>NC_138770.1:658062604-658272604 GCF_965119305.1 Pelophylax lessonae
CAGCTGCATTCCTATGGGACACCTACAATGACTACCTCCCCTGATCTCCTGGTGCCGGTGGAGGCTAAGATCCTGCTGAGCCCATGGAACCAGTCCAGGGACCTGACCGTGACTTTGCACCCCTTTAATGCCATTCATAGGAACACCACCAGCAACAGCAATGCCCCGGTGGAGGCAGAGAGGGATGTCAGCATGATAGTCATCCAGTTCATCTATGCCATCGTGTGCCTGATTGGGCTGATTGGGAACTCCATGGTCATTTTTGTCATCTTGAGGTATGCCAAGATGAAAACTGCCACCAACATCTACATCCTCAATCTGGCCATCGCGGATGAGCTCTTCATGCTCAGCGTGCCCTTCCTGGCCGCCTCCGCGGCGCTGCAGCATTGGCCCTTCGGCTCAGGGATGTGCCGCACGGTCCTCAGTGTGGATGGCATCAACATGTTCACCAGTGTCTTCTGCCTGACCGTCCTCAGCGTGGACAGGTACGTGGCCGTGGTCCACCCACTAAGAGCGGCCAGGTACAGGAGACCCACAGTGGCCAAGATGATCAACATCTGCGTCTGGATTGTCTCCCTCCTGGTCATCTCCCCCATCCTGATCTTTGCAGACACCGAGTCCTCCAAAAACGGGGTGGTGGTCTGCAACCTCATGTGGCCCCAACCCACCTGGTCCACCGTCTTTGTCATCTACACCTTCCTCCTGGGCTTCTTCCTGCCGGTGGTGGCCATCTGCCTGTGCTACGTCCTCATCATCATCAAGATGAGAGCGGTGGCATTGAAGGCTGGTTGGCAGCAGAGGAAGAAGTCTGAGAAGAAGATCACCAGGATGGTCCTCATGGTGGTCACCGTCTTTGTCATCTGCTGGATGCCCTTCTACATCGTCCAGCTCCTCAACCTCTTCCTGCCCCAGATGGATGCCACCATCAACCATGTCTCCATCATCCTCAGCTATGCCAACAGTTGCGCCAACCCCATCCTCTATGGCTTTTTTTCAGACAACTTTAAGAGGTCCTTCCAGAGGATCGTGTGTTTTCGTTGGATTGAGAATGGGACAGACGAGCCTGTGGATTATTATGCCACAGCTCTGAAGAGCAAGGTGTGCAACAACCACCCCTTGGACTTCCAACAGGAGCCCCTTCAATCCGACCCTTGTTACAAACATGGGACCATCACAAGGACCACTACCCTATAGCAGAGCCAGGATGCCTTGTTTCCAATTAACTGCTGCTAGCCGCACATGCTACAAAATGTTCTGAGGTTTATGTCTGTCCAAGGTGTCCCAATCTGTGTCTGATTTGTACTGATGGTGGGTTCCAGTGAGCTTAATAAATTATAAAAACCCAGCCTGGTCTTCAACAGCAGTATGTTCCCAACAATATTATTGTTAGTATGACTAGTATTCTTATTTTATATTACCATCAGTGGTCTCCAAGTTATAGCCTAGGTGTCATATGTAGATCTCAGTTACCTTGATATGAAGCACTTATTTTACATTCCCATTATGATTTTACATTACAATCTGTGGTCTCCAACTTGTAGCTCAGGAGTCATATGTAAGCTCTGTTACCTTTGATGAAACACCTATTTTACATTGCCATCAGTGGTCCCTAACTTGTAGGTCAGATATCATATGTAGCTCTCAGTTACCTTGAGATGAACCCCTTATTTTACATTCCCATTATGATTTTACATTACAACCTGTGGTCTCCAAGTTGTAGCTCATGAGTCATATGTAGCTCTCAGTTACCATTGTTGAAGCACTTATTTTACATGAACATTAAGCTGGTCATACACAATACCATTTTCTTATTCAATTTCCTTTAGATATACCTTCAACTATGTCATGCAAGGGCCTGTCTGATTGCATACAAACTGAAAGCATTTTGGTCTGACCTCATATTATAAGGTTTTGGCAAATCTAAATGGAAGTTGTACCTGCAAATTGAATAATGTATGGCCAGCCTTAGTGGTCTCCAAGTTGCATATGTTGCTCTCAGTTACATTCGAGAAGCACTTATTTTGCATTATCATTAGTGGTCCCTAACTTGTAGGTCCGATGTCATATGTAGCTCTCAGTTACCATTGATGAAGCACTTATTTTACATTACCATCAGTGGTCTCCAAGTTGTAGCTCAGGTGTCATATGTAGCTCTCAGCTACCTTGAGATGAAGCACTTATTTTACATTCCCATTATGTTTTTTCATTACAATCAGTGGTCTCCAAGTTGTAGCTCATGAGTCATATGTAGCTCTCAGTTACCATTGATGAAGCACTTATTTTACATGAACATTAAGGCTACGTTCACATGTAGGCACTTTGGGGCGTTTTGGGGGCGTTTTTCTGCTCTAGGATCAGTTCTCAAAACGCCCAACAAGACAAATCCTATTCATTTCAATGGCCCCTGTTCACATCTGAACGTTTTGACGCCGTGAGCAAAACGCCCAACGCTCAAAAAAGTACTTGAGCTTCTTTTTGGGCAGATTACAGGCGTTTTCCATTGGACTCTAGTCAATCTAAAAACGCCTGCACAAAAAACGCCTGTAAAAACGCTTGCCAAAACACCTATAAAAACGCCTGAAAAAACGCCTGTAATAGCAACGCCAAGATGTGAACGGAGCCTAAGCTGTGGTCATACACTATACAATTTTCTTATTCAATTTCCTTTAGATTTACCTTCAACTATATCATGCAAGGGCCTTCCTGATTGCATACAAATTGAAAGCATTTTGGTCTGACCTCATATTACATGGTTTTGGAAAATCTAAAGGGAAGTTGTACCTGAAAATTGAATAATGAATGGCCAGCCTTAGTGGTCTCCAAGTTGCATATGTAGCTCTCAGTTACATTCGAGAAGCACTTATTTTACATTATCATTAGTGGTCCCTAACTTGTAGGTCAGATGTCATATGTAGCTCTCAGTTACCATTGATGAAGCACTTATTTTACATTACCATCAGTGGTCTCCAACTTGTAGCTCAGGAGCCATATGTAGCTCTCAGTTACCTTGAGATGAAGCACTTATTTTGCATTCCCATTATGATTTTACATTACAAACTGTGGTCTCCAAGTTGTAGCTCATGAGTCATATGTAGCTCTCAGTTACCATTGATGAAGCACTTATTTTACATGAACATTAAGGCTACGTTCACATGTAGGCATTTTGGGGCGTTTTGGGGGCGTTTTTCTGCTCTAGGATCAGTTCTCAAAATGCCCAACAAGACAAATCCTATTCATTTCAATGGCCCCTGTTCACATCTGAGCGTTTTGACGCCATGAGCAAAACGCCCAACGCTCAAAAAAGTACTTGAGCTTCTTTTTGGGCAGATTACAGGCGTTTTCCATTGGACTCTAGTCAATCTAAAAACGCCTGCAAAAACACCCATAAAAACGCCTGAAAAAACGCCTGTAATAGCAACGCCAAAATGTGAACGGAGCCTAAGCTGTGGTCATACACTATACAATTTTCTTATTCAATTTCCTTTAGATTTATCTTCAACTATGTCATGCAAGGGCCTGTCTGATTGCATACAAATTGAAAGCATTTTGGTCTGACCTCATATTATAATGTTTTGGCAAATCTAAATGGAAGTTGTACCTGAAAATTGAATAATGTATGGCCAGCCTTAGTGGTCACCAAGTTGCATATGTAGCTCTCAGTTACCTTCGAGAAGCACTTATTTTACATTATCATTAGTGGTCCCTAACTTGTAGGTCAGATGTCATATGTAGCTCTCAGTTACCTTGAGATGAAGCACTTATTTTTCATTCCCATTATGATTTTACATTACAATCTGTGGTCTCCAAGTTGTAGCTCATGAGTCATATGTAACTCTCAGTTACCATTGATGAAGCACTTATTTTACATGAACATTAAGCAGTGGTCGTACACTATACCATTTTCTCATTCAATTTCCTTTAGATTTACCTTCAACTATGTCATGCAAGGGCCTGCCCGATTGCATACAAATTGAAAGCATTTTGGTCTGACCTCATATTATAAGGTTTTGGCAAATCTAAATGGAAGTTGTACCTGAAAATTGAATAAAGTATGGCCAGCCTTAGTGGTCTCCAAGTTGCATATGTAGCTCTCAGTTACCTTTGAGAAGCACTTATTTTACATTATCATTAGTGGTCCCTAACTTGTAGCTCAGGGGTCATATGTAAGCTCTGTTACCCTTGATGAAACACCTATTTTACGTTACCATCAGTGGTCTCCAACTAGCTGCTCAGGAGCCATATGAAGCTCACACTTACCATTAATGAAGCACTGATTTTACATTACCATTAAGCTTTTTTTATTCAATCTCCTTTGGATTTGCCTTCAAATATGTAGTGCAAGGGCCTTCCTGATTTCATACAAATTAAAAATGTTAAGGTTTGACCTGATTTTAAATGGTTTTAGTAAATCTAAAGGAAAGTTGTACTGCCAGCCTTAGTGGTCTTCAAGTTGCATTTCAGCAGTCATATGTAGCTCTCAGTTACCATTGAGAATCACTTAGTGCCGGTTCACACTGTTCCGACTTGTCAGGCGACTTGGTCGCCTGACAAGTAGCGGACTGTGCTGTGCAATTGGAACCGTTCTAATAGGAGCGACTCAAGTCGCTCCGACTTAAAAAAAGGTTCCTGCACTACTTCAGGGCGACATCGGAGCGACCTGCATTGACTTCCATTATGTGAAGTCGTTGCAAGCCGCGCCGAAGTCGTGTCGCCCTAGTGTGAACCGACACTTAGTGTACCTTATCAGTGGTCTCTAACTTGTAGTAAAAGTCCCCAGCTTCTAGAGATACATTCTCTATACATTGTGGATAGTGGTCTCTAACTTGTAACTCAGGAGTCACCTGTAGCTCTCAGTTACCATTGATGAAGCACTTATTTACATTACCATTAAGTTGGCCATGCATTATACAATTTTCTTATTCAATTTCCTTAAGTTTTACCCTTCACTATGAAGTGCATGGGCCTGATTGCATACAAATTGAAAGGTATGATCTCAAATTATATGGTTTTGGGGAATCTAAAGGAAAGTTTTACCGGAAAATTGTATAATGTATGCCTTCGTTGTCTCCAGCTTGTAGATCAGGAGTCATATGTAAGCTCTCAGTTACCTTTTATGAAACACCTATTTTACATTACCATCAGTGGTCTCCAACTAGCTGCTCAGGAGCCATATAAAGCTCTCAGTTACCATTAATGAAGCACTGATTTTACATTACCATTAAGCTTTTTTTTATTCTATCTCCTTTTGATTTGCCTTCAAATATGCAGTGCAAGGGTCTGCCTGATTTCATACAAATGAAGTGTTTGGGTTTGACCTGATATTATATGGTTTTAGTAAATCTAAAGGAAAGTTGTACAAGAACATTGTATAACGTATTGCCAGCCTTAGTGGTCTTCAAGTTACATTTCAGAAGTCATATGTAGCTCTCAGTTACCATTGAGAAGAACTTACTGTACCTTACCATCAGTGGTCCATAACTTATAGTAAAAGTCCCCTAACTTCTAGAGATACATTCTCTATACATTGCGGATAGTGGTCTCTAACTTGTAGCTCAGGAGTCACATGTGGGCATGTCCGACAGGGGGGGCAAGCAGGGGGGGGGGGCAAGGTGGGGCAGGGGGGGGGGGCAAGGCAAACATGGGCATCCGCAAGGTGGGGCAAGGGGGGGAAAGAGCCCCCCACCTTGAAATATCCTGGCCTGCTCTAAGAGGGGAATCTATGGGTACCCTGCCCTAAAGGGGGATCTATGGGGGACCCTATTCTAAAATGGGATCTATGGGGAACCCTGGCCTGGCCTGCACTAAAGGGGATCTATGGGGACCCTGGCCTGCCTTAAATTATAATATATATATATATATATATATATATATATACATATATATATATTATATATATTATATTATATATAATATAAATAATATATATATATTCTTTGCAGGGAGTGCCTGCAAACCTGGTAGCACAAGGAATATAGGTGCAAAGGTAAGACTAAAGAGGGATCTATGGGGACCTTGGCCTGCTCTAAAGGGGGATCTATGGTGACCCTGCTCTAAAGGGGATCTATGGGGGACCCTGGCCTCCTCTAAAGGGGGCTTTATGGGGGCGGAGCATGGGTGACCTTAACATGATACCCCCCCCTGGAAAAAAGTTCTGCGGACGCCCATGTGTAGCTCTCAGTTACCATTGATGAAGCACTTACATTTAACATTACCATTAAGCTGGCCATACATTATACAATTTTCTTATTCAATTTCCTTAAGGTTTACCCTTCACTATGAAGTGCATGGGCCTGCCAGATTGCATACAAATTGAAAGCGTTTAGGTATGATCTCAAATTATATGGTTTTGGCAAATCTAAAAGAAAGTTTTACCAGAAAATTATATAATGTATGCCTTAGTGGTCCCCAACTTGTAGATCAGGAGTCATATGTAGCTCTCAGTTTCCTTTGATAAAACACCTATTTTACATTGCCATTAGTGGTCTCCAACTTGTAGCTCAGGGGTCATATGTAGCTCTCAGTTGATGAAGCGCCCAGCAATCCTCTGCCAGGTGCTTAGTGCCTGCTTGTGTGAACACTTGCTGCATCCTAGGCTTCTAATAATCAACCAATCAGAGCTTGTTTTATTTAACCACTTCAATACAGGGCACTTTCACCCCCTTCCTGCCCAGGCCAATTTTCAGCTTTTAGCACTGTTGCATTTTGAATGAAAATTGCGCGGTCATGCAACACTGTGCCTAAACCAGACATTTTTCCCCACAAATAGAGCTTTCTTTTGGTGGTATTTGATTTTTTCTTTTTTGCTAAACAAATAAAAAAAGACAGAAAAGTTTGAAAAAAAAAAAAGTTTTTTTGTTTGTTATACAATTTTGTAAATAGATACGTTTTTTTCTTGCACTGATGAGCACTGATGAGAAGGCACTGATGGGGTGGCACTGATGGGATGGCACTGATAGGCAGCACTGATATGCAGAACTGATGGGCATTGATATGTGGCACTGATAGGTAGCACTGATATGCAGCATTGGTGGGCACTGATAGGTGGCACTGTTGGGCACTGATAAGCGGCATTGATGGGCATTGATAGGTGGAACTGATGGGCACTGATAGGCGGCACTGATGGGCACTGATAGATGGCACTGATGGGCACGGATAGGCGTCACTAATCGGCACTGATGGACGGCACTGATGGGCACCAATTGGCATTGATAGGTGGCACTGGTGGGCAATAATGGGCACTGGTGGGCAGCACTGATAGATGGCAATGATTGGCACTGGTGGGCAGCGCTGATGGGGAGGGCACTGGCGGGCAGCAATGATGGGGAGGGCACTGGCGGGCTCCCTGAGCCCTGATTGCCATCCCTTGTGGCCATGGTGGGCATCCCTGGAGTCATGGGTGGACATCCCTGGGGTCATGGGTGGACATCCCTGGTGGTTCTGGTGGAACCCCCCCAAGGGTCTGCACTGGTAATCAATGCTCTGATTACCAGTGCAGACCCCCCCCCATTCAGGAGAGCCGCAGATCGGCTCTCCTCTACTCATGGCTGTCAGGCACGAACTAAGGAAAGCCAATCAACGGCTCCTCCTGTGTACTATGTGACCAGCTGTGATTGGACACAGCTTGTCACATGGTAAGAGTCTACGTCAGTAGGCTCTTTACCGAGATCGGAAATGCAGTGTGTCAGAGTGACACGCCGCATCAACGATTGCCGCTCTGCATGCCCCCCTGGGGGCGCGCATTGACGTCCGGTGAGGATAATGCAACCACATTCCCACCGTCAATCGTCTATAGGGTGGGCGGGAAGTGGTTAAAGCTGTATTAAACCCCAAAACAAAAACCTATCAAAGCGTTATTAAACCCAAAAGCAAACATTATTATTATTATATTGCAGCTTACCAGTTCTTAGATTTGATGGCTGGATTTGTTTTATTTTTTAGGCTTTCTTTCTTCTATTCTCATCTGTTGATCCAGTGAACAGCAAGTCTGTTGTTTTTCAAAAGCACAAGCTCTCCAGCAGAATGTATCAGTTTACATGGATGAGACAAACCACTTAACACTGGCGGGGGTGATTAAAATAATCAGCTTTAAAACGTTATCCCAAAAGGAAAATAAAATGTGAGCTGGAGTTTGGCTTCAATCTGTTAGTGTACCTAAATCTGCTAATACATTTAACACTACCCCAGTGCCATCTTAAGAGCATTAAAGGCCCCCGGGCAATGCAGTGCACTGGGGCCCCGCCTACACAATCACCCACGAGAATAAAAATGCAAGTTATGGATAAGGTGATATTAATTGGTACAGCAGTGCCAGGGTAATGACAGCTTCCAAGTTGGCGGCTGGGCCCAGTGAACACACACACGGATGGGAGTCAGACTGGACTGCCCTGTGTGATCCTGTTCCCGTGGAGGTGGACAGGCATTCCTGCAGTTGTGGGCTCCCCCTCCACGGCCCAAGTGGCCTGACAGCAGCGCAGGGCTGATGCCACCTGCTAAGTTTGGCAGTGGGATTCACATGGGAGTCGGGACTAATGCTTGGCTGGGACTGGGTCACTGGGCAGGTGAGGCCCCCGGCAACTGCCCAGCATGCCCATTCAGTAAGATGGCCCTGCACTACCCTCCCCCCTGACTGATGATGCTGCTGTCTGCTGAGCCCCCTGGGCTCCTTTATCCATAGTGGGGGGGGGGGGGGGAGGCAGCGCTCTCTTACAGGAGGTGTTACTGGCCAGATTACCAGCTGAAAACAGAGGGGAAAAAAGCGAAAGAGAACAAATGCAGCCACCACATCTAATGATTGGTAATCTGCAATATATTACATTTTTAGTCTTTATGGTTTAACCACTTCCCACCCACCCTATAGCAGAATGACGGCGGGATTGTGGTTCTATTATCCTAACCGGACGTCATATGACGCGGCAGGATAATACAGCTCTGCGCGCCCCCTGGCGATCGGTGATGCGAGGTGTCAGTCTGACTCCCTGCATCTCCGATCTCGGTAAAGAGCCTACTGACGTAGGCTCTTTACCATGTGACCAGCCATGTCCAATCACGGCTGGTCACATAGTAAACAGGAAGAGCCGTTGATCGGCTTTCCTTAGGTCGTGCCTGACAGGCACGAGTAAAGGAGCGCCGATCGGCGGCTCCCCTGACAGGGGGGGGGGGGAGTCGGCACTGGTAATTAGATCATTGATTACCAGTGCAGACCCTCGGGGGGGGGGGGGTGCCACTAGAACCACCAGGGATGTCCACCCATGACCCCAGGGATGCCCACCTATGACCCCAGGGATGCCCACTATGGCCACCAGTGATGGCAATCAGGGCTCAAGGAGCCCCCCCATTGCCCTCCCCATCAGTGCTGCCCACCAGTGCCAATCATTGCCATCTTTCAGTGTCGCCCACCAGTGCCCATTATTGCCCACCAGTGCCACCTATCAGTGCCCATCAGTGCCACCCATCAGTGCTGATCAGTGCCGCCTATCAGTTTCCATCAGTGCCCACCAGTGCCGCCTATCAGTGCCCATTAGTGCCCATCAGTGCCACCTATCAGTGCCCATCAGTGCCACCTATCAGTACCCATCAATGCCCCCTATCAGTGCCCATCAGTGCCGCCTATAAGTGCCCACCAATGCTGCATATCTGTGCTACCTATCAGTGCCACATATCAGTGCCGCCAATCAGTGCCGCCTATCAGTGCCACCCCATCAGTGCCACCCCATCAGTGCCACCCCATCAGTGCCTCCTCATCAGTGCCTGTCAGTGCAGTCTCATCAGTGCTCATCAGTGCAGGAAAAAACGTATTTATTTACAAAATTGTATAACATAAACAAAAAAAGAGCGTCAATTTTGCAATAATAACAATATTTTTCACATTTTTTTATATGAAATTCCCCCCCAAAAAAATGTTAAAAATCAAAAATGTTTAACATTTTAGGCCAATTTGTTTTATGCTACATATTTTTGGTAAAAAAAACTAATTGCAAAAAGCGTATTTTGATTGGTTTGCGCAAAAGTTATTGCGTTTACTAACTAAGGGAAAGATTTTTGTTGTTTTTTTTTTATGCGTAATGGCGGCGATCTGCGATTTTTTTTGCGGGACTGCGACATTGCGGCGGACAGATCGGACCCTTGACTGACCTTTTTGACACTTTTGGGGCTACCAGTGACATTACTACAGTAATCAGTGCTATACATATGCACTGTTACTGTAAAAATGACACTGGCAGTGAAGGGGTTAACTTTTTTTTTGAGAGGGAGGGGTTATGTGTGTCCCTAGGGGCGTGCTTCTAACTGTGATTGGTTGTGGCTGTGTGTGTAAGAACAGTGATCAACGGTCCTACATAGCAGAACCGTATGATCACTATTCCTACACAGGGGAGAATGACAGGCGGCTTTGTTTACATCAGCCGCCTGCCTTTATCCCGGTGCAACGGACGATCGCGAGTGACCGGCGGACATCGGGTCCATGGGCACACGCGTGGGGGGGGGTCTGTGACCGAGCGGGAGCGCGCATCCGGCGGCGTGCGCTCGCTCCCCAGAGCCTTAGAGGCTAGCGACGTAGACCTACGTCGCTTTGCCTGTGAGGGGCTGCCTGCCAACGTAAATCGTCGTTAGGCAGTCGGCAAGCGGTTAAGGATAAGTTCACCTTTCATAAATGTTACAGTAAACCCCCTTCCATTGCGGGGGTTACGTTCCAGACCCACCCGCGGGAAATAGAAAAACCCTATTAAAATGCATTGTAGGCATGGTTTTTTTTTTACTGTCACTGTACTTTTAAAAGCATTTTAAGGTCTTTAAACACACTTTTAAAACAATAGAAACTCATTTAAACACATAAAAGATACTGAGAGACATAGCAAGAGCTACGGAAAACACAAAAATAATACATTTTCAATGATTTATTAGTAAAATAACATTACAGAAAAAAACGCAATATACCGGGACCGCAAAAACTAAACCGCGATGGAGCGGGGGTTTACTGTACACCCATATTCGGGGTGTAACATGTAACAAGTTATGAATGCACCGGTCCCCGCTCCTCCCCGATCACCGCTGTGCCGGCTAGCGTGGGGTTCTTCTCCACCCGCTAGCTGTCAAAATTTAAAACAAAAATGTGGGCTCCGCCCACCTGGAAGTGTCACTCATTCACAGCTCTCTGTGAATGGAAAACGACATGTCCTGCAGCCTTTGTGGCTGTCAGCTTGTATTTTTCAATGAACTATTATGGTGCTGTGAGCGATGTGGTAGTGCATTCATTCTTCCTGTCAGCATGTATCGGATGCTTCCTTATGCAAGATATGGGGAAGCGTCTAGCCCCGTACACACGTACCGATTGTCGGCCGTAAATATTCGGCCGACGACCGATCGGCCGATTGTAGGCTTGTTAGTATGATGCTTCCGACAGCCGACAGCGCATTTTCGGCCGAACAGAATCTGTCATGCAAGCATTAAAATTTTTGTTGGCCAACACCAGAACGGCCGATTGTTCGCCAGTCAGTACAGATTTCGGCCGACAGACAGCAGATTTGCAAGACTGGGCATGCTCAGAAAAGAAAAAAGACAAGGAAAGTTAACCATCACATGACATCACTTCTGCAGTCGGCTGTTGTTGGCCGACAAAATTCGTGTGCAGTCTTTTGCAGTTTTCAACAGACACGACAGCCCTGGACAAAAGACGGCCGATCGTTCGGCCGATGATCAGTATGTGTGTACGGGGCTTTACACTGACAGATCTGCAGGAGACCTGCATTGAATCAGGGATCTACTGCTTGCTTTCCAGGCTCCTGCAACAAAAAATAATACATGCACATTTTTTTTCACCTGAAAAAAAATGTGCATGTATTATTTTTTCTAAAAAGGTGATCTTATTCTTTAACCACTTCTGGACCGGAAGATTTTCCCCGTTAATGACCAGGCCAGTTTTTGCGATTCGGCAATGCGTTGCTTTAACGGACAATTGCGCGGACGTGCGACGCTGTACCCAAATAAAATTGATGTCCTTTTTTTCCCACAAATAAAGCTTTCTTTTGGTGGTATTTGATCACCTCTGCGATTTTTATTTTTTGCGCTATAAACAAAAAAAACTATGACAATTCTGAAAAAAAAAAAAAAACAAACAATATTTTTCATTTACTGCTATATAACATTCCCCAAAAAAAATGTTTTTTTGTTTTTTGAAAATATTTTTATTAAAGTTTCAAATAGATAACAAACAAGCAAAATAAATCTGTAACATGATAATAGGGTAATAACAGAGTGGTGACATAAAGTATCCGTCAGCCCAAGCATAATAGTATAGTCTAAGTATATAATAATAGTATAGTCTCAGATAGTATAGATTGTCCATCGTGAATTCCAAAAAAAAAAAATTAAAATAAAAATATTTTTTTTTTAATATTTTAGGCCAATTTGTTTTCTGCTACATATTTTTGGTAAAAAAAAATCGCAATAAGCGTATTTTGATTGGTTTGCGCAAAAGTTATTGCGTCTACTAACTACGGGAAAGATTTATGTCATTTTTATTGTTTATGTTTTTTTTTACTAGTAATGGCGGCGATCTGCGATTTATAGCGGGACTGCGACATTGCGGCAGACAGATCGGACCCCTAACTGACATTTTTGACACTTTTGGGAGGACCAGTGATATTACTACAGTAATCAGTGCTAAAAATATGCACTGTTACTGTAATAATGACACTGGCAGGGAAGGGGTTAACACTATGGGTGATCAAGGGGTTAAATGCATACCTAGGGGAGTGATTCTAACTGTGGTGGCGTGGCTTGTGAAATGATCACAGAGACCTGTGATCCTATATAGAAGGATCACAGGTGCTCTGTGATCATTCCAGAGAGAAGAACGGTCAGCTGTGTTTACAACAGCTGATCGTTCTTCACTCTCAGCGGGGAACGATCGCAGGTGTCAGGCGGCAATCGGAGCTGCCTGCCCCATGCATCAGAGTCCCCGCTGCTGAGTGGGGGTGGGAGCGCGCCGCTGGTAGCACGCACTCGCCCCCTAGCCGCAGGCGCCTGACCGACGTTCCCCTACGTTGGTTCGCGCAGGAGGGCCGCCCTGCCGCAGTAAATATGCGGTGGGCGGTCCGGAACTGGTTAAATCTGAGTTCCAGGAAATAAAACCCCTTCCTTGCAGTTGGGCTGCACCTGCACTGCATGGGTTAACTGCTTGTTTTGGTGTAGGGGATTTGGAAACTCATTTGTTACTTACCCGATCCTCCACTTCTGAGAACTCTTAGGCCCCTTTCACACAAGCAATCCGATCAGATCCGCCTGTCATTTTTTTAGGCGGATCTGATTGGATCCCCCATGCATCCCTATGGGGCAGCGGATGTCAACAGTGACATGTCTGCTGACACCCGCTGCCATCCGATCCTGTCCGTGAAATCCGGACGGATGGAAACCCTATTTTCCATCCGTCCAGGGGATCGGATCGGATGAGAGCGGACAGGCGTCCTGCTCTCATCTGATTCCCCCATAGAGATGCATGGGGCTCTGACACCTCCCTCTGCACACACAGAGCGGAGAGGGAGCTGTCACCTTCCTGCTCAGCGGGGATCTGTGTTTACCATCCCCCACTGAGCAGCATGTATCCGCCTACAGTGGCGGACCGTGTGAAAGAGCCCTAAATCAGAAGATCAGGTAAGTAGAATGCTTTTACCATCCCCTAGAAATAAATGAGCAGTTAACCCTTGCAGTGCAGGCACAGCCCACCTGCAAGAGAGATGGTTGAATTTTATCTGAGTAAATCTGGATACACACTATACAATTTTGTTTAGATTTTTTTCCTTTAGATTTACCAAAACCCTATAATATGAGTTGTATAAAGTACTCGAAACCCATACTTGAGTAAAAGTACAAGTGCTCGATCAAAAAGTTACTTGAGTAGAAGTACTAAAGTATTCAACATTTTTTGTACTTAAGTATTGGAAGTAGTTTTTTTTTTTTTATTTTGCTACTCAAGTACTGAAAGTAAAAGTACAAGTACTGTGTTATGTAGTTATTAAAGAAAGAAGTCAAAAGTTTGAACATCATATTGTTTTTTATTATTTCAAACGCAGCTTTTATTTATACATACAGTAGCTTTTATTTTCGTATGCGCTGATAATACACATTTTTTTGAACTTCATGAAACCTGCCATCTACTGTTCTGGCAGTGGTAATTTTTATAATTGTAACGAGTAACTATGCAGCACAAAAAAAAAATATCGGTGTAGAAGTATTGAAATCATCGAAAAAATGTAGTGAAGTAAAAGTGGAAGTAGGAGAAAAAAATTCTACTCCAGGAAAGTACAGATACCGCCTTTCAGTACTTAAGTACAGTAGTGAAGTAGTTCTACTTAGTTACTATACATCTCTGCATATAATATGAGGTCAGACCTAAACACTTTCAATTTGTATCCAATCAGGCAGGCCCTTGCACTACATAGTTGAAGGTAAATCTAAAGGAAATCTACCAACAAAAGTTGTATAGTGTGTATCCAACCTTAGACTTTAATAAACCAAGCTGTCCAGCAATTAGAGGGATGAGAAAAGCCAATTAACACCGACAGGGGTGCTTACAATAGTCAACTTTTATTCATATATGTTAAACCTTTATCCCAAAAAAAGAATAATAACTGTTGCTGCAACTACTTAAAAATCTGTTAGTTGGAGTTCAGCTTTAATTTAACCCCTTCATGCCTATGCCTTCTTCTGACAATTGTTGCTTACAAGTTAAAAATCAGTATTTTTTGCTCGAAAATTATTTAGAACCCCCCAATATATATATTTTTTTAGCAGAGACCCTAGACAAAAAAATCGTTTCAATATTTTATGTCACATGGTATTTGCGCAGCAATTTTTAAATGCAATTTTTTTTGAAAGAAATACACTTTTATAAACTAAAAAAAGAAAAACAGTAAAGTTTTGTATAATGTGAAAGAGGATGTTACGCTGAGTAAATAGATACCCAACATGTCATGCTTTAAAAGTGCGCACGCTCGTGGAATGGCGACAGACTTCAGTACTTAAAATTCTCCATAGGCGACGCTTTAAAATTTTTAATGATGATGATTGGCCAATCACCTAATCACTAGCAACCTATCAGATTTCA
Source organism: Pelophylax lessonae (assembly GCF_965119305.1). Classification (NCBI taxonomy): domain Eukaryota; kingdom Metazoa; phylum Chordata; class Amphibia; order Anura; family Ranidae; genus Pelophylax; species Pelophylax lessonae. The sequence goes on from NC_138770.1 coordinate 658,077,705, forward strand.
GTTTGGAAGGGGTTATTAGTTAAGCACTTGCCTACTGGGCACTTTCACCTTCCTGCCCAGACCAATTTTCAGCTTTCAGCACTGTCGCACTTTGAATGACAATTGCATGGTCATGCAGAGCTGTACCCATATGACATTTTTATCGTTTTTTGGAGACAGATAGAGCTTTCTTTTGGTGGTATTTAATCACCGTTCGGTTGGTTTCTTTTTGCTAAACAAACTAAAAAGAACAGAAGATTTTGAAAAAAAAAAAGTGTTTCTTTTTTCAATTTTCTCCTTCACTGATGTGCGCTGATGAGGCTGCACTGATATGCTGCAATGATGGGCACTGATAGGCAGCACTGTTGGGCACTGATGAGGAGGCATTGATGAGGCTGTACTAATAGGCGGCACTGATGGGCCCTGATAAGCGCACTAATTGGCACTGACAGGCATCACTGATCGGCACTGATAGGCACTGGGAGACAGCACTGATAGGCACTGGTAGATGACACTGATGAGGAGGCACTGATTGTCAGCACTGGTGGGCACTGGTGAGCACAGATTGGCAGCACTGGTAGGCACTAGTGAGCACAGATTGGCAGCACTGGTGGGCACTGGTGAGCACAGATTGGCAGCACTGGTAGGCACTAGTGAGCACAGATTGGCAGCACTGGTGGGCACTGGTGAGCACAGATTGGCAGCACTGGTAGGCACTAGTGAGCACAGATTGGCAGCACTGGTGGACACTGGTGAGCACAGATTGGCAGCACTGGTGAGCACAGATTGGCAGCACTGGTAGGCACTAGTGAGCACAGATTGGCAGCACTGGTGGACACTGGTGAGCACAGATTGGCAGCACTGGTGAGCACAGATTGGCAGCACTGGTAGGCACTGGTGAGCACAGATTGGCAGCACTGGTGGACACTGGTGAGCACAGATTGGCAGCACTGGTGGGCACTGGTGAGCACAGATTGGCAGCACTGGCGGGCACTGTTGGAGCGGCACTGATAATCTGGACACTGATGATCAGTGCCCTCATTGTCAGTGCAGAGATGTCCCCTGGGCGGATTTGCCAGCAAAGTGCAGCCATGCTGTAGCCATCATTCAGCTATAGCGCAGTTACGAAGGGATTAAGGGCCGGTTCACATTCGTGCGATGACAGAGATTGCATGTAATTCGGAAGCGCACTGCTCCTAAAATTACATGCGATGTATGTGCGGTGCAAATTCAGCCATACAGTTTGTATGGCTGAATTCGCACCGCAATCGCACTAAAAGACGCACAGGACCCTTTTTTGGTCCGCAGCAGAATCGGATTGCATGGTGGTTCACACTTGTGCGATCCGATTCTGTGCGAACTTGCAGATCGCACTGCGATATGCGATCTGATCTGGGGGTGTCATTAACTTTTAATTGACACCCCCAGCGTATCGCATATGGCAGTGTGAACTGCCAGGGGTGTGAATGCAATGCGGGAACACGCTGTATATTCGCAGCGTTCCCACATCGCAGAAATGTGAACCGGGACTAAAAAGTGGAATGATTGGATGTTGTGGGTTACTGTATCTTACCTTGTAAAAAAAATGAAACTTTGTTTCGATGTTATATCTTCTCATGGCTCCTATGGCTACAAAGTTACCGTTTTTCAGTCAAGACACCCTTTAACCATTTCTGGACTGGAAGGATTTACCACCTTAAAGGCCAGGCAATTTTTTTTTTTTAAACGGCACTGCGTTACTTTACTTTAACTGACAATTGCGCGGTCGTGCAACGCTGTACCCAAATAAAATCGATGTCCTTTTTTTCCCACAAATAGAGCTTTCTTTTGGTGGTATTTGATCACCTCTGCGAGTTTTTTTTTTTTTTTTTTTTGCGCTAAGTACAAAAAAAGACAATTCTGAAAAAATATATATTTTTTTTCATTTTCTGCTATATAAAATTTTTCGTCATTTTAGGCAAATTTGTATTCTGCTACATATTTTTGGTCAAAAAAAACCCCCAATAAGCATATTTTGATTGGTTTGCACAAAAGTTATCGCGTCTACTAACTACAGGAAAGTTGTCATTTAATTTTTTTTACTAGTAATGGCGGCGATCTGCGATTTTTAGCGGGACTGCGACATTGCGGCGGACAGATCGGACCCCTAACTGACATTTTTGACACTTTTGGGGGGGACCAGTGACATTACTACAGTAATCAGTGCTAAAGAATATGCACTGTTACTGTAATAATGACACTGGCAGGGAAGGGGTTAACCCAGGGGCAATCAAAGGATGGTGAACCTTCCCGTGATGCTCATGCACTCTGCAATGTATTTGAGAATCATGGGAAATGCAGATCCAAAACATCTGGTGTGCCAAGGTTCGCCATCACTGGCCTAGGGGGTGTTTTCTAACTTTGGGGGGGATGGGCTTGTGAAATCAACATAGAGAACTGTGATCCTAAATAGGAGGATCCCAGGAGCTCTGCATTGATAGCAGAGAGAACAACGGTCTGTTGTGTTTACAACAGCAGACCACCGTTCTCTTTCCACGGGGAGTGATCGCGGGTGTCAGACGGCAATCGCGGCTGCTGGCCCCATAGATTAGACTTCCTAGCTGGCAAGTGGGCGCGCGCACCTCCAGCTGCGTGCGCGTGCCCCCGCAAACCACCGCAAATCGCTCCCGCAAACCACCGTACAGCTACGGCGATTTGCGTGAACCTGCTGCTGTATATAGGCGGTGGTTGGTCGGCAAGAGGTTAAAATTGTAGACTGATTTGCTATACTCTTTAACCACTTCAGCTCCGGAAGGTTTTACCCCATTTATGACCAGGCCATTTTTTGCGATTGGGCACTGCGTTGATTTAATTGACAATTGCGCGGTCGTGCAACGCTGTACCCAAATACAAATTGTGTCCTTTTTTCCCCACAAATAGAGCTTTCTTTTGGTGCTATTTGATCACCTCTGCGGTTTTTTTCATTTTTGTGCGATAAACAAAAAAAGAGCGTCAATTTTGAAAAAACACCAATATTTTTCACTTTCTGCTATAAAACATACCCAATTAAAAAATTTTTAAAATCTAATTTTTTTTTATCAGTTTAGGCCAATTTGTATTCTGCTACACATTTTTGGTAAAAAAAATCCCAAAAGCGTGTAATAATTGATTTGCGCGATTTCCTATTTACTTTATTATTTTTTTTTTTTTTAGGACTGTTTTTAAAAAAAAAAAAAAATCTGATCACGTTTATGGCTGTCACAAGGAATGTAAACATCTCTTGTGACAGGTACTCTAAAAGACTCCAGACCCCTCCACTGCCCTTCAAAGTATTCAAAATGCCAAATACTGTCACTTTTTTTAAATCGGCGCCATTAGCAGTCCAGTAAACTGGAAGTCATGTTGGAGACCCGATCAAAGCCGAATCTGGCCTTGTTTGAGACTCCAACCAGCTGGTGGACATGCCGGTTGATTGCTTGGGTCTCCTGGTGGGACAGGAGACCAAGGCAGAGCCGTGGAAGGCAGGGGGGAGGGGGGGTGGTGTCCACTCCCACTCGCTGGGATAACGACCAATCGGCTGTTATCACCTAAAAGCCGACCACGGGCTCAAAAAAATGGTACCAGGTTGATGCTGAAGACATCATCCCGGTACAACCACTTCTGCAACCTGTTGTACAGGTACGTCGGTTTGAGGGAAGTGGCTAAAGTATATTTTTCCAAAAAAATTGCATTTAAAAAATTGCTGCGCAAATATCGTGTGCCATAAAAATTGCAACACCCATCATTTTATTCTATAGGGCCTCTTCTAAAAAAAAAAAAAAAAAAAAAAAAATATATATATATATATATATATATATATATATATATATATATAGTTTTATATATATATATATAGTTTTATATATATATATATATATATATATATATATATATATATAGTTATATATATATAGTTATATATATATATATATATATATATATATATATAATATTTGGGGGTTCTAAGTCATTTCTAGCAAAAAAAAAAAAAAAAGTAGATTTTTACATGTAGGTTCGAAGTGTCAGAATTAGCCCGGACACGAAGTAGTTAAATTTGTCCATACACTGGTAGAATTTATTAGAAGATTTGTACAAAGTTTAGAAAAATTGTCCTTCAGAGCATTCCATCTTGCCATTATTGAGCCACCTAACACCGCTCGCCGGTGTTTCTTGGGCTTATCATTTTTACCGGCGCGATCGAGAAATGATCCAAAGGTGCGGCCATCTGGTCACAGAGGTGATAAAGGACCAGATCATCTCTGATCGTCTCTATGGCTTTGGAGGACCAGAGTGACATGATGACATCACTTCCAGTCCAGGGTAGTCCAGTCCAGTCCATTTTTTTTTTTTTTTTTTTTAAGCAAAAGATCGCATTTTATTTATTTATTTTTTATGTTTTCCTTTTAAATGTAAATAAGACATTTTTGACCCCTGATCACTGCATAAAGAGGACCTGTCATCCTTATTTCTTTTACAAGGGATGTTTACATTAATTGTAATAGAAATAAAAGTGATTAAAAAATATTAAAGGGACAGTGTAAAATAAATAAAAAAATAAATAAAAAGTAAAAAAATAAATAAAAAGTAAAAAAAAAAACAAAAAAAAAAAACAATTTACAGTACACCCATCCCTTCGTGCTCGCCCACAGAAGTGAATGCATACGTAGGTTGTGCACACATATGTGAACGTTGTTTACACCACACATGTGAGTTATTGCCGCAAACATTAGAGCAAGAGCAAGAATTCTAGTGCTCTTTCTTTGTAACTCTAAACAGGTATCCTGTTAAAAATGTTAACGTTTTGCCTAAGGAGACTTTTAAATATTGTAGTTTGTCACCACGAGCGTACGCAATTTTAACCCCCCACAAACGTGCGCAATTTTAAAGCGTGACATGTTAGGTATTTATTTACCCGGCATAACATCATCCTTCATTATTTACAAAAAAAAAATTGGGGTATATATTGTGTTTTTTTTTTTTTTTATTCATTAACCGGTTGCCGACCGCCGCACGACTATATACGGCGGCGGTCAGCCCCGGCCAGGCAAAGTGACGTATATATACGTCACTAGCCTGTCACTTCCTTGTGAGCCAATAACGGGCGGGCGCGCGCCCGCCACGGCTCGTTCCCTAGGAAGTCCGTGCGTGTGACCGGCGGACCCGATGTCCGCCGGTCACTCGGCGATCGTCGATAGAGAGGGAGAAAGGCAGGCGGCTGACGTAAACAAGCCGCCTGTCATTCTCCCCTGTGTAGGAATGGTGATCATACGGTTCTACTATGTAGGACCGTTGATCACTGTTCTTACACCAGTAGCCACAGCCAATCACAGTAAAAAGCACGCCCCTAGGGACACACTTAACCCCTCCTTCCCCAATAAAGTTAACCCCTTCCCTGCCAGTGTCATTTTTGCAGTAACAGTGCATATGTATAGCACTGATTACTGTAGAAATGTCACTGGTAACCCCAAAAGTGTCAAAAATGTCAGTCAAGGGTCCGATCTGTCCGCCGCAATGTCGCAGTCCCGCAAAAAAAATCACAGATCGCCGCCATTACGCGTTAAAAAAAAAAACACCAAAAATGACAGAAATCTTTCCCTTAGTTAGTAAACGCAATAACTTTTGCGCAAACCAATCAAAATACGCTTTTTGCAATTTTTTCTTACCAAACATATGTAGCATAAAACAAATTGGCCGAAAATGTTAAAAAATTTAGATTTTTACATTTTTTGGGGGGGGGGGGGAATTTCATATAAAAAATGAGAAAAATATTGTTATTTTTTCAAAATCTACGCTCTTTTTTTGTTTATAGAGCAAAAAGTAAAAATTGCACAGGTGATCAAATACCACCAAAAGAAAGCTCTGTTTGTGGGAAAAAAAGGACGTAAATTTCGCTTGGGTACGGCGTCGCACGACCGCGCAACTGTCAGTTAAATTCGCACAGTGCAGAATCGCAAAAAGTGGCCCAGACGTAAGACAGCAAAATCCTCCGGTGGTAAAGTGGTTAAACTTGTAAACAAAAGTCTTCCAAATTGAATGAAAATTGTGAATGAAAAGTGAAAAAAAAAAAAATGATATTGGAGTATGGCTAGCGTGATTCTCTAGTGCCTTGCCGCCTGAGTCTTTTTCTGCCCAGACCCCCCTAAGGACCTACGGAAAAATACTGCGCTGCAAGAGCGCAAATTAAGTCTCCAAGCATGGGCTGAGCGATAAATCGATGGTGCAGAAATATTTATTAGGACGCAGCGTGGCGAGTTCCTGGCTGGAATATGCAGCAGGGAATAGTGGAGGTTTAATAGCAATATCCAAACCTTTCAACATCAATATAGAGAAAAGATAGAGAAGGCAACAGAAAAACAAGAAAAGCTTTCAGTGATAATAAGTCAGGATCTCTTATTTCTGTAGAAAACCGGCACCGGCACTGGTAATGAGTGTGTATTGAAAAGAAGTACAGTAAAACCTTGGATTGGGAGTATTTTGGTTTGAGAGCGTTTTGCAAGATGAGCAAAATTTTTTTCTAAATTTCAACTTGATAAACAAGCGATGTCTTGATATACAAGTAGCGAAGTAGCGTCACTTCACGAGAAGTCAAAGAGAAGAGGGCAGAGGGCATTCCTATGGGGCAAAGGTCTCCAAACTGCAGCCTGGGGTTGGATGCTGCCCTTTGCTTGCTTTTATCTGGCCCTTGGGGCACTGTTCTTCCCACTGATACAAGACACTATTCCTCTGACTGACACCAACAATGGGGCATAATTTCTCCAACTGACACCAATGATGGGGCGCTATACCATCCACTGACACCAACATTGGGGTACTATTCCTCCCACTGACACCAGTGATGGTGGCCCTATTCTCCCCACTGAAACCACCAAAGGGGCACTATTCCATCCACTGACACCACCAACGGGGCACAATAATTCCACTGAAACCACAAATGGGGCACTATTCCATCCACTGACACCACCAACGGGGCACAATAATTCCACTGAAACCACCAATGGGGCACTATTCTATCCGCTCACACCAACAATGGGGTACTATTCCTCACGCCGACATCAATAATGGGGCACTACTCCTCCCACTCACATCAACAATAAGGCACTATTCCTCCCACTGACATCAATGAATGGGGCACTATTCCTCTCACTGACACCACCAATGGGCACAATTGCTTCTATTGACACCAACGATAGGGCACTATTCCTCACTCTAACACCAACGATAGGGCACTATTCCTCACTCTAACACCAACGATAGGGCACTATTCCTCCCACTGACCCCAATGATGGTGGCCCAGAAGGAAGCCTCTTCTAAAGATGATGCACAAGAAAGCCCGCAAACAGTTTGCTGAAGACAAGCTGACTAAGGACATGGATTACTGGAACCATGTCCTGTGGTCTGATGAGACCAAGATAAGCTTATTTGGTTCAGATGGTGTCAAGCGTGTGTGGCGGCAACCAGGTGAGGAGTACAAAGACAAGTGTGTCTTGCCTACAGTCAAGCATGGTGGTGGGAGTGTCATGGTCTGGGGCTGCATGAGTGCTGCCGGCACTGGGGGGCTACAGTTCATTGAGGGACCCATGAATGCCAACATGTACTGTGACATACTGAAGCAGAGCATGATTCCCCTCCCTTCAGAGACTGGGCTGCAGGGCAGTATTCCAACATGATAACGACCCCAAACACACCTCCAAGATGACCACTGCCTTGCTAAAGAAGCTGAGAGTAAAGGTGATGAACTGGCCAAGCATGTCTCCAGACCTAAACCCTATTGAGCATCTGTGGGACATCCTCAAACAGAAGGTGGAGGAGTGCAAGGTCTCTAACATCCACCAGCTCCGTGATGTCATCATGGAGGAGTGGAAGAGGACTCCAGTGGCAACCTGTGAAGCTCTGGTGAACTCCATGCCCAAGAGGGTTAAGGCAGTGCTGGAAAATAATGGTGACCACACAAAATATTGACACTTTGGGCCCAACTTGGACATTTTCAACTGGAGACTGGGAACTCAGGATAAAAGGGAATAGGCATATAGCGTAGTATGTATTTAACAGCGATAACATTTTATAGGATTTAAAACACTTACATCTACACTACTTGCCACATAGCATAAAATAGTACTGGAATAGCAATTGTTGGGGCGGTAAATCGCCTCCTCAACGTTTTCCGTCCCAAGGATCGCTATTCCAGTACTATTTTATGCTATGTGGCAAGTAGCGTAGATGTAAGTGTTTTAAATCCTATTAAACGTTATCGCTGTTTAAGACATACTACGCTATATGCCTATTTCTTTATATCCTGAGTACCCATTCTCCAGCGGGGCTTTTTCAGCGTAGGAGGTTGTTGACCGGATTTAAGCCACATCAGATTATTACTTTATTAAAGGGTGAAGTATACCCTGTAATGGGTTACATATATTAGGGTGAGCAGGCATTGCACACGGGGTGTCTGGCGATGGCTGTGTGACGCAAATTTGTCTTCTATGAATGGAACCTTTACATATTACATCGATTTGAAATGTGTTTGTGAAGATGGACTTCATTCTTATTATTTGATACTCAGGATTTTTCAATTGTATGTATTTTTTTTCTCTAATATTTTTAACAATATATTTTTACTATATTTGGTGAAAAATAATATTTTTGATTTTTTCATGATTTTAGGGTCACCTATTTGTGTCTATTTAACCGGTTCCCGACCACCACCCGCCTTTTTACTGCGGCAGGGTGGCTCACCTGCACGAACTGACGTAGACCTACGTCGGTCGCACGCCTGCAGCTATAGGAGGCGAGCGCGCACCGCCAGCGGCACGCTCCCGCCCCCACTCAGCAACGGGGAAGCCGATGCACGGGTAAGGCGGCTCCGATTGCCGCTTGACACCCGCGATCGTTCCCCACTGAGAGAGAAGGACTGAAGCAGGGACACAGTAAGCAATAGAAACCTGACAGGGGTTCTAATCCCATACCGTTCTATACAGACAAAAAAAAAAATTGCCTTTAGATACATTTTAACCACTTCTGGACCGGAAGGTTTTACCCCCTTACTGACCAGGCCGTTACTTTAATGGACCATTGCGCGGTCGTGCGACACTGTACCCAAATAAAATTTATGTCCTTTTTATCCCACAAATAGAACTTCCTTTGGTGGTATTTGATCACCTGTGTGATATTTATTTTTTGCGCTATAAACAAAAAAAAGAGCGACAATTCTGAAAAAATATTTTTCACTTTCTGCTACATTCCCCAAAAAAATAAAAATAAAAATAAATGAAAAAATCTGTTTTTTTCATCCTTTTAGGCCAATTTGTTTTGTGCTGCATATTTTTGGTAAAAAATATCCCAATAAGCGTATTTTGATTGGTTTGCGCATAAGGTATCGCGTCTACAAACTAGGGGAATGATTTATGTCGTTTTTATTTTTTTTTTATTTTTTTTTACTAGTAATGGCGGCGATCTACGATTTTTAGCGGGACTGCGACATTGCGGCAGACAGATCGGACACCTAACTGACATTTTTGACACTTTTGGGGGGATCAGTGACATTATTACAGTAATCAGTGCTAAAAATATGCACTGTTACGGTAATAATGACACTGGAAGGGAAGGGGTTAACCCAGGGCCAATCAAAGGGTTAAGTGTGAGCCTAGGGGAGTGTTTTCTAACTGTGTGGGGGGAGGGACTTGTGAAATGACCATAGAGACATGTGATCCTATATAGAAGGATCACAGGTGCTCTGTGATCATTCCAGAGAGAAGAACGGTCGGCTCTGTTTACAACAGCGGACCGTCCTTCTCTCTCAGCGAGGAGCGATCACGGGTGCCCGGCGGCAATCGGAGCCGCTGGCCCTGTGCATCAGAGTCCCCACTGCTGAGTGGGGGCAGAAGCGCGCTGCCGAGAGCGCGCGCTCGCCCCCTAGCAGCAGGCATGCGACCGACATAGGGCTATGTCGGTTTGCGCAGGAGGGGCCGCCTGCCGCAGTAAAACTGGGGCGGGTCGTCCTTAAAGCGGAGTTCCAGCCTTTTCACTCACCTGTCCAACGGTCCAGCAATGCAGCCGCCCGAAGCCTCGATCCTCTCCCTCTTGTCTCGGCGGCGCCGGCATCACTGCTGTGGGCACCCAGCTGTGACAGTTTGCGGCTTCACAGCCGGGTCCCCACTGCGCATGCACGAGTCGCGATGCGCGTCTTGATTGTCCGGCAATCTTCTGGGACCTCTGACATGTCCCAGAAGATTGCAGGGAGGGAGGGGGAGAGGAGAACTTCCGTTCAGGGCGCCGCGGCGCTCTGAGCGGAAGTGGGAGCGGGTACATGTCAAAACTAGGTACCTGCTCCCCCCCAAAAAAAATGACATGCCAAATGGGGCATGTCAGGGGGTTAGAATACCTAAAGCGGAAGTTCCACTTTTGGGTGGAACTCCGCTTTAAGTGGTTAATGTGAGATCAGGGGTCAAAAAGACCTCAGATCTCACATATACATTAAAAAGTAAAAAAAAATTATTTAATATTTTCTTTTCATCATGAAAAAAATGGGCCCTTTAAGAGCATTGGGAGGAAACGACGTATGACAACAGCTGACCGGTGTTTCCTTTCAGCGGGGGAACGATTGCGGTAATCGCAGCCACCGGCCCCATGCATCAGCATCCCCACTGCCTAGTGGGCGCGGGTGCGCACCACCGGCGGCTCGCGCTCGCCCCCAGGAGCGCTCCTGCAAACCGATGTACAGGTATGGCGATTCGCACAGTCGAGCCAGCCTGCCTCAGTATATATGCGGCGGGCGGTCGGCAAGGGGTTAATTTGAAAAACATGTGAGCAGGTTCTTAGTTAGATTCATGGCAGTTAGTCACAAAGTCATGACGAGGGGACGGGGTCAGTAATTGATTGCTCAGTAACGTGAAAAGGGATTGCCTGTGCAGCAAAGCTTGAATTTTATTAATAGCAGGTCAATGACTCAAATTACCGTCAAAGACATAATTAACTTATTAGCTCTCTGTAAACTTATTATGAAACTGAAAAAATCTTTTATCTAAACTGATAGTGACAGCGTAGTCTGTGGCCAATTGGAGCACAGTGCTGTACCTCTAGTCTATAGGACGGAAAGCATTTAAGAAGCAAGTCTGACCGTTTTGTGAGTGGATCATTTAGGAATCAGATATTATATAGTGCTCTGAAAAAGTATTCACACCCCTTGAAATTTTCCACATTTTGTCATGTTACAACTATGTACAGTATCTCACAGAAGTGAGTACACCCCTCACATTTTTGTAAATATTTTATTCTATCTTTTCATGTGACAACACTGAAGAAATGACACTTTGCTACAATGTAAAGTAGTGAGTGTACAGCTTGTATAACAGTGTAAATTTGCTGTCCCCTCAAAATACCTCAACACACAGCTATTGATGTCTAAACCGCTGGCAACAAATGTGAGTACACCCCTAAGTGAAAATGTTCAAATTGGGCCCAAAGTATCAATATTTTGTGTGGCCACCATTATTTCCGGCACTGCCTTAACCCTCTTGGGCATGGAGTTCACCAGAGCTTCACAGGTTGCCACTGGAGTCCTCTTCCACTCCTCCATGACGACATCACAGAGCTGGTGGATGTTAGAGACCTTGCGCTCCTCCAACTTCTGTTTGAGGATGCTCCAGAGATGCTCAATTCGGTTTAGGGCTGGAGACATGCTTGGCCAATCCATCACCTTTACCCTCAGCTTCTTTAGCAAGGCAGTGGTCATCTTGGAGGTGTGTTTGGGATCGTTATCATGTTGGAATACTGCCCTGCAGCCCAGTCTCTGAAGGGAGGGGATCATGCTCTGCTTCAGTATGTCACAGTACATGTTGGCATTCATGGTTCTCTCAATGAACTGTAGCTCCCCAGTACCAGCAGCACTCATGCAGCCCCAGACCATGACACTCCCACCACCATGCCTGACTGTAGGCAAGACACACTTGTCTTTGTACTCCTCATCTGGTTGCCACCACACACACTTGACACCATCTGAACCAAATAAGTTTATCTTGGTCTCATCAGACCACAGGACATGGTTCCAGTAATCCATGTCCCTAGTCTGCTTGTCTTCCGCAAATTGTGGACTTTCTTGTTCATCATCTTTAGAAGAGGCTTCCTTCTGGGACAACAGCCATGCAGACCAATTTGATGCAGTGTGCGGCGTATGGTCTGAGCACTGACAGGCTGACCCCCCCCCCCACCCCTTCAACCTCTGCAGTAATGCTGGCAGCACTCATACGTCTATTTCCCAAAGACAACCTAGGGATATGACACTGAGCACGTCCACTTAACTTCTTTGGTCGACCATGGCGAGGCCTGTTCTGATTGGAACCTGTCCTGTTAAACCGCTGTATGGTCTTGACCACCATGCTGCAGCTCAGTTTCTGTAACGCTCCTGCGTTTCTTATATGGTGTGGATTTTCAGCTGCAGAAATAGTTCCACGTCAGTAGTCATGTAAGAGATATGCTGAGATACCATTCCCAACCTCAATGACTCATCATGTGTGGAAGGTCTTATTTCAGCCAGTAAATACACACAATTAGCAAGCTGGTTCCTAGAGTGACTTTATGTATGTGGTAACACAATGATGAAGGTTTAGGGATAGGTTGAGTGGAGGTGGTAGGTGATAGACACTTGAAGGTGAGACAGTAGCAGATGGATGCAGGAAGGTTTAGCAATGTTGTATGGTAGCAGATGACAGAATAGCAGGTGGACATACAAAAGAGATCAACCCAGTGCAGAAAAGTAGCAGTAGTCTCAAGAGCTAGCAATCTAGTTATGCAGATGTGATAAACAGTCTTTACTATGCAGAGCTAGATAGTGTAAGCTTAGTATAAGTTTATAGAGAATTCCCCTGCGGGGTACTTAGCACTATTAGCGATACAGCCGAAGGGTGGTTCAGGAGAGGCGGATGATCCAGTAGCGGGATACAGGGATCAGCGCAGCGAGGTTCCGTCAGCGAGGTAAGCTTGCAAGCATGGAAGCTTCAAGCAAGGTTAGCATCCAGGTAAGGGTGTTTGAACGAACACATGTGAGTGAGAACCGGCGCTTTAAATAGCCATCTAGTCCGGCGCTGGGTGATGACAGCTCCAGTCTTAAAGGTGTATGCGCACCTTTCCAAAAGTAATTGGTGGGGCGCATACACTTGTGGAAAGTGTAATTTAGGGTACCAAAGGTACCGGAACATTACAGTTTCAGGGTCTTGGCAATCTTCTTATAGCCTATAATTGAAAAAGAAAACACTCACGCCAAAGAATAGAAATTTAGGAGAGGAAATTGCTGCCGCCTTAAGACCCTATGGGTGATAGACCATCAATAATGCAACTATAGCAGTGCTAAATTCTCAAAAGTATAAAAGTGCTCTCATGTGATAAGCCTCAATAAATATATCAATAAAGGAAATGCACCTATAAAATTGGTGTGTGATTAAATCATTCCACAATAAATATATCAAAACCGTGGGTGCAAAAAATTAATAAGGTGTGATTCAATGCATCAATAAATAAATAAATCCAAAATTATTATCAAGTGCTTACAATATAAAATGCTGAAGTGCAAAAATAAATACTAAAAAGTCCTGAAAAAAAAATATTTTAACAAACAGTCCAAATATTGCCTCTGGACTATTTGTTAATATATTTTTTCCAGGACTTTTTTTGTATATTTTTTGCACTTCAGCACTTTATATTGTAAGCACTTGATAATAATTATGGATTTATTTATTTATTGATGCATTGAGTCACACACCTTATTCATTTTTTGCACCCACGGTTTTGATATATTTATTGTGGAATGATCTTATAGCCTAGGCCATCTTTATGTAGAGCAAAAAATTTTTTTTTCAGATCTTCAGAAAGTTCTTTGCCATGAGGTGCCATGTTGAACTTCCAGTGACCAGTATGAGAGAGTGAGAGCGATAACACCAAACTAACACACCTGCTCCCCATTCACACCTGAGACCTTGTAACACTAGCGAGTCACATGGCACCGGGGGAGGGAAAATGGCTAATTTGGCCCAATTTGGACATTTTTCACTTAGGGGGTGTACTCACTTTTGTTGTCAGCTGTTTAGACATTAATGGCTGTGTGTTGAGTTATTTTGAGGGGACAGCAAAAAGACTTGAGACTGGGGTGGAGGTTCACCTTCCAGCAGCACAAGGACCCTAAACATACAGCCAGAGCTACAATGGAATGATTTAGATAAAAGCATATTCATGTGTTAGAATGGCACAGTCAAAGTCCAAACCTAAATCTAATTGAGAATCTGTGGAAAGACTTGAAAATTGCTGTTCCCAGACGCTATCCATCCAATCTGACAGAGCTTGAGCTAATTTGCAAAGAATGGGCAAAAATGTCCCTCTCTAGATGTGTAAAGCTGGTAGAGACATCCCCAAAATGATTTGCAGCTGTAATTGCAGGGAAAGGCGGTTCTACAAAGTATCGACTCAGGGGGTGAATACAAATGCACACCACACTTTCACATATTTATTTGTAAAAAAAAATTGAAAACCATTTATACTTTTCCTTCCACTTCACAATTATGTGCCACTTTGTGTTGGTCTATCACATAAAATCCCAATAAAATACATTTATGTTTTTGGTTGTAACATGACAAAATGTAAAAAAATGTCAAGGGGTATGAATACTTTTTCGGGCCACTTTAATTTTTCACTTCACATGAATATTGAACATATTTATTTAAATGAGCTGTAAACCCTTATGTAGAACCCTCCTAGGTAAGTGCTAGTAAGTGAGTATAGTTTCTGTCTGCCTATCAGAGGAACAGCAGGCAAATCTATATTGCTTTGTGTCTAGCAGAGAGGAGGATCTGCTCAGTGTGCTCAGTATGTGATTCATTGAGTCTAGAGGAGTGTTTTACACTGGTCCAAAAGGGGGGCATGTTGGACAGTGGGAGGAAACCTGACCAATGGATACATAGGCTTTGATACAGTCCTGGTGATTGGTAGAGACAGGCTGTCTCGGTGCATTCTGGGATACAGTATAAAAGCAAGGAACACATGTGCTGCAGGGTCTTTGGCTGGTGAGCAGAGTCCCGGAGGGAGGGTATCGGCTGCCTCCTCCTCCTCTGTAGCAGTGGCACGTAGCATCAGGAGGTCATCCTGAGGGCCAGAGGAATGGAGCTGAACCCAGAGGTCCAGGAAAGCTGACTGAGGGCTGACTAGAAAAACAGTATTGTGAGTACAGGGGATCATGTCAAGTGGCCTGACCTGAGGGGGGCCACCCCGGAGTAGGATTGTCAGTGGACGGGTGTCAGTGGTCAAGAAAGAGGATACTAGGAGAGTGTCCTGAAGAGAATTTAGTTCATCAAGTCATCTGGATAGAGACTTAATCCAAATTCACCTAGTGGCAGGGGGAATCAGCAGCCTGGCTTCATTATCAGACAGGAGTCCTCACAATTTGTGAATAGTTAATCTGGAGTATCCAACTGTTCCCTTCTCTCATCCCCATTTAAAATAAAACACCAAAAACAACTACAAACCCCTGGACTGATCATTGACTGAGCCAAGAAGTAAAGTGTTAAATTGTGAATATTAGAGTTGCTAACGGTAACCCAGGAGAACCAGAAAGTGTATTATCCAGCAGTCCTCAAGGGGGCAGAGCTACATTTGGGGGCTCATTCGGGATGTACCCTTGGGTTACCACAATGGTTGCTAGTGGCAATGGCCGAACAGTCCCGCCAAGTAACGTTATGCTGTCCCAGGTAATGTGCTGGAGTGTCAGTGAAGAGAATAATGTCTGATTTAAAGTGATCAGTAAAAGTGTTCTGACAAGTCAGGCTAGAAATGGTGGTTGCCCTGGGCAACGAATGGACATTTACCCAAGAAACAGTATGTGTTCTCAAGTAAGATGCAGGAGAGTTGATGGAGAAGAAATGCACTGTATTGTACAATAGTACTGTGTCTGCTTTACAGTAATCGGTGCAAGTGTGGATGAGGAGAGAAGTGACCCAGGACACAGGGATCGGTGTGTCGGTAGCCATGTCTGTACAAGCACTGTGAAGAAAAATGTTGACCGTGCAATTCATGACAGCGGGACAATTTTCCTAAACAGTATGGGAGGTCAACTGGCTTAGGAAGAAAGAAGTGTAGCTGAGGCCCAGGTGCAGACGGAGAGGGCAGATGTGTGTTTGTCGGTGTACACAACACAATCTGCCACGCAGTGACATCCGTGCTGGCTATGCAGAGTTTCGGCAGCAGTGAAGAGGTTACTGCACCGCCCGGGAAAGCGCGCGCTGAAGAGATCTGCCTAACAGGAGGAGCCACCGCCAGAGAGTCAGCTAGTCTGGAGTTGTGGGCTGGATTGGCCCCTCACAGACTACCAACCCGAAAGGAGGAAGAAAGCTGAGACATCACTTCCTCCTTTGGGTGTAGCAGACACGTGTGTGGAGGAGCAACATGGCGGATGCCGGAGTGAGCCGGAGCGCAGGGGCTATCCCATGTGTTGGTGGAGTGCCTGGAAAGTTAATGGAATCACTGGAGTCGGTCCTGTGCGACACAGGAGTTTGATTGGTGCCCACTGGAAGACTGGCGCTGTGTAGCGGAGGAGACAAGGAGCCTCTCGGGCTGGTATGTACCCGATGATGGAATGTGTCTTTGTGGCTGTAGGCCTGGAGTCAGTGCAGACATTACGGTGACTTGCTTGTGCAGGCGGTGCGGAGTGAGTGTCGGCCCAAGAAGCTGAGTTTGAGCTGGGAGACAGGATTCACTCAGGTGTTGCTGGTGCCCATGAGGATCCCTGTGGGCAGAGGAAGGGGAGTGCTTAGAGCGCTGCTGGAGCCGGGGCCAGTGGTGCAGACCTACTCTGCCATCTGCCAGACCAGGGAGACTCACACCTTGGAGGTGAAATGTACCCAGGTGATACAGGCCGAGTCGCGGCCAGGAAGAGGGCCAGAATCCACAGCTTCTATCAAGGTAGAGGGGAATCAATGGGCTCCTGGAAGAGAGGCCTCCAGTGTGTCCAGTGAAGGGGAGGTCAGAGCCATTGGTGTAGGGCCGCCCAGCTTTCAACATCGGTTTGGATTCTTGGAAGAAGAAATAGATGTGTGGAAGTCTGAGGAAGAGACGGAGTGGGACTGATAAAAGGAGCAGCTCTACAAGTCCCAACCTGCCTGATGAGGAGACATGGGAGTCTGTGGTATGCATGCAGTGTGCCAAGACTTTGGGGTTCTGCTACAAGGGTCCCAGATTTGTCCCCACCTCATACCTACACCCAAGATGGGAATCGGAAGGAGGCCTACGCCAAACTCATCAGGAGAAGAGAAACCCTATATTCCCCACCTGGGAGAGGAAACAGGCAGACCCTCCTCAGGTTCTCAGGATGCCAGTGTCTTATCCAGAGGAAGGTGGCCTTGGAGTATGGGTACGAAAACCCCTACGCTCCCAAGGAAATTATGCAGGAGATAGAAGAGAGAAGAGTGGTGTGACGAGGCGATTTGGGAGTTCATATACATCCCCAAAGCATATCGGAAAAAGGAGAGGCCTGAACTGTGGACCACTTTTTGTTCTGTGAAGATGAATTTGAACTTAGAGCGGCCCATCTACATAGACCGTGTGGAGGTTCGCCCCCCAAACGGAACAGGCCAGGCTTGGTCTGTCCGTGTCCAAGATTCTGAGGGGAAGATTGTCTGGACCCCTCATCCTGACCATTACTGCTAAGGGTGTAGGATCCCACCCCTATTGAGATATTGTTGTCACAAGGCTAGCTAGCCCGGAAGTTCTTGATAGTCAAGGGGCTGGTGAGCCCGAAGTTCAAGTACAAGTTCAAGCACAAGTTTAAATTGTTGTTGCTAGGGCCAAAGCCCTATTCCCATATCCCCCTTTCTCTTGTATCCTTGCAAAAGGGATCGGGAAATCAGCCGAACTGCTACTACTGTGTAGTACCATCAAAAGAGGGCCGAACCTCTAACCTACAAACAGACTTTCTGTTCTGGGGACTTAAGTAGTCCCTCAGTGTCATGCTTCAGTTACTATCAGAAGCCAGCTTTACCAAATGTTCTATCAAGATCCTTTGGGCCATTGGGCCAGGATCATTTATTGGAACAAGTTCAAGGACACTTTGCGAAGAAACTTGCGCCAACAGGCCAGGAGAAAGAGTACAGAAGAAGAGGATTCTTTTACAAAGATACTTTTCTCAAAGGACACTTTGTGAAGATCCTGTTAGGCCAGTGGGCCAGTGTAGAGAAGTTTGTGCGAGTTGCTACCTCGGACAAGGAGGTAGAGGCTCGTTGTCTCTTCAGAGGAGGGGATGCCAGAGTGAGGGACCCCTCGAAGAGATGTTCAAAACCCACAAGTTGGACAAGCTTGGTCAGGCTTCAGCAATATATAGCTTGTTGCAGAAGAAGATATGTTGCCTCGGTGTTACAGAATGAAAGGACACTGTGAACACTAGTCAGGTGGACTCCACATGTCTTTATTCTGAACTTGTGGGTCTGATTTCAATAGGAAGTGAGTCAGTGCCCTAGTGCTGAGAAGGTACTGTGCCTATTAAACTGCTCAAAAAAAAATGTTTCTGGCCTGCACTTTTGCAGCTGTTATAGACTAATTTCAGGGTGCTGATTCCAAATCTGATCTCAGATTTGCATTATCCCATCTCATGTTTATGCTATCAGCATACACCATTTTCATTGATTTTACCCGAAATTAACTCTTTGTCACTTATGATTGCAAGTTGTTGCGAGTCAGTGATTGCTTAGTGTTAAAATATGGTGCTGTATTTTTAGGATAGTGTTTTTATAACATAATTTTATGTACTGTAGATATCCACATTTATTTAATATTTTCCTTCCTCTGGGCGTGATCTAACAATGGCTACAACATCCGAAAGAAGGAAATGCAGCAATGACCCAGATATCTTCTGCTACATCTGTGGCAGCTTCACTTTGCAGGATCAAAGGCGCAACATCAATACCTTTGTCAAGAAGGTTTATCTTGCCTACTTTAAAGTATGACTTGGAGACCAAGGCAAAAATTGGGCTCTTCACAAAGTGTGTAAAACCTGTGTTGAAACTTTGCGATCACGGTCTAAAGGAAAGAATGCTAAGCTGAAGTTTGGTGTGCCAATGGTTTGGAGAGAACCTACAAACCGTTTGGATAACTGCTACTTCTGCCTTGTCAATGTAAAAGTTTTCAATAAGAAAAGCAAACAACACTTATGTAGCACGCCCCCCACCGGGGCTGCTGAGTATGTTCATATCCTCCTCACTTCCTTGACCCTGAGGCCCTTCCAACCCAAGTGACACTATGGATTCTGACACAATGATACAAAAAGCATCAATAATATTTTTTTTTAATAGGAAAAGATCAGTTTTACTGTCTTATTCAGAAAAGTGAACAAATGTATTTCAATACAACAGGAATATACAGTAAATGTTAAGAACCAATGGTGAAGCTCTGAGTCTTAAAATCCCAGAACCCCTGGGGTAACTCAAGACTCAGAACCCTAAGAGTTAATGATATGAAACACACGTTAATATATTACTATCTTGATTGAAGATTAATATATATTATATTTTTGTAGTAATAAACAATTCTTCCTTTAAAGTGGAGTTCCACCCATTTTTAATAAATTGGATTACATAGATGTATGTAATCCCCTTTAAAACGACTTTTACCAATGGAAAGTTTTTTTTTTTTGTTGCCAGTAAATACCTTATTTTCTGCTTTATTTATCCTCTTCTCACTTCCGGGTCCAGTCGGCGATTACGTAATTCGGCGATTCGCAGTGTGTGCTGGGATGGCATGAAATCTCGCATTATTACACAGGAGATGAGCTGCACTGCCTCCTCTCAGTGAGCTGTATGTATGTAGTGTATTGAGGCTGTGCTCCGCCCTGCCTCCGCCCCGCCTCCTCTCAGTGAGCTCAGTGAGGATATAATGCTTTCAGTCCTCGCTCACTGAGAGGAGGCGGGGCGGAGAACGGCCTCAATACACTGCATACATACAGCTCACTGAGACGAGGCGGGGCAGAGGTGGGGCGGAGCAGGGCCTCAATACACTACATACATACAGCTCACTGACAGGAGGCGGGGTGGAGGCGGGGCAGAACACGCAGTACAGCTCATCTCCTGTGTAATAATGCGAGATTTCATGCCCTGAGATACATTCCAGCACACACTGCGAATCGCCAAATGACGTAATCGCCGACCGGACCCGGAAGTGAGAAGAGGATAAATAAAGCAGAAAATAAGGTATTTACTAGCAACAAAAAAAAAAAAAACTTTCCATTGGTAAAAGTTGTTTTAACCACTTACCGCATATCAACGTACCGATACGTCGGTACACCTTGCGGGTTTATACCGGGATGATGCCTCTAGTTAGAGGCATCATCCCGGTACCGTGGTTTGAAGCCGACGGTCGGCTTTCCGTCGGTAACGACCGATGCGACTCGGGAGCTGCTCGATCGTTACCCGGGGGGCGGGAGGGGACGTCCCCCCCCCTCCCGCCGCCTTCTGTGGCTTTGCCCAGGGCTCCCGTCCCACCGGGAGCCCCGAGCACCCAGCCGGCACGTCCGCCGGCTGGATGGAGTCCCGATGAATGCCGGAAACGGCATCAATCGGGGCTCCGATGACGTAACCCGGAGGCGGCGACCATGACGTCACGTCCGGGTTACTGTGCTGCAAAAGGCAGGCAAATTTAAAAAGCGGCTGTATGCAAAAATTCCGTTTTCGGCGTTTTGCATACAGGGAAGTGTAGTGGAGGGGTCTAGGGTCTTTTAGACCCTCGATCCCTCTATAAAGTGTACCTGTCACACATATTGGTGTCACAAGGGATGTTTACATTGCTTGTGACAGCAATAAAAGTGATCAGATTTTTTTTTTTTAAAAAAACCTGTAATAAAGTTTAAAAAAAATAAAAAATAAATAGGAAAAAAAAAAAAAAAATTTCGCCGCCCCCGTCACCGTTAGCTCGCGCACAAAAAAAAACGTATACGCAAGTCGAGCCGCGAATGAAATCACTGTTCAAACCCCACATGTGAGGTATCGCCGCGATCGCCAGAGTGTGCGCAATAATTAAAAAAAAAGAGCTACACTCTACCTCTAAACTGGTAACCGTTAAATAAATTTAAAGCGTCGCAGATTGAGATCTCTATTGACCGTAGTTTGTCGCCATCCCACGGGGGGGCGCAATTTTAAACCGTAACATGTTGGGTATCTATTTACTCGGCGTGACATCATCTTTCACAATATACAAAAAAAATGGGCTAACTTTACTGTTTAGTATTTTTTAAATGCAGTGAAATGTGATTTTTCAATTTTTTTCCAAAAAAATGGCGTTTTAAAGACCGCTGCGCAAATACCGCTTGACAAAAAGTTTTGCAATGACTGACATTTTATTCTCCAGAGTCTTTGCTAAAAAAATATACATAATGTTTGGGGTTCTAAGTAGTTTTCTAGGAAAAAATACTGGTTTTAACTTGTAAACAAAAAGTGTCCGAAATAGGGCTGGGGCTTAAGTGGTTAAAGGGGATTACCTACATCTAAAGTGACTAAAATGGGTGGAACTCCACTTAAACTATGTGAGAGTGACAAATCAGATCTGTGTCCTTAATAACTAAGAATTAAGTAATTAGGTTCAACTGACTCAGCTGCATTAAGATTGCATTGTAACATAACCTAAAAGAGTGCACGCTGTCACCTATAGGGGGCCCCCTTTACTATGGATTCAATGAGTCTCCTCCTAGGCAAGGCCTTGTTAATCTTCACTGGCAGTGAAGCTCAAATCATTCCATGAATGATATTTGTAATCCAGAGAAAAGAGAATATTTGTAATCCAAAAGGGAAGAATAAGTATTAATATCTGGTTTCTGTCTAAAGAGTATTCAGTATTCGGCTCTGCGTATATACAGCTCAGGCCTCTCGGTTAGCCACGCACTATCAGATAACGGCAGTGTCCTATGGCAACCACTTTACTACGTTAGAGTTCCCTCTGTGTCTGTACTGCGTCACAGGCCTGTTCTCGGTATCCGTGAGCTACTGCGTTTACTGTAATTGGTTATCTCTCACCCAATTCTCTGATGCTCTCTTTCAGCAGTCCTTCACACCAGGCTGGTTACTCTGCTGTAACTCCCGCTGCCTCTCTCTCCGGTGTCTCTGCTTTCAGTCCGTCACCTCTCAGTGACATATGCCACCTCTCCCAGGTGTCTTCCAGTATGCCGCGGCCTCACTCTCCACTCTGCAGCAGCTCTTTTCCTCCTTCCACTCTGCACGCTGTCCACGAGTCAAGAGAGCGAACCTTTGGCCCCGCCCCTAATTTATAGACTCTCCCATCAGTCCCCATGGAGCTCACAGCTCCCTGGGAGTATAGTTCAATCTGGCTCGCTGTTCATAGTCTTTATCCTCTTCGGGACTACATTTCCCACAATCCAACACACTAATCTTTAACAGAAGCTGATGGTATTAAAGAAATAGTACATCAGCCTAAACCATACTGAGAATGATTTCTTCACTTGGCTACACTTACAATACCCAGATATCCCATCTGCCAGACGACCAGTTGAGCACTGGGTGGAAATACTTGTGCCTGTATTTACTGAGCTACCAGAGATTAATGTTAAATCCCTCAATTTACCTGCTTCTACAGATGATGGTGATGATTATCAGATCGAATATTCGCCATCTGATGCAGATTATAATAAAATGTCTCTGTTTAGTCAGGCTGAATTGAATGATCTTGTAAGAGATTTGTATTTGCCAAAGCAGTCTGCAGAATTGTTGGCTCCCAGGCTGCAAGAGAAAGGACTACTTAGACCTGGCACCAGGGCCAGATTAACGTAGGGGCTATTGGAGCTGCAGCTCCAGGCCCCTACCTTTATATAGGCCCCGGGTTGGCCATATTCACTGTTACCGCTCTTCTGTCACTTGTAAACACAGAAGTCTGGCTTCTATGCTCGCTTCCCCAGGCAGCTCCCTCAGAACCTCCCCACACAGCACGAAGGCCGGACAAGGAGGGACAGTTGCCGATGCATGGATGTGTTTATGGGCTTCAGAGACAGCATCCCATGTTGAATTAGGCATGCATGGCTGCACCCTTCCTCCTCTGGGTGCATGCCAAGGCACGGCCCTTAAGGCCCTACAAAATCCTCAGCACCAAGCCCATGATGCTCTTAATCCGGCCCTGCCTGGCACTAGTGTCTCCTTTTATCGTAACAGAGAAGCAGCACTGCGAAAGTACTTCCATTCAGATGGTCAACTTGCTTATTGCTCTTTTGATGACGAAACGCGTCGGCGGCACCAGACGCAACATCCACATGCCCCCATCCGTGCCGGCCTCTACCATACTATTCTGGTGTGAAGACGCGGGACCCCGCGGTCGGATCTTGTTTTGTGATGTGCCTGAATTTATCTGATGTCTTGTAAGTAGCCTTTTAATAAATTTTGTCTGGAATTTTTATGGGATTACGCTATGGTCTTTTTGCCTTACTTTCCATATATACCTGTATCCATCTGACCATTTGGATTCACTGTGGGAGTTGGACCCTTCTGAGTACTGTGTCCCTGATGAGATTGGAGTCTATCTGTTTACCCAAAGCCTATGAGGCCATTTCATTAATTTGATTGGCCCTATTGCTCTGGTAAACTGTCTCCTATTATTACTGCACAGTGGTGTCCCTTGCCTGCACTTCCCTGTGGTGGTCACAAGAAGAATTTCACCATTTGTCTTGGAATTAAGCCTTTGTTTTTCTTTGGACTTGATTTTCACCTTCACTGTTTTATGGGACTTTTTTTATACACCTTGTATTATTATTATTTTTCTCACATTTATCATCTATGTTTATTATACATGGTAATATTCATTTATTCTGCATTTATATTAGCGCTGCACTATTTTTTTTATTTATCAACTTGCTTATTGTAATGATGTTGAAGGGCTTCTTCTCAATATGGGACTGCCCGCATAGGATTCAAGTGAATAGAGACTTTTTATTGACAGTAGTAAAAGGAGTTTGAAATGTGTGTTACTTCACAACAGAAATGTACAGTGGGTACAGAAAGTATTCAGACCCCCTTAAATTTTTCACTCTTTGTTATATTGCAGCCATTTGCTAAAATCATTTAAGTTCATTCTTCTTCCTCATGAATGTACACATAGCACCCCATACTGACAGAAAAACACAGAATTGTTGACATTGTTGCAGATTTATTAAAAAAGAAAAACTGAAATATCACATGGTCCTAAGTATTCAGACCCTTTGCTGTGACACTCATATATTTAACTCAGGTGCTTTCCATTTCTTCTGATCATCCTTGAGATGGTTCTACACCTTCATTTGAGTCCAGCTGTGTTTGATTATACTGATTGGACTTGATTAGGAAAGCCACACACCTGTCTATATAAGACCTTCCAGATCACAATGCATGTCAGAGCAAATGAGAATCATGAGGTCAAAGGAACTGCCTGAAGAGCTCAGAGACAGAATTGTGGCAAGGCACAGATCTGGCCAAGGTTACAAAAAGATTTCTGCTGCACTTAAGGTTCCTAAGAGCACAGTGGCCTCCATAATCCCAAAATGGAAGACGTTTGGGACGACCAGAACCCTTCCTAGAGCTGGCCGTCCGGCCAAACTGAGCTATCGGGGGAGAAGAGCCTTGGTGAGAGAGGTAAAGAAGAACCCAAAGATCACTGTGGCTGAGCTCCAGAGATGCCGTTAGGAGATGGGAGAAAGTTGTAGAAAGTCAACCATCACTGCAGCCCTCCACCAGTCGGGGCTTTATGGCAGAGTGGCCCGACGGAAGCCTCTCCTCAGTGTGAAATGTGAAAAATATTGTTATTTTTGCAAAATTTACGCTCTTTTTTTGTTTATAACGCATGATCAAAAAATCGCACAGGTGATCAAATACCACCAAAAGAAAGCTCTGTTTGTGGGAGATTCGTTTAGGTACAGCATCGCACGACCGCAAAATTGTCCGTTAAAGTCACGTAGTGCTGAATCGCAAAATAGGCCCTGGTCAGGAAGGGGGTAAAATCTTCCGGGGCTTAAGTGGTTAATAAAGCAATTTGTCAAAGCTCTTGATCACACTGGAGACTTCTTCAGCTATATACTGTATGCTCAACCTTTTTGAGTCTCAGTGCCGAGAAGAAAAAGGCAGGAACATTTGATGGCCCTCAAATAAAGACACTCATCAGGGATTCACACTTTGTTACAACAATGACTGCGGTAAAGGCTAGAGCTTGGAATGCATTCTCTGCTGTGGTGCTGAATTTCCTTGGGAACAGGAAAGCGGACAACTATCGAGAGATTGTGGAGGAGCTGCTCTTGAGTTTCCAAGCAATTGGATGTAGAATGAGCATCAAGGTTCACCACTTACATAGTCACATGGCCCAGTTTCCAGAGAACATGGGTGACGTGAGCGAAGAGCAAGGTGAACGCTTTCATCAAGATATTAAAGTTATGGAAGAACGTTACCAAGGCCAATGGGACTCAAACATGATGGCAGATTACTGCTGGTCCTTGATGAGAGACAAAGAAGAGGTTGTTTATGCAGATGTAACATCACTATTGTGAATGACTTTTGTACATATTTTCCTTATCTTCACAATTCCATTCTTACATTGTAATATGCATTCACTCACATTGATATGCAGTCACTCACAACTTTGTGCTATGGCTCATTAAATGTTTGTTTCATTATTATTGTATATTGTATCTTTTCTTACATTATTCTTGTATGTATGATTCAGTAGAAGCTCTTTTGAAAGGAAACGCGTCATAGAGGAGGCGTCGCACCGTCACACATCTCGTCCACGGTCCGCACTGCCATCTACAAGTTTTATGCAAACCGCTCATTGATACTATCATAACTGTAAGTTCATGTCTATTTATACTATTAAAGTGTTTAGAGGTAATGCACTATTGTCCGCTTATTCATTTTTCCCTGGGTACACTCTGAGGGATTGTCTCCAAGCATATATGTTTAAGTTGGATTGCATTGTGAATCACCTGGATCTGTTTCTACCTTAACCACTTAAGCCCCGGAAGATTTTTGCCCCCTTCCTGACCAGGGGGTATTTTGCGATTCGGCACTGCGTGACTTTAACGGACAATTGCGCGGTCGTTCGACGCTGTACCTAAACAGATTTGATGTCCTTTTTTCCCACAAACAGAGCTTTCTTTTGGTGGTATTTGATCACCTGAGCGATTTTTTGATCATGCGCTATAAACAAAAAAAGAGCGTCAATTTTGAAAAAATAACAATATTTTTCACATTTTTTATATGAAATTCCCCAAAAAAATGTAAAAATCAAAATGTTTTAACATTTTCGGCCGATTTGTTTTATGCTACCTATGTTTGGTAAAAAAAAATCACAAAAAGCGTATTTTGATTGGTTTGCGCAAAAGTTGTTGCGTTTACTAACAAAGGGAAAGATTTTTGTCATTTTTGTTGTTTTTTTTTTTAACGAGTAATGGCGGTGATCTGCGATTTTTTTTTTGCGGGACTGCGACATTGCAGCGGACAGATCGGACCCTTGACTGACATTTTTGACACTTTTGGGGTTACCAGTGACATTACTACAGTAATCAGTGCTATACATATGCACTGTTACTGTAAAATGACAATGGTAGTGAAGGGGTTAACTTTATTTGAGAGGGAGGGGTGGTGTGTGTCCCTAGGGGTGTGATTCTTACTGTGATTGGCTGTGGCTTGAAGTGTAGGAACAGTGATCAACGGTCCTACATAGTAGAACCGTATGTACACTGTTCATACACAGGGGAGAATGACAGGCGACTTGTTTACATCAGCCGCCTGCCTTTCTCCCGCTGTCACGGACGATCGCGAGTGCCCGGCGGACATCGGGTCCGGCGGGCACACGCACGGGGGGGTCTGTGACCACGCGGGAGCGCGACTCCGGCGGCGCGCGCTCCCCAGAGCCTCACAGGCTAGTGACGTACCCATACGTCACTTTGCCTGTGAGGGGCTGACCGCCACAGTATATGTACTTGTGGCGGGCGGCAAGTGGTTAATGAGGAGAGAGGAGTTTCTTCCACTGGACAATACATGCTTTCTCATGTTGGTTTTTTGGTAAGAGGCTTATATTAATTTTGGGTGTCCAAGTGGGTTCTTTCACATCGCAAAAGAGTGATTTTCTGAGTTGATTTTGCACTTTCATCATTTCCGTCTGGTGAGAGCAAAATTTGTATGGTGGAGGGGATATGTATCACCTAACATGAATTTGCACCTTTGGATTTGGAAGTCTACATTTCATTTTGTTTATACACCAGTGATTTATGGACTTTTTTTATGTGTATACATTTTTTCCACTTCACTTTTTTTCCTATACATTTGTGTATTGGTATTTATTTGGTCACATTTATTAGCACACCAGACCACTTTATCATTCTTGTATGTATGCCTGTATAGCTATTCGTATATGAGCATAAATGTGCTGTTTTTATTTAAAATGCAATATTTAATATCTCAAAACCCTGATGTGATAGACAAAAACTGATGCCAGATTTGGGATCAGCACCCTAAAATTACCTTAACAATGTTGGAATACTTAATGCCAGAAAAAGTGTGTTGACCAGTGTTATCTAGTCACCAAAAATGGTTCGCAGAGATGAGATAGATAGTTAGCTTGGCAAGGCCTAATTGTTATCTGTTTCAGGAGTAACAATGGAACATCGAGTAAAGTGTGCCCTGAGGGGGCAGGAATTGAAGAGAATCTCAGCGAGAATGTGCAGTTAGAGATGATGTGGTGAGAAGGTCGCCTCTGATGATCTCACTGGTGTAAGTAGCAATGCATTTATGCTTAACCAAACTTCCTTTGCAGGCTTGCTTGGGATTGACGGGTCTGGCTAGACCCTCCATTACTCAATGTATATCTCTATGCCATGTAGATACTGTATCTAGTTAGTTGGACAGGGTAATGTCTGTTCACCTTTCCAAGCAGATTTTTGTTTGGCGGGGGGTGTATTAATTTAAATGCACCTGCCATGTGTTTATAACCATGTGAATATTTGTACAGCAGAATCATATATATTTTTTCACGTAATTCATTATATCTACTATCTTCCCTTTTCCCACTTTCCAGGTTTGTGGGATACTCCGTGGAAATTTTTGGTAAAGAATTTTTGTAGGGTTAGCTGCCCAGAGCAAGTAAGGGCATGGCTCGTTTGGCAGGGTAGGTGCTAGTGAGCGAGTATAGTTTTTGGCTCTGTCTGCCTAACAGAGGAGCAGCAGGCAAATCTATATTGATTTCTGTCTAGCAGAGAGCAGGATCTGTGAGTGAGGTCTGCTTAGTGTGCTCAGTATGTGATTCATTAAGTCTAGAGGAGTGTATCATACTGGTCCAATAGGGAGGCATGTTGGACAGTGGGAGGAAACCTGACCAATGGATACATAGGCTTTGATACAGTCCTGGTGATTGGTAGAGACAAGCTGTCTCAGTGAATTCTGGGATACTGTATAAAAGCCAGGAGCACATATGCTGTATGGTCTTTGGTTGGGGAGCAGATTCCTGGAGGGAGGATGGCAGCTGCCTCCTCCTCTGTAGCAGTGGCACGTGGCATCAGGGGGTCATCCTGGGGGCCAGAGGAACGGAGCTGAATCCAGAGGTCTAAGAAAGCTGATTGAGGGGGAGACACTGGAGACCCTAGAAAAACAGTTTAGTGAGTACAGGGGATCGTGACAAGGGGCCTGACCTGAGGGGGGCCACCCCGGAGTAGGAAAGAGGAATTAGAGCAGAGACTGCGAGACAGACCTTCTCTCCAACATCAGTGCCTGATCTCACAAATGCGCTTCTGGGAGAACGGGCAAAGACTCCCATAGGCACACTCCTAAACCTTGTGAACAGCCTTCCCAGAAGAGTTGAAGCTGTTATAGCTGCAAAGGGTGGGCCAACTCAATATTGAACCCTACGGTTAACTAAGACTGGGATGCCATTAAAGTTCATGTGCATGTAAAGGCAGGTGTCCCAATACTTTTGACAATATAGTGTATGCGTTTCAGGTAGAATTTCTCAGTTTGTTTTGCTAATACCTAGCTTAGGTTCTGTGGCTTTACTGCTGGGGTCAAGATGGAAGAGATCTAAATAAGAACATTGTGGGAATTACAAGCATGCTTTAAATGATACAATAAAGTGAGCATCTTATGCTTGAAGTGTTCTTGCTAAGTCATACTTTATTTTCTGCAAGTAAATTAGCCTTTTTTCCTCAAAATGTATCCCTAAAGAAAATTAATCGCTCAAACTAAACATAAAAATACAGCCAAGAAACTACTGAAGCTCAACCCCGTTGACTGAAGTTTAAAATTTCTCCTTCAAATGTTCCGTAACATTATTAAAATCCCCTTTAGAAACTGATCAGTTAGTAAGTGTGGGCTTTGAGGTGGCAATTTTTCTGTGAAATCTGCTCCACAGAAAGAACTGGACACCTTTTTATTTTGTCCAATTTTCTTTTGCATTTAAAAAGCAGCATTAGCCTTGAAAGCACATGTCTGGACTTATTAAACCATAAAACAAAATCGCACCAGCCTAGCGCATTATCCTCAAATAACTTTTATTGTTAAAATGAAGTGAGCGATATACTCACAAACCCACATAAATACAAGCTTGTCAGTATACATCCAGCTTCAAACCCTCGATACATCAAATCCCGCCGAGAAACAATGAAGGTCCGAAAGTCTAACGCTTTTCGAGGGGCTTGTCTTCTTCTTTAGACATTGTTCCTCGTGGGATGTAATGTATCCAGGGTTTGAAGCTAAATGTATTCTAATAAGCTTGTGTTTATGTTGGTTTGTGAGTATATCTGTCAGGAGAATGGCCAAAGGAGAACTGGCAATTCTGCCAATACTCAGCATGGTCGCAACGGACGCAATTGGCGCACAATTGGCGAATTCACAATGGCGTGCGCATCACGTGACAGACGCTGGCACCCACTGGCCTATAAAAGACTGCTGCTGTGCTCATTAGATTGCTGGATGATCGTCAGCCCCCCTGAGTTGCCGTGCCTCTGTGTATTCTGATCTTGGATTTCCAGTTACCCACCCGGCTTGCCTTTGACCTGTTTCATCTTGATTCCTGGCTCTGACCACTGGCTTGAACCACTGGCTGTCTTTGCTACTGCTTGATCCACTGTGTTTGACTTTTTCTTGGCTCTCCAACTCTGCTATTACCTGTCTAACCGTGTATGACCCTAGCTTGTTCCAGTTTCTGCCTCTGCTACTGATTGATCCACTGTGTATGACCAAAAACGAAGGGATTTCCAGTCACTACTTACCAACCAGCCAGCAACCAGCCAAATTAACCTGTCTAACAGTATGCGTTAAAAACAGGGGTTTAGTTGCACACATTTGCAAATACATGCGTAAGCTGCAGGCCGCGCCAAGGCACCCTGATATCTACAGTCCCAAACTCTACCTTTAAAGAGTCTCCACAATGGGAGCACATGCATTCTGATGAGATAGATGGAGGAATGTGTATGACCCCTGGCCTGGCTTCTGGTTTTGCTTCCTGTTTTTCCTGTTTGCCCTGCTGCCAAGTACATCTGGAACTGCTTAAGGACACCTGCCCTTCCATGCATTCTGCTTGTTCCTGCTACCATTAGCTGATCGGCTCTGCAGACTACTACAACTGGCAACCCGTGCTTCTTTGGGCACTGCATTCCTTGTACCACCTTCATGAATGCTCTGCAGTTACCGCAAGGGGAGCTCTCTCAGCACTTCAGCCTCTGACCAGGTGACAATATCACTTCATTTTAATAAAAAATAATAATTTAAGGATAATATGCTATGTAGCACTTCCCCCTTGAGGGTTGCTGATAATTGTATGTTCTTCTGTGCCGCTTTGACCCTGTGAACTGCCCAGCCCTCCTGACACTCTAGGGTCAAACATGTTGTGTACACCTTTAATTGACACATTGACACAATGCAATTACATTTTCACTCCTTAGTTCAGCTTTACTCAAGGAAGAGACTTGAAAAGAGTATGAATAAACTAGGACCTGGTTAAACAGCCAGGGCTCAGTTGAAATAACACTAAAGAACAGTGAATAACCAATTATAATAACAAGTAAATACACCAAATATACACAGTATCTTGCAGTAAGTGAATGAATCTCACAGAGAGCTATAAATTGCTATAAGAAACACTTTTTCTAAAGGGGAACCCCCGGTCGGCCTATAATACCTGTATCCTAATGAGAGATGAGGTAATCTAGATGCCAGTAACGTGTCCCATTTAAGAAAAATGATATAGCAAACTTCAATTTGCAAGGCTTTGCTAAGATCTTCACCGGCAGTTGGAGCTCAAAGAACAAATTATTCCCCAGTGTAGCACATTATAAAATTGGCAATGCAGAATAGCTGGTCCTGATTCTCAATGATCCACTAACTGATCCAGATGTAGAGTGTCTGTGTTCAGCGTCTAAGAGAAACTGTAGCAACTGGTAACTGGACTCTGAGCAGGTGCTCTCTCACCAATCCCGATGTCCTTCTTATGAATTCTGGAAGAACAGGCAACGGCAACTCTCCACACTGTGAGACACTGAAATGGCTGCTCTCTACTGTATCAGTGAGTACCGCTGACTCCACTCAATCAGCGATACTTCAGGGATGTCTGCGATGCAGCGATGGCCATCTGTCCCACCTGGGCTGATTCTGCAGAGAGCTGGGTGGTGTGCAATAGGCCGCAGTCCACTCCCTCTGTGGCAGATTGATGCACACACAATAGATCCTGGGAAGCAAGAGAGCATGGACCTGTTCAGCAGATTCCTTTATAGTCTCACCCACAGTTTTCTCCCGGAGCCCATGGCTTGCTGGGAAGTACAGTTCTTAAACAGTTCAGCAGTGCAGTCATATCTTTGTAGAAGACTACAGTTCCTACAATGCATTTCTTCCAGTCTCAAGAGTATGATGCATGAAACCTGAGCACTAGGGGTTCATAGAGACAGTCTGAGAGCAGAAAGTAAGTCTGCAGTGTCAGATAATGGTAGTCCGCTCCTGGCTACAATTAGGCTGGTGCGCATTTGTTTTATGGCTAAATAAGTCCAGACTACCCCAGTCTTGACAGAGCAGCAAAGCATGGCATGTCCATATAGGACAGGATGGGAGTTTAACAATGAGAGCTTGCAACATCATTAGCATAGCACTTGTTCTGGACTTATTTAACAATGCAATACAAAAAAAAAAACATAGACAATTCCATAGCCATCAATCAAATCCTACTATTGATGCCCTTCCAGAATTTAAGAGATGTCCGAACAAGGCCACAGTATTTCTGGTTGTTTGGTATTGGGGGACATTATATACATGTGGATGACTAAAGAACATCAAATCAGAAGAATTACAGATTCTTTAGGTTTGTTTAGAACAGGGACCTCAAAACTTTATCGTACATGAGCCACATCATATATTTTACAAATATTAACGGGCCAAAAAAAAAATCTGTTTTATAAATGAATGACACAGTAGGCAACCTGCCTACATATGTGCAGTATAAAATAAGGTTTCCAGACCAACACCATCTGAACTGGGTCTGTACACCTAGCACTGCAAGGTCAGATGGTAGTATAAATATTAATTGAAGTCAAAAGTATAAATATATACTTTAGAGCCAGTCCACACTAGCGCGACTTGTCAGCCTGACAAGTCACGCTCTCTCGTGGTCCATTGACCGCTACAGGACCCGTTCTAATAGGAGCGACACAAGTCGCTCCGACTTAGAAAAAGGGTCCTGTACTACTTCGGGCGACCTCGGAGCGACATGCATAGACTTCCATTATGTGAAGTCCCTGCAAGTCGCTCCCAAGTCGCGGTGCATGGAAATGCACAAGTTGCCCCCGAAGTAGTACAGAGTCATGTACCCCAGTGTGAACCGACTCTTAAGCCACACTCCAAAACTTAGGTCTTCTTGTTGTATTTCATTATTTATAAAAAATAAACTGAATTTATTGATGTTGCCACCCGAAACCATCTTCCTTGAAGCATTTTACCACTGCTGGCTTGCCCACAAGCATAGGCGAAGTTGGGCTGGAGACTGGCTGTGGTAGCCAGCACCTGAGTCATCCATGTGGGATGAAAGGTGCAAGTCTGAAGCAGAGTCATGGGTCTGGGTATGTTCCTGTTAAAAAATTTGAAGGCCAAAATGGAGAAGAGAAAAAACAAAGTTTTAGCTATCAGCTTCAAGACGCCAGACAAAGAGCAGGAAAACTGCTTCTTTAAGCCTTTCCATCCCAACCTCAACGTACCCTATGTGGCTATGATGTCTGATCAGCTACTGTTAGCTGCTAGTATTACAATGTAATGTAAAATGATGTATGTCACTTTCTGACTCTGGGGTTGGTGGGAAAAGATCCTGGAAGGAGGAAGTGAAGAGACAGAAGGTCTCAACCATATGTCCTGTCTATGTCACTGATGCCAGATCAGACAATTTCTAGGTTCTGATTGTATAACTTCAGTTGCCCATAGTTTTTTGAGCATATTGTTGAATCCTCATGACAAACAGAGTATTTCTGTCCTATTATGATTTCTCATGCACAGAGCGAGATAACTAGGACTGCGTTCCTGGCTGGTTAGGTAATGGCTGGAGGGTCTCCTCATCACTGCAGATATTGTCTTCGGGTCTCTGACACAGAGACAAATGCCACTTCATCCTCAGGTGCCCCTGCAACAGGATTTTGCTGAAACATTCACCTGGACGTATCTCAATAAATAACTATTAATATATATATATATATATATATATATATATATATATATACCTATATACACCTGGGTATATGTATTCGATTTTCCCAGGACTCCTGTCGGGTCCTTTGCTGGTAATATCTGTTTGTGCAAAGAATGTGTACAAAATTATTATTCTCTTACTAAATAAAACTTGTATTATTTTATTATTTCTGTACTGATATGCACCTATATGCGTATGGTTAATGTTACATGCTGGTTGCAGTAATTCTTCTGCTCTCAATTAGTTTGATTAGAATACTGATTCATTTCCCAGGAAGGGAATCCCCTCTATTCACAGAGCCCCTGTCATGGGTTGAGGTACTGCCAACTTTATTATCAAACCCACTCTTCCACTTAGCCAAGGTTCTGGTTCTCTTATTTGCAGAGGAGGAAATCATTTTTTGATCCCCTGCAGATTTGGTAAGTTTGCCCACTTAACACATACACAATACAAAGTGTATTTTAAATGATAGAGACAGAATATCAACCAAAGATCCAGAAAAACACAATACAAATGTTATAAATTGAGTTTCAGTTCAGTGAGTAAAATAAGTATTTGATCCCCAAGCAAAACATGTCTTGGTGAAGAAACCATTGTTGGCAAACACAGAGGTGAGACGTTTCTTGTAGTTGGTTAGCAGGTTTGCACACATCTCAGGAGAGATTTTGGTCCAATCTTTTTTACAGAGCTTCCCTTAATCCTTAAGGTTTCTTGGCTGTCGCTTGGCAACTCAAAGTTTTAGCTTTCTCCATAAATTTTCTATAGGATTAAGGTCTGGAGACTGGCTAGGCCACTCTTTGACCTTAATGTACTTCTTCTTGAGCCACTCCCTTCTTGCCTTGGGATGTTTTGGGTCATTGTCATGCTGGAAAGAAGGTTCCCATCCAAGATTTTACAATACATAGCCCTGTCTATTGGCCCCCCAATGCAGCAAAGTTGGCCTGTACCTTTAGCAGAAAAACAGCCCCCAAGCATAATGTTTCCACCTCCATGCTTGACTGTAAGGATGGTGTTCATAGGGTCATAGTAAGTATTTTTTTTCCTCCAAACACGGCGAGTCGAGTTAATGCCAAAAGCTAAATTTTGGTCTCATCTGACCACAGCACTTTCTCTCAGTCCTTCTCTGAATCATTTAGATGTTCATTGACAAACTTCAGACAGGCCTGTACATGTGCCTTCTTGAGGAGGGGGGACCTTGCGGGGGCTGCAGGATTTCAATTAATGTTTGGTGACTCTTTTCCCAACTGCCTTGAGATCATTCACAAGCTCCTCTCATGTAGTTCTTGACTGATCCCTCACTTTTCTCATGATCATCCTTACCCCATGAGGCAAAATCTTGAGCTCCAGACCGGGGGACAAATGATGGTTATTTTGTATTTCTTCCATTTGCGAATAATCGCTCCAACATTTGTCTCCTTCTCACCAAGCTTCTTGCTGATGGTTTTGAAGCCCATGGTGTAGGTCTACATTCTACAGTCTTTGACAGCTCTTCAGTCTTGCCCATGATGGTGAGGTTTGAATTGAAGAAAGAGATTCTGTGGACAGGTGTCTTTTATACACATAATGAGTTGTTGTTAGGACCCTCTTCCTAAATTGACAGGACTAATCTGTGTACCACATGTATGGGGGTAGGAGAATCTGCGGTATGGAGAAATAGAATAACACGGCTGCTGCCTACCTCAAAAATAAAGACTCTGGGGTCAGTATTTGAGTAGGTAAGGGGTAGGGTGGTGAGGTACTTGGCGCTGCCTGTAACTGTATATGATATATAAGGTGTGACTGTAACAGTCTGATTGCCTTAATTCATATACCAAAATGTATGTGATATATGGCTGGTGTAGGTGGAAACCACAATAGTAGAATGTGTAAAGCCCACTCAGTATCAATAATTAATATATAAATATGTAAACAGATAAGAATCACAATAGGAATATAGATAGCAATATAAATATAAAGACAATAATACAAATAAATATGTAAATATAAAGTGCAGAAGTGTGAAATTAATAAATAGTGAGTGGCAATGATATATATATATATATATATATATATATATATATATATATATATATATATATATATATATATATATATATATATATATATATATATATATATATATATAAAGTGCTCTGTAGTGGAAGTGACCAACAAGTGGCCTATTAACTATATATAGTGGGCCAAGAAAAGGAAGTATAATATATAAATGCGTGAATCAGCCAAGGCTGAAAAAATGGAAAGTGATTCCAATCAGGATGAGAAAAATAATTAATAATGATTTTAAAGAAAAGGAGAAAAAACTCCACAAAAGTGATGACAGTGCAGGAGATCCTAGAATGGACCAGTGAAATAGACAATAATCACAATACTAGTGATAGTGGTAAAGTGATCTCGACCAAAAAGTGCTGAAGTGCTAAGGGTCCAGACTAAACAAAGTTAGTCATAGAGACCTATGAGCCATATAGATCAGCCATGAATATGGCCCTAAAAAAAAAGAAAATCTCTTAAGCACAATAGGGTACTACAAAAAACTGAATTAAAGGTGAAAAAAATTATAAAGTTCACAAAAAAGTGGAAGTGCAAAGTTCAATAAGTGGTTCTTGTAGTGATCCAGGTGTCTCCGTGCTGGGTGAGGAAGGTTGTCCTCCCCTTTTTTCCTATCTTTCCAACGAAAATCGGCACCCCTGCAGGGGTAACCCGCGTGTAGGTGGCAAATTCTGCCCTCAGATGGATTTTATTTCTATATGCCAATCTTTCCAATGATGGGTCCTGGATCCTCTATATTCCACATAGGCTATATGAACCGATCTCAAGTACAGTGTGTACCCAATAAAGATAGTCCCAGGGTCATGTACGGGAGAAAAGAGCCTCATATAGTGACGTACTGTTACAGATGCTTGTCTTTATTAGATCAAAGATACATGGTACTCACATTTAAAAATGATACAGCAGGCAATAACGGGATAGGAGCCGCGAGATCCTCTTTAGCGGTGGCTTTCGGAACGCCGTCTTAACCAACCGCTGGATCTGCGTGCCAGTAGTGCGGAAGTGACGTGACTACGCTTGGCGCGTTTCGTCATCAATGACATCTTCAGAATCGAAGAAAGAGATTCTGTGGACAGGTGTATTTTATACACATAATGAGTTGTTGTTAGGACCCTCTTCCTAAATTGACAGGACTAATCTGTGTACCACATGTAGCCAGTCTGTGGGATCCAGAATTATTGTTGTTGATAGGGGATCAAATACTTATTTTACTCTGAACTGCAACTCAATTTATAACATTTGTATCGTGTGTTTTTTTTCTGTATTGTTGATATTCTGTCTTTATCATTTAAAATATAATGGTAAATGGTGTAGCGCTTGTAATGTTAAAAGTGAACTCCTCAGTCCATATACAAATAAATAAAATCAACGGATGGAAATCAAGTCTTTTCCAGAAAAACGTGCTCCCAAAAGTAATGCCAAGTACTTCACACTCCAACAGCTCAGTGCATAGAGACCACCACCAAGAGAAAAGATGGCCCCTTACGGTAATGTATCGATCCCCACTACAGAGATCAATTCCAGCTCATAACACACATCAATGGAACCCTTGCAGACAGTACCCGGCTTGTAGCGATATCCAAATCAACTCCGCTCGATGTAGGCACAGGTGGGGGTGCATGTGTGAAAAAAGGGAACAACTCCCATAGTGAAGTACAGTAGTGAATGTCTTTATTGATGCACTAGCTTAAAAAATGGCAACTCACATTTCGTAGAAGAACATACAGCGTGTCTCTCTCAAGAATCGCCTTCCGGACCTGGTTTCCAACCTAGAAAATGGCCGCCGCGCCCCCTCGTGTATCCCAGCGTGGCGTGCCGCATGCTCCTCCTACGCGTTTCGTCAGTAAGTGACGTCGTCAGGGGGTGTGGCCTGCGGTAAACCATTCTCTTTTATACGCTGAGCGGGACGGAAAAGGCAGAACTTCATACATTGACCCGGGACCGGAAGCCGAAAACATGCGTTCCAACTACCGGAACTACCGGGTCAAGATCTCACTACTCCACATCCTGGTGCCAGTCATTTGCATTCCAGCACCCCGGATACATGCGTTCCAACGACCAGAACCAGTGGATTAAATCGATGATATCCAAAACCCGATGCCAGTCCTTAATAAACCAGCACCCGGGATATAAACCAAAAGATATGGAATATATAATAATATGGCGTATGAAATCAATTGATTATCTCAATGGGAATGCCAAGATTGTCACATAAAAACATGATACGGCAAATCCCCACATGCATGGTCTGTTTCAGAACCAATGGGAATAAATATCTCTTGGCTTCCATTGTGTCCGTACAGACGATACATGCATAGCCATGTAGTGCAATCATACACAAAGGTGGCACCACCACAAAGGACCCACTACAGAACGCAGGGCCATCCTCCGGCCACCAAAACAGGTCCCAAAGGCAAACTCCTATGTACAGTGCCAATTATAAAAGAACATGACAACAAAATTACATAATAACACATAAAAACAACAAAAAAAGAGTTAAAAATTTTTTAGGCATCACCTATTAAAACAATAAGATGCAATATACCCTAGACTCATAAATGGTCTTAAAACTAATATTAGGTAACCAAAGTTGGTGGCAATGGCAGATACCCAAAACATGGGACATCAAAAGGTCACATCAATTATGCATTATTAATGAACGCATTGATGTCCCAATCAATGTTTAACCCATGGGGGGCATACGTTTTCAACCGGTAAATCCAGCTGGTTTCCAGCTGGGAAACACCTCTTGTACGATTGTCACCCCTCCAACTGCCAGAAAATTTATCAATACCCAGAAAGACAGTGCCTTTGGGGTCCCCCCCATGGCAAAGATCATAATGCCGCGAGACACTGTGCTTCGGGAAATGTTTGATTATGTTTGCCACATGTTCCTGTAAACGCACATGTAGCATGCGAATCGTGCGGCCCACATATTCGCGGCCACAAGGGCAGCGTAACAGGTAGACCACATGACGCGTGGTACATGTGATGAACGGCTTAATTTTGAAGTCTTGTTGGGTGGAATTGGAGAAAAATGACTCAACCCTTCTAGTCCTACAAGCATTAATTTTGCAAATGGCGCAACGTCTGCAGGGGTAAAAACCTCCTCTCTGTTGGAAGAATGAAACAGTGTTAGGCGGATCTATAATATTGGGAGCTATTTGTAGCCGCAAAGGGGGCACACCCCTGAAAATTATCTTAGGGGCTACCGGCAATACAGATCCCAATACACTGTCATTCTTCAAGACGTGCCAATGCTTGCGGATGATTTTTTTGACCGAGAAGTGCTGGATGGAGTATGAGGAAAAAAAGGCACACTGGAAGTCCTCATTTCCATTCCGCACTCTTGGTTGCAACAAATCCTCCCTATTGTGGTTATCGGCCTGCACAAGGGCCCTCTCAAGGTCCTCCTCCTTGTACCCTTTCTCCAAAAATTTGGATTTTAGGGTGCCTGCCTCCTGCAAAAAATCAGACCTCCTAGAACAATTCCTTTTCAGTCTGAGGAACTGACTGACAGGAACGGATTTAAGCCACGCCACATGATGGCAGCTGGATGTGTCAATAAATCCGTTCCTGTCAGTCTCTTTGAAAAACGTAGAGGTTTCTAGGGCACTGCCCGCCACCTTGATCCTGAGGTCCAAAAAATGGATCTCGGAGCTACTACTTTCATGGGTAAGCCTAATGCCCCTATCATTACTATTAAGCTCGGAGATAAATGAGGGTGGGGCCCAATATATCACCTCACATCCGCAAGAGGGGGACTTCACACCTTCCTTTCGGCCTGGGGGACCCTACTATCAGAATAGGGAGGAGCAATGGACTCGCAACCCACAGAGTTATCACCCCCCTCAACCAGCACACTCCAATCCATCAGGTGGGTATGGACCTTATAGGCCATCCAATACCCCTTTTTAGGGGGGTACCCCAAGGAGCAAAAGACAGAAAGAAGGAAGAGAGGGACTAGAGGGGGGAGGAGGGTCCGCAATAAAAAGAAGGCGGCGTTGAAGGACCAGGGCCTATTCAATTTAAGCACGGCTTCCCTCTCTAATGAGGAGAAGTATGTGCTTAATCATGGTCTGAAATATGCTCCTCCCGACCCCTTAGCAAGTTTGACACATTCATAGACCTGCATAAGTATGTGCGGAAAATGAACATAAAGAGGCACTTTATGGGGAATCCAATTACCTCCAGGTCGGAATACAATATGGGTGTGAAAGTCACGCCATTTGCAAATGCTTCACTCTTTAACCCCCCTGGCCCGTTGGCCCCTTCCCTGACGGTGTTTCGGGATTTGGTCGCAAAGGACCTGGATAAGCTGAGTCTCAAAAATGCGCACCAGACAAGTACGTTCAAACGAGGGATGCGCTCTCTAAAGGAACGAGAGGACATTATCGTGAGGCCAGCAGATAAGGGGGGTGGAATAGTTATTTTGGACACCTCGGCCTATAATAGGGAGATGGACAGGTTGCTGTCCGATAGGGAGACCTATATCCCCCTTAGGGGTAACCCAACTGTGGCCTACAAAAAGGAGCTTATTGCACTAGTGGAGGAAGGGTTTGAAAGAAAGCTCTTGACTAAGAAGGAGAAATCCTTTTTAGTACCATCTGCCCCAAGGGTGCCCATTATGTACTACCTGCCCAAGGTGCATAAGGATGCGGTGAACCCACCCGGGAGGCCAATCATTAGTGGCATTGATTCGGTTACCTCCCGGGTGGGTAAATACATTGATTTCTTTTTGTAGCCATTGGTGATGAAAACACCCTCCTTTCTGAGAGACTCTATGCAGGTGATCAACATCCTCAAAGACGTAGAGTGGAAGGATAGCTATATTCTAGCTACTGCCGATGTCTCGTCACTCTACATGGTGATTTCACATCGGCATGGGAGGCAAGCTGTTGAGCACTTTTTGGGACAGAGTAGTATGTTGAATTTTCAGTGCCAATACATTCTAACCCTACTTGACTTTGCCATGGCCCACAACCTTTTTTGGTTCGGGGGCAATTCTATAGACAAAATAAGGGTGTGGCCATGGGCACAAAATTCGCGCCAAGTATGGCCAACTTATTCATGGCCAAGTGGGAGGAGGATGTCATCGGTGCCGTTCCGAGACCAGAGGTTGTCCTCTGGTGGAGGTACATCAATGACATCCTCCTCCTATGGGATGGTGACTTTGAATCTTCAGATTCATTTATCTCCGAGCTTAATAGTAATGATAGGGGCATTAGGCTTACCCATGAAAGTAGTAGCTCCGAGATCCATTTTTTGGACCTCAGGATCAAGGTGGCGGGCAGTGCCCTAGAAACCTCTACGTTTTTCAAAGAGACTGACAGGAACGGATTTATTGACACATCCAGCTGCCATCATGTGGCGTGGCTTAAATCCGTTCCTGTCAGTCAGTTCCTCAGACTGAAAAGGAATTGTTCTAGGAGGTCTGATTTTTTGCGGAAGACAGGCACCCTAAAATCCAAATTTTTGGAGAAAGGGTACAAGGAGGAGGACCTTGAGAGGGCCCTTGTGCAGGCCGATAACCGCAATAGGGAGGATTTGTTGCAACCAAGAGTGCGGAATGGAAATGAGGACTTCCAGTGTGCCTTTTTTTCCTCATACTCCATCCAGCACTTCTCGGTCAAAAAAATCATCCGCAAGCATTGGCACGTCTTGAAGAATGACAGTGTATTGGGATCTGTATTGCCGGTAGCCCCTAAGATAATTTTCAGGGGTGTGCCCCCTTTGCGGCTACAAATAGCTCCCAATATTATAGATCCGCCTAACACTGTTTCATTCTTCCAACAGAGAGGAGGTTTTTACCCCTGCAGACGTTGCGCCATTTGCAAAATTAATGCTTGTAGGACTAGAAGGGTTGAGTCATTTTTCTCCAATTCCACCTAACAAGACTTCAAAATTAAGCCGTTCATCACATGTACCACGCGTCATGTGGTCTACCTGTTACGCTGCCCTTGTGGCCGCGAATATGTGGGCCGCACGATTCGCATGCTACATGTGCGTTTACAGGAACATGTGGTAAACATAATCAAACATTTCCCGAAGCACAGTGTCTCGCGGCATTATGATCTTTGCCATGGGGGGACCCCAAAGGCACTGTCTTTCTGGGTATTGATAAATTTTCTGGCAGTTGGAGGGGTGACAATCGTACAAGAGGTGTTTCCCAGCTGGAAACCAGCTGGATTTACCGGTTGAAAACGTATGCCCCCCATGGGTTAAACATTGATTGGGACATCAATGCGTTCGTTAATAATGCATAATTGATGTGACCTTTTGATGTCCCATGTTTTGGGTATCTGCCATTGCCACCAACTTTGGTTACCTAATATTAGTTTTAAGACCATTTATGAGTCTGGGGTATATTGCATCTTATTGTTTTAATAGGTGATGCCTAAAAACTTTTTTAACTCTTTTTTTGTTGTTTTTATGTGTTATTAAGTAATTTTGTTGTCAAGTCCTTTTATAATTGGCACTGTACATAGGAGTTTGCCTTTGGGACCTGTTTTCGTGGCCGGAGGATGGCCCTGCGTTCTTTAGTGGGTCCTTTGTGGTGGTGCCACCTTTGTGTATGATTGCACTACATGGCTATGCATGTATCGTCTGTACGGACGCAATGGAAGCCAAGAGATATTTATTCCCATTGGTTCCGAAACAGACCATGCATGTGGGGATTTGCCGTATCATGTTTTTATGTGACAATCTTGGCATTCCCATTGAGATAATCAATTGATTTCATACGCCATATTATTATATATTCCATATTTTTTGGTTTATATCCCGGGTGCTGGTTTATTAAGGACTGGCATCGGGTTTTGGATATCATCGATTTAATCCACTGGTTCCGGTCATTGGAACGCATGTATCCGGGGTGCTGGAATGCCAATGACTGGCACCAGGATGTGGAGTAGTGAGATCTTGACCCGGTAGTTCCGGTAGTTGGAACGCATGTGTTCGGCTTCCGGTCCCGGGTCAATGTATGAAGTTCCGCCTTTTCCGTCCCGCTCAGCGTATAAAAGAGAATGGTTTACCGCAGGCCACACCCCCTGACGACGTCACTTACTGACGAAACGCGTAGGAGGAGCATGCGGCACGTCACGCTGGGATACACGAGGGGACACGGCGGCCATTTTTTAGGTTGGAAACCAGGTCCCGAAGGCGATTCTTGAGAGAGACACGCTGTATGTTCTTCTACGAAATGTGAGTTGCCATATTTTAGGCTAGTGCATCAATAAAGACATTCACTACTGTACTTCACTATGGGAGTTGTTCCCTTTTTTCACACATGCACCCCCACCTGTGCCTACATCGAGCGGAGTTGATTTGGATATCGCTACAAGCCGGGTACTGTCTGCAAGGGTTCCATTGATGTGTGTTATGAGCTGGAATTGATCTCTGTAGTGGGGATCGATACATTGCGGTAAGGGGCCATCTTTTCTCTTGGTGGTGGTCTCTATGCACTGAGCTGTTGGAGTGTGAAGTACTTGGCAATACTTTTGGGAGCACGTTTTTCTGGAAAAGACTTGATTTCCATCCGTTGATTTTATTTATTTGTATATGGACTGTGGAGTTCACTTTTAACATTACAAGCGCTACACCATTTACCATTACATTTTTCCCAGGATCTGTATTTTCTAATTTAGGATCAGGTGTTGGCAGCTTACTCAGATTTTTATGTTTTTAGCTGATGTGAATCATTTTTGCACAGTGGTTTATCTATCATTTAATACACTTTTATTGTAACTAATGTTTTAGCGCAGCAATACCCCCATTTTATATAATTTAAAATACACCTATGACACAAATGATAGACCCCTCGTTTCTTTGTAAGTGGGCAAAATTACGAAGGCTGCAGGGGATCAAATATTTATTTCCCCCACTGTATTTACAGGTTCTGCTCAATTTCCTGTTCGGGGAGGGTCATTTCTTCTAACCCCCCAGAAGAGGGCTTTACATGCTAAGACTAGCTAGTTGACGCTGGGAGAGATAGGATGTAATTGAAAGAATACAAGACAGTTGGCCTAGGGGGGCAGAAAGTATAACTTCTGCCTTGATTGGATTGGATCTGGTTTGGGGGATAAGGAAAGTTGAAAGGGTCATGCCATACCTGCAGCACTTCCATGTTTACAATAACTGAGAATTATGGGAAAGAACATCCTTCATGGTTCATCAGCTTTATCCTCCTTCAGGAAAGATAAGAGTGTGACTAATTCCTTGCTTGATGTAGTAAACCTGAATAGTGCTAAATATTGGCTTTTATTTGCAGCAGTGACATCAAAGAAGGTATACATAAAAAATGCAAAATAATATAATATACATCTTGGAACTGTAGAAGACCTTAATGTAAGCATTCATTAAATATTATTATCTTAATATGAGCCAAACTCATAGGAGTTGTGCCAGTGGTGAAATAAGGTAAAAATAAGGTAAAATATAGTCAATCTTCTGACCAGTGGAGGCTAACATACCCCCTGCCAGGTCCGCACTTACCCCATCCAGGTCGTGGCTTCACCAGCTTCCCCTTCCTCTCCTCACGCAATTTGATGTACTGTTGTACACTAACTGCTAACA
This sequence comes from Pelophylax lessonae, assembly GCF_965119305.1. NCBI lineage: Eukaryota > Metazoa > Chordata > Amphibia > Anura > Ranidae > Pelophylax > Pelophylax lessonae. The sequence continues at coordinate 658,122,006 of NC_138770.1, forward strand.
ACATAACAATGGGTATTTTTGAAAGATTTATTATTTTTCTAAAAAAAAAAAAGCATGGTTTGCAAGTCAGAAGAGAATGATTATTCATAGGAAATGCGGAGTTGTAGCCCAGGGATGGTTAATAAAGGTATGCCTGGGGTATAATGACAGGTCTGAAGCCTGCCCATGACACCAGTACCCTGGGGCCAGCTGGCAGGTGAGGGTCGTTGTCACCCTGGAAGAACAATCATGTGGACAGCAAATTCTATTTTGCAGACAGCAGCCTTTTTGTAGAGGAGGAATGAATGCCATGACGTTGTTGTGTGCTCAATGTTGTATGGAACACAATGCATACTCCATGCGGCCACCCTTTTACTGCAATCAGTGCAGAGCTATCATATATGTATAAATGATGCAAGCAGCCCGCTGCTGTCTATGTGGGTGACATGCCCATGCTTGCTTGGAGCCTGTTATGCAATGTGCTAATATTAGCGGAGCTCAATGGCAGCATCCTACTCCATACACACAACTGGCAGTGCCAGGGTTTGTGACCAGCACTGGCCATCCCAGGATCGGTCAGTGCAGCAGGCTTTGTGTCAGCAGTGAAGGGTTTAACTCAAAATTGTGCCCAGGGCAGTGCTGGTCCTGCAAGTACAGTGCAATGTAGACTCCCTTCGGATCATTAACCTTCTCTACCTGATAGGGTTGTAACCCATAGACAGTCAGTTCATGTATCTTACCGGCCCTGGGGTGGGGGTCATTCACACAAGCTTCAGCTAGGTGAACAAATCTCCCGCCTGGCCCACACTTACCCCATCCAGGTCGCGGCTTCCCAGGCTTGTCCTCCTGGCTAATCCAGTCTTAACATCCACCTCCTGATTGGCCAGGAGGAGAAGCCGAAAGACAATAGCTAATGTCACAAGTTGGTGGGCTCGGGGCACAGTGCCCTGCGCCCCAAGCCCAACCTTTTTGGACCAATTATAGCCTCAGGCTCTAATCATGTGCTTAAAAAAAAATAAAAAATAAAAGAATTCTATGAGTCCGGCGCCCCGCATGGAGATTGGTAGGTGGCGCATAGAGATTAGGGGGGTGACGCTCCTGCACCCCTTATGTACCGGCCACTGTTGCTTCTGATAGAGGATAGTGGTTTTCTTCAGGACATTATAACACAAGAAGTGAACACAAAACCACAATATATAGGGCTGTGTGACATAAAATGATAACTAAAATATAAAATGGTACATGAAAAGGAGAAACAAAGTGATACATCATAACCAGCACCAATTAACCAATGCATAGAGATGGGCGAACCTGCTTTGGTTGGATTTGCCCACATTTTTTTTTAATCTTGCTCAAAGTTCTCAAACTTGGTGGTGAATGTCTTTGACATCTATGAAGGGGGGCAAATATTGTTATTTAATTTTGGCTAATTGTAGAGCTAAGCAGCATGTTACTGTCAAAAAGTTTGGAAAGTTTGGAACTGCCATTGGAGCACCGATTGGAAAATTAAAAAATAAAATAATTTAAATTAATAATAAAAAAGCATCTTTCCTTACACAAATGTCTGCTTACTAATACACAATGACTAGCAAAACTTTACATTTCTTAATATACCTTTTAGGCCAAAGCCTGACGTTTCAGTGCCCTGCTTACTCACATTAAATTGAAATTGAAAGTGGTTCTAAAGCTTTCCCTGCATTAAGGTAAACCCTTAAGCCTCCCCCCCCCCCACCCGCAATGAGTCAACTTACCTGAGTCCTACATTGATCGAGCATTGTGCCCAGCTGCTGGTCTGCACTCCTTTCTCTCTGCTCTCATTACACTACACTCAAAGCAGGGTAAGCCATTGGCATCAAATCCTGTGACCAGTGAACAGGGGGTAGAGCCGCGCCACACTGTGTGTGTGATGGAACGCTTGGCATCCTGCTTAGGTGCTTCTGCCAAACAGTGCCTCCTGCTCTCCAAATCCTTCCAGCAGACTGAGAGCTAATACCTGCCCTTTTACCCCAAGCCTCGTACACAGACAAGATGTTCAGGTAAAATCCAAGGGAATGCCTGTTTAGACCCCGTTCACACTGGGGCGACGCTACTTGCCGGGGCAACCTCACAGGTCGCGTTGCGAAGCTTGCACCGCGACCTCGGAGCGGCCGGCACGGACTTCATAACATTGAAGTCAATGCAGGTCGCTCCGGGTCGCCCCAAAGAAGCTCCGGACCCTTTTTCTAAGTTGTGCCGCTCCTATTAGAACGGGTCCACAGCTTCTCTATGGCAGGCGACCTACGGCGACCTGTCAGGCGACCAGGTCGCCTGACAGTAAACATGAACAATAAATTTTTAAAAGTAAACATGAACAATAAAACCAAATATTTACCCAAAACAATCACAATGGTTAGATAATGAGCTAAAGTTGACACAAGGCTAATCCCATCATAAGAACCATCAAGAGTTAGCCACCAGACAGAATCAACAGGTGACTCAATTAACTCAATTAACAATGGGAATGCACACATAGGAGGCACACAATGGGAAAGACATACTTAACAGAAAGACACATAACACCCTAATAAAAAAAAAACATATCAGGAGACCCCAGTATCAGGTTGCTTTGAGCTGATTATATTACCATCTGCTCTGAGTATCATAGTCTAAAGCAGTCATTGCTGGTTTGGGCATAGGGTCCCCAAATAAGTAAATGGGTTATCCAGTTCCCAGAGTCTGTGTGTTATTGGGGAAACATGGACTTAAATCCAAAGCAAGACCACTCCAAGGGTCCCCCAGGCACACACCTCCCAAATAGTAGTGTGCCCATAAGCCAGGGCTCATAGTCAGTAGGCAAGAGGCCACCCTGCAGACCCCTCCAAAAGCTCCTGTCCTGGTTGGGTCTGTCACAGTATGTATATGGATGCACACAGCCTAGATTGAAGGCGCGTCCACACGTTTGCCCCATAGCAAGTGGCTTGCTATGGGGGTCATACAAAGAAGAGTGAGGAGCAGACAACACCCATGGAGGACACCAGCCACTCTGTGCACAGAGCAGGTGAGTGGAACATATTTATTATTTTCATTTAAAAAAAATTGCCTTTAGAAACGCTTTTAACCAGAAACAAAATTGGTGTACTTCAACGGCTTCACTCTATGGCATTACCATGAAATGGTTCGGAACAGGGCTTTTTTTCAGCGGGAACGCGGGGGAACGCAGTTCCCGGCACCTCCAGAACTGAATGTATGTAATGGCAAGGGATGCTCGGGTGTGCTGGTGGGTCTGATGATGCTGGCTAATAGGCAATCTATTGTTGCTGGAGGGGATCTATTTTTTACGGAGGATGGGGGTCTATAGTTGCTGGGGAGGTCTTCTGTTGCTCATGGGGGATGTATTGTTACTGGGGTGGGTCTTATGTTGCTGGTGGGTCGCTTGTTGCTGGGAGGGATTTATTGTTGAGGGAGAAGTCTTTGCCGCTTGCTGCTGGAGGGTCTATTGATGCTGGCTACTGGGTAATCTAGTATTGCTGGAGGGGATCTATTTGTTGGGGAAGTCTGTTGTTGTTGGTGGGGTATTTATTGTTGCTGGGGTGGGTCTTATGTTGCAGGGCATCAATCATTGCTGGGAGGGATCTACTGTTGAGGGAGGGTTCTAATGCTGCTGGAGGGTCTATTGCTGCTGGCTGTTGGAAGTCCATTGTTGCAGGGGTGGATCTATTGTCTCTGGGGTGTCCATTGTTTCTAGATCTATTATATTGCCTTTCTTGTTATTGTTAATTCTCTAAAAGGGGTGGTACTGGGAGGTGGGTAAGAGGTGAAACCAAGGAATGGTGTTCGGAGGTGGGTATGGGACGGAGTCAAGGGGTGACTCAGAAGGGAGGAGTTACTGCACCTATTCTCTGAGAAAAAAAGCCCTGGTTCGGGAATATAAAGTTATATATGTATATAGTATAAAGAAGGCAAGTTCATGATATTTCTTTCTAATATCTGTGGAATGGTGGAAGAGTGGCATGCCTTCTTCTTTGCTTTCTGATTGGTTAGAAGGGTGTAACAACCTAACAAACTGGCATAAATGGAAGAAGACAGTAAATGCTGCAGTGTTAAAGGTGCAGAAATAAAGCAACCACTGGAGATTAAGATGACATGGGCCGATGGGTACTGGGTACAATTTTTCTTTTCATTCCCAACTGCGACCTGGGGATTGGTATTTGTTGACATTGAATTTGACATTAACTCCAGTGTCTCTACACTAACTTTTCCAGTCTTCCAAGTCCATTCTCTGCATTTTTTTCCCCTTAATGATGAAGGGCACCTTGGATTTCTTTGAAGGCAATGTTCACAGTATTCATTATTTAAACTTTTGATTTGTATGTGGAATGACTTCACAATGTGTAACACATATTGACAGCTGTCATGGACTGTCTGCACATTTCTTTTCCCTTGTCCCAATTTCCTGGAAAAAATGTGTATCTGGGTATTTCTTTGTCATCCACAGCAGACATCCTTGGAGCATTGCAGATTCACAGTGTGTTCCTTATCAAGTTACAGTACACAGTAATCATAAACTAAGACTGCTAATGCGTTTTGTCCCAAGGACAGAACAAACTGACTGATCTGTTATCACTAAGTAAGAAATATGCTAAACAATAATTACATCTAACCGAGTAACATAACATAAGAAAAACATCCAGCAGTTATGTAAAAAAAGTTAACCTTCTACATCTGATCAATCCTACACAGGAAAAAGAGTCAAATAAACCAGAAGAATAATACCTGTCAATTGGAGGAGGGGGTGGGGAGGTGATCATGGAACCACTGACTCCTAAAGCTGAGAAGTCACAAACCACACAGCATGGCTTTACAGATCACATTATTAGCACAAATGAGGCATTCTGATACAATTTCCTATTGGCAGAGTTGTATAAAGTACTCGAAACCCATACTTGAGTAAAAGTACAAGTGCTCGATCAAAAAGCTACTTGAGTAGAAGTGGAAGTGCTCGATCAAAAAGTGACTTGAGTAGAAGTACTAAAGTATTCAACATTTTTTGTACTTAAGTATTGCAAGTAGTTTTTTAAAAATTTTGCTACTCAAGTACTGAAAGTAAAAGTACCAGTAGTTTTGAAAAAAAATTGCTACTCAAGTACTGAAAGTAAAAGTACATGTACTGTGTTATGTAGTTATTAACCTCCCTAGCGGTATGATTCTGTCAGGAATTCTGTACCAAAAGCGGTACAATTCTTTCCATGGAAATTTGGCGTTATGTATTAAAGGCCTACAATTCTTAGTAATTACTGACTTAAAACTTACCAAAACAAGACTCTAGTAGACATCCCAGATGTAATGAATTTGAAACACAAACACATGAATTATAATCCAATCAATAATAGAATTTTATTCAAGAAGGCAAGGAAAAATAATGAAATTTGTCAAAGAAATTCAATACACATCCTGAGTGTGAAAAAGTTTGAAGCAGGGCACTAGACAAAGTCCGACATTGCAATCTGGGCAATAGTACCTTGTTTCCTTTCGGACTTTTCTTCCATTGCCATCCTTTTTAGAACAGCAGACGACGCACATCCTGGTAGGCGCCAACTTTTTTGGGGTGGGCGGTACAAAGTCCACAAAATGACGGCCTGTCAGGTGCTCTGGATTGCCAACATCAACAGCACATCGTCCGGGTCTGTTAGCAGATACTGATGATGGTGTCGGGTGGTTGATGAAAATCTGCTCAGCCACCTTCCAGATAAAGTCCGAATGAACGAGGGGTATGGCAGTGTTGGCTTTGTAAAGAATATAGGCGTTCCAGAGGCACTGTTCAAGGAGATGCCTAAAAATCTTTTTGTAGTATTTTTTTTGTTGCTTCCGCATCGCCGGGTAAAAGGTCATTGCCTGATCGGCTCGGTCGACACCTCCCATCGTGTGATTGTAGTCGATCACGACTTGCGGCTTCTGCATATCTGTTCCATGTTTTGTGCGGACCATGGCAGTGGTGGTGTTGTGCACGGTGCTCATGAGACACGCGTCCTTTTTGTCTCGCCACCGCATTGCCATCATTTTACCCTTTTGAAAGGCAACCATCTCTCCTTTTTTTAGCTTTTTCTTGCTAAACATGGATGGCATGTCCCGCCGGTTTGGCCTAACAGTACCATACCCATCAGTTTTGTTTCGGAGCAAAACTTCATAAAGTTGCGGAGAGGTATAAAAGTTATCCGTTGTAACGCAATATCCCTGGTTCAAAAGGGGGTCCAGCAGTGAAAGGACAGAGGATGTGGCCATCCCATAGCCGCTGTACTTGGGATCAAACTTTGTACCTTTCCCGGTGTAAATTACAGCATTCCATATATATCCTGTGGACGACTCACAGAGCATGTTAAATTTGATCCCGAACCGCGCTCTTTTGGATGCAATATATTGGATCCAGCTCAGGCGTCCCTTGTACCTCATGAGACTTTCGTCCACACAAACATCCCTGTCTGGCACATAGGTCCGCTGAAAGTTGGTGACAATCATTTGGTTCACCTCCCAGATTTTCTTGAGTTTGGGCGCAGGATGCGTGGCCTCATCAAGCTCCTCGTTGTTGGCAAAATGCAAATTTTTTATAATCAGAGAAAATCGGTACTCGGACATCACTGTGCCAAAAAATGGAGTGGCCAGCATCTTATTCGTGGTCCAATACCATTTTTGGAGCGGTTTCCCCACCACCCCCTGAAGGATGATGAGTCCTAGAAACTTCCAGATGTCCTCGCTACTGACCGGTTCCCATTTTCTGGAACGGGAAAATTTGGCGCGCAGCGTAGCGGACTGCTGCTCATGGTAGCGATTGGTTTCAGCGACTATTTTTAGAATTACCTCCTCCGTTAGAAATAATTTGAAGTACGCCAGGGGGTTGTCACTCTCCACGTCAACCTTCATCCCCGGAGATCCAGTGAAAGGGAATCTCGGGGGCGCTGCCTGGTCCGCGTCGCTGTCTAAAGGGCACCAAGTGCGCACATCACTTAGGTCAGGTGCGGGATCATCGGCGTCACTTTCGGGATCAGTGTCGGTGTCAGAGTCAGATGACAGATCTCCGCACGACTCACTGTCGCTCTGTTCTGCGAGCAGCTCCGTGTCGCTGCCGCTGTCGCAGTCGGTCATCTCATCCAAAAGCGCATATGCGGGACAGCGCTTTTTTGATGCCATTTTCCAATTATTTTTATTCACGCAAAGGACAATGGCAAGGGGGCACTGAGAGGGCACTGTGTCTTTTACCACTTTTACCAAAGTGATACAGTGTAATCCTCTCAGATTACACTGTATCACCTCCCTTTTATATGTTTGTGTTTGGTGTTACTTTGATTTTTACTCCCAGTTCCGCTCCCATGCAGCATTGCTGCTGCAGGGAACGGAACCAGGAAGTCCTCCTACCGACAGACGAGCGGGGAGACCTCGGCTGGTGGTCACAGCAATGAGAGCTCATCGCTGGATCGCCAGGATAAGGTAAGAGACGCTCCGCTGCGCTGTCTGCATAGCTCTGCCATTCACCCCGAGCGTGACTTGGGGATACCGCTAATAGCAGAAAATTCCTACCCCGAGTCACGCTCGGGGATACCGCTAGAGTGGTTAAAGAAAGAAGTCAAAAGTTTGAACATCATATTGTTTTTTAATATTTCAAACGCAGCTTTTATTTATACATACAGTAGCATTTATTTTCGTATGCGCTGATAATACACATGTTTTGAGCTTCATGAAATCTGCCATCTACTGTTCTGGCAGTGGTAATTTTTATAATTGTAAAGAGTAACTATGCAGCACAAAAAAAAATATATCGGAGTAGAAGTATTGAAATCATTGAAAAAATGTAGTGAAGTAAAAGTGGAAGTAGGAGAAAAAAATTCTACTCTAGGAAAGTACAGATACCGCCTTTCGGTACTTAAGTACAGTAGTGAAGTAGTTCTACTTAGTTACTATACATCTCTGTCTATTGGAGATCAGTATACTGTATAAATGAATCCAAAACTGGTTTAGAGGCACTCACGGGACTTGCAGAGGAGGAAGATCAAAAACAGCGGCGATTTTATTATCAGTTTCGATAATGCTCAGTCTATCTTTCTCAAGATGTCCTGAGAAAGATGGACTGAGCTTCATCGAAATGTTGACAATAAAAATGCTGCTATTTTTGATCTTCCTCCTCTGCAAGACCCGTGAGTGCCTCTAAACCAGTATTGGATTTATATAGATTTCTTGGCACCTGGGCATATATATATATACAGCATATATATATATACAGTATCTCACAAAAGTGACTACACCCTCACATTTTTGTAAATATTTTATTCTATCTTTTCATGTGACAACACGGAAAAAATGACACTTTGCTACAATGTAAAGTAGTGAGTGTACAGCTTGTATAACAGTGTAAATTTGATGTCCACTCCAAATAACTCAACACACAGCCATTAATGTCTAAATCACTGGCAACAAAAGTGAGTACACCCCTAGGTGACAATGTCCAAATTGGGCCCAAAGTGTCAATATTTTGTGTGGCCGCCATTATTTTCCAGCACTGCCTTAATCTTCTTGGGCATGGAGATCACCAGAGCTTCACAGGTTGCCACTGGAGTCCTCTTCCACTCGTCCATGGCGACATCACGGAGCTGGTGGATGTTGGAGACTTTGCGCTCCTCCACATTCCATTGAGAGTCAGGACTGACCGGGAGAGTAGGGATGGCATCATGACAGCCTGGGAGCTCCATGGCTGCCATATTGAGGTCATGGCTGGGAGGTCTTCTGGAAAACATAGAGTAGAGGAACGCCCATTTTAATGGCAATGAGGCAGGAAGGGAAACCCCATCTATAGGTGGCACCATTGGATCAGTTCTGGTCAAGGAGAGGTCTGAGGCCTCTATGCCATTCCAAGGTTTCCTTAGACAGGTCAGGATATATATGGAGAACAGCGACATCAAAGTCAATAGCCGGAGTGCCTCGGAGCTTTATTATGATGGCGTTCTTATTTTCAAAATATTGCAAACGACAGATCACATCTCTAGGTTGGTCCAAAGATAGGTTTAGCGGGCGGAGTGCACGGTGTACACGGTCAAACCTTTAGTATTTCAGTGGCAGGCCTCTCAAGGATAGTGTTTAAAATTCCTCGGACCGTGTCTTCCAGATCGTCATCTTTAGTGGCCTCGAGAATAACCCTAATCCGCAAATTGCGGCGATTTCTTTTCTCCAGATCCTCGCTTTTGTAAAAGGTGGAGTGGTGAACTATTGTTAATTGAGTGACTCTGTTCTGAAGCTCCCTTATAGGTTCTTCTTATGTGTCTTGACATTTTTTAGAATCTTCTAACCGGGTAAGCAAGCGAGAGATTTCCAATCTTACAGCCGTGAGTTCTCTTTTAATGGACTTTTCCAGGTTTTGAAACATTCCCGCTAATTCTTTTTTAAGACCCCGCATTAGGGATGGCATTTCTGAGCCAGTGGGGGGATACGGGATCATCCATGTCTTCCGATCCAAATGAGGACACAGGGGAGCTCTCCCGTGGTAAGGCAGCGTGGATGGGCAGAGACCTACTGGCTCTATAGGGGTGGGCTTTGTCAGTCCACGGGTTCATGCTGTCTTTATCCGCCACTAGAAAGGGTTTGATGGAGCCTGTGGAAGGTAGTTTTACAGCCAATCTCCTGGGTCGTTTAGTGACAGTGATGCGGGGTCCCGAGGCTTTTGCAGGCATTGCGAGGGTAAGAAAGCTGAGCCGTGGACGGAGCTCTATTCAGAAGCGACTTGTTGGCACCATGCGGAAACCACGCCCCTGGAAAAAGTCAATTATGGGAGATAAGGGTAAAATAAGGATTAATAAGAAGTTAAATAGGAACAAATTGTATTTAACCACTTGCCTCAAAAGCCAATTCTGGCACTCCTCTTCTACATGTAAAAATCATCATTTTTGTGCTAGAAATTACTCAGGACCCCCAAAAATTATATATATATTTATATATATATTTTTTTTTTAGCAGAGACCCTATTTAATAAAATGGTGGTTGTTACAACTTTTTATGTCACACAGTATTTGCACAGCAATTTTTCAAATGCAATTTTTTTGGGGAAAAAAAAAACTTTCATGAATAAAAAAATAAAAAAAAAACCCATTAAAGTTAGCCTGATTTTTTTGTATAATGTGAAAGATGATGCTACACTGAGTAAATAGATACCTAACATGTCACACTTCAAAATTGTGCAAACTCGTGCAATGGCGCCAAACTTCCATACTTAAAAATCTCCATAGGCGATGCTTTAACATTTTACCAGTTTAGAGTTACAGAGGAGGTCTTGTACTAGCAATATGGCTCTCATTCTAACGTTTGTGATGATACCTCACATATGTGGTTTGAATGACGCTTACATATGTGGTACGACTTAAATGTGCGTTCGCTTTTGTGCGTGAGCATGCAGGGAGGGGGGGCACTTTAAATTATATATTTTTTTATTATTGTTTATTTTATTTTAATTCTTTTATTTTTACACTTCCCTTTTAATTTTTTACTTTTGAATCACTTTTATGTAAACATCCCTTGCAATAGGAATAGGGCATGACAGGTCCTCTTTATGGAGAGATGTGGGGTCTTTAAGACCCCACATCTCTCCTCTAGGCTGAGAAAAATCGATCTCAGGCTTTCCAAAAAAAAAAAAAAAAACCATCAGCTTTTACATCTGCCGGCACCAAAAGTAATGTCCTGATGTCACTTTCGGCCTCGAGAGTCATAGAGATGACCGGGGACCATCTGAGAAGCACCGGAGGGTGGCGGGAGGGGGGGGGGGGAGTCCCCTCCTGCTACCTTTAAAAACAATCAAGCGGCCAAACAGTCACTATGATTGTTTTTACGGTGCAGGGGATCCCTGGTTGAAAAGAAAGATATCTGGATGATGCCTGTAGCTGCAGGCTTTATTCAGATATGGCCACTTCAAGTCATATGATGTGGACCCGGGTGAAGTGGTTAAAAAGTGGTTAAAAAACAAAAGAAACACACACACACACATATATATATATATATATATATATATATATATATATACACACTTATATATATATATATATATATATATATATATATATATATATATATATATATATATATATATATATATATATATATATATATATATGTATACTTTTTTTTTGTTTTGTTTTTTTGCGATTTTTTTTTTTTTTTTTTTATGGAGTCCCAAAGTCTTGGATATAGCTTTGTAACCCTTTCCAGTCAGATACATGTCAATTACTGTGTTTTCATCTGTTCTTGAATTTCAATAGATTGAAGCATGATGTGTTGCTTTTTGAGATCGTTTAGCATGCTTCACTTTGTCAGACAGCTTTTATTTAAAGCAGAAATCCCCCCAAAAGTGGAACATCCGCTTTAAGGCCTCCTCCCCTGCTCCTGTTTGAGAAACTGAGCTTTTAGGGGAGGATGGGGGGAGCAGGTACCTGATTTTGACAGTTACCCGCTCCCACTTCCGTACCGGTCGCCTTAGGTGATCAGAGGCGGAAGTTCTCCTTCCCCCTTCCCTCCCAAAGTCTTCTGGGACACATGACAGGTCCTAGAAGACTTCGGTAACCAGTCACAGAGCGCAGTGCCACGCACACATTTGCAGTGGGCACCCGGCTGTGAAGCAGCAAGCTGTCATAGCCAGGTGCTCATAGTAGAGATGTCGGCACCACCAAGAGAGGAGACGGGGAGAACACATGTGGGGTGAGTGCACTGCTGGATCATGGGACAGGTGAGTGTGTGTTTATGAAAAGTCAGCAGCTACAGTTTTTGTAGCTGCTGACTTTTAATAAACCAAAAAACTACTGGAACTCCACTTTAAGTGATTTCTTGATTCAACAGGTCTGGCAGTAATCAGTGATATATACAAGAAGTGCGCTGGAAAAATTTATAGAAAAGCTGCAACCTTAGAAGAAATTGAAATACTGAAGAAAATATATCAGGTGCGCTAAACTATTTCCAAGTGACAAATAATATATACAAAATTATATAGAAACAGTCACTAATGAGTGCTACTAAATAAGTCTAAAAAGTTGGAAGGCTAAGACCTACCACCCAATTGGTGAACCAATAAAATTGTGATATTTCAAATAGAATTCCATTGGTAATATCACAATTTTTATTGGTTCACCAATTGGGTGGTAGGTCTTAGCCTTCCAACCTTTTAGACGTATTTAGTAGCACTCATTAGTGACTGTTTCTATATAATTTTGTATATATTATTTGTCACTTGGAAATAGTTAAGCACACCTGATATATTTTCTTCAGTCTGGCAGTAATCAGGCCTGGGTGTGGCAAGAGAAATTTAACTCAACTTTCTAAAGAAATGTGGTTAATCACAGTTCATTCATTATTTAGCAGGGGGGGCAATTACTTTTCACACCACTGTAAATATATGTTGCTTTAGCTGATAACATATGCAGATTGAAGCTCAACCCATTGATCTGCAGATGCATGAAACAAAGCAGATACAAAAGTCAAAATGTAACTTTGTATCTTTCTACCTCAACTTTGAACAGTGTTTATAAACAATTTCTATCTTTCTGAACAATGTTGATAAACATTCTGCTTTTTTTAGGCCCCATGTACACTGGACGCTTTGGCCATTACTCCTAGATGGTTTTCCTTCTGGCAGTGGCGTTTAAGCAGAAATAACAGTTGGCACAGGGGTGGGGTCAATTCTTGAAATGAATTAACGCTCAAGCGCTAAAAGTGCCTAGTATTCACATGCATTTAGTCATGCATTGCTGCTCCTAGATGCGCTGGCAATTTTAATTTTTTTTTCAAAACGCCCCTGCCTCTGGACTTCTCGAAATGCCTATGTGTGCGTAAACTCAAAGAGAAAGACGCCAGACGCCCCTAAGAGCAGCGTTAAAAAAAGTTCAGTTTGGATGAGGCCTTACAGCAGCAACTTCTGTATTTATACAGCAAATCCAAGCTATCATTTGGACAACTTGAAAATGCAAGTGGAAGGGGGAGAGTGGCAGCGGGTCAGAAGGACAAGGTGTACTACACACACCCTGTGTGCTTCGATTACATTTTTTTGAGCATGTGAACTACACCACAAGGTCCGCAACTGGTTAAAGCAGACCTTTCCCCTCAACAGTAAAATTCAAGGTTCATGCACCTTTGGATGCTGACCATCGTCAAGTTATCATTTAATCAAACATTAATTCTGTTACTCACAAATAATTGGATCCCACTTCCTGGTCTCTTGAGGCACTGGTGTCATAGCCCTGGCCTCACAGCTTCCTTTTGGAAGGCTACAACACCATTGCTTTTCAAAGAGCTCTCGTAATTGACCATAAAAATAAAAATATATACTGTTTCCCAAGATCTACTGAGATTCCAACAAATTTCATGAGATCTTGAGGAATAGTTTATTAATTTATTTTCCCAAGCAGAGGATGTGGATGTCTTTGGTGGACCGATCCAAAGAATTAAGAAGACGAAACCGACCACCGATGATGTTGAATTTTAAATTGTCGGTGAAGGATTTGTGGTGTGGGGTGTACAGCACAAGTCAGGCCAGGCAACTGAAAGTAAGAATATTTATGTGAATTCTGTGTTCATTTGTTAGATGCTGATGTTTTTTTGCTGATGTGCTTGTGTTGTATTCTGACAACTGGTGCCCTTGGCCAGGGCCACCAATAATAATCATGGGGCCTCATGAAGTCTGTCTGATAGCCCCTCATTTACCCCATTTCGGGTCCCTGCCCACTAACCCACAGAATCGACATCCTAAACCCACCACTACCCCACACTCTGTACCCCCTGCATTTCCTTTACACATTATTCTATACCTTCTGCATCCCCAATACCCCAACATTCTGCATCTCCTGCCTTCTTTACCTCATGTATCACCACTACCCCAATTCCTACATACCTCATTACTTCATATTCTGCACCCCCTGCATCCCTCATTATCCCACATTCTGAAACCCCTGCTTCCCTCAGTACTCCACACTCTACATCCCCTGCATCCCCGCATTCGTTTACAGTTTGCCCCCACCCTGCATTACCAACAACCCCACATTCTGCATCCCCCATTACTCTACAATCTGATTCTCCTGCACTCCCCATTACTCATCACAAACAACCAGCCACAACCCAGCATACTTGCCAGCCAGCCTGCAAAACAACCAAATTGGCCATATCTAAAAGTTTACTTTTAAAAAAAAAAAAAGGTGTTTTGTTTGCACACATTTGCAAATATATGCATAAGCCACAGTGCACACGCCAAGAGACCTCTGTATATACTGCGGTCCTAACTCTAAATTTCTAGAGCCTCTATAGTAGGAGCACATATAAGACTGGATATATTAAGGGCAGGGAATCCACCCTTCTTAAAGGCACAGGAATGCACACGAAGCCCCAGTAAGAGCACAATGGCAGCATCCAATGCGTCTCCCATTACCCCACTCGGTGCACCACTGCATTCCCCATTACACCGCACCCCTTGTATCTCAATTAAACCTCACTCTGCATCTCCTATATCCCCCATTGCTCTACACTCTTCAATCCCTACATCCTCCATTATTCAACACTCTACATCCCCCATTAGGTAACAGTCTGTACCCCCTGCATCCCCCCACAAATCTACATCCTGTATTCCCCATTACTCCACTCAGTGCATCGCTATATCCCCCATTACCCTGCATCCCCATTACACCTCACTCTGCATCTCCTGCATCCCCCATTAACCAACATTCTGCACTCTTGCATCCCCCTGATACACAGCAGCCCCTTCCCCCAGTGCTTATATTAAGCCTCTTCCAGGATTTGAAGTGAACCTTCACCTGGAGAGAAATAAGCCCTCTGGCCCTTGGGGCCCCTTCTGTATCACTGTCATGGAGCTCTCTGCACAGCTCACAGCTAATCCTCCATAGTTTCCATGCAGTGAGCTATGCTCAGCTACCACCCCTCCCTGCCAGGCACAGAGAATTCTGGAAGTTGTAGTCAGGAATAAGTAGCTGTGAGAGAGGGGGGACCTGGAATTAGGAAGATGGTAGGCTGTGAGTTGTGAGCAAGCAACCCCTACTGACATGATGGAGTCCAGGAACGATACAGGAAGGCTACTTTTACCCCCTATCCACAGCTCTAGTCTCTACCCACCTGTTGATGGCCCTTTTTTAAGTTTGTTGAGCCGGGCAGTGCCAGAAGATCTGCCCACAGTTGGAATTTGGGCTGATTTACTGGAACTGGATAATTGAATCCCGTCACTCAGTACCCAGTGCAAGTGGCCATCATTCCGATGATTAGATGCAAAAAAGGGCTACCCCCAGTGGTTTGGGACTTTATATGCCACTAATGCACTGAAAAAATTGGACAAAAAAGTATAAAAATATAAATTTTATTACATGAAAAAAATCAATAACATAGACATGAACAAATTATATATGTCCAGCAAAAAGCTGGATCTGCAAAGAATTAAAATTGCATGCAATGACAGACAGAAGACTCCTAGGAACCATAGGTGAAGAGAACCGGGTCCGGTCCGTTTCTCTCCACCTACGGTTCCTAGGAGTCTTCTGTACAGTAACTGGTCTGTCATTGCATGCAATTTTAATTCTTTGCAGATCCAGCTTTTTGCTGGACATATATAATTTGTTCATGTCTATGTTATTGATTTTTTTCATGTAATAAAATTTATATTTTTATACTTTTTTGTCCAATTTTTTCAGTACATTAGTGGCATATAAAGTCCCAAACCACTGGGGGTACCCCTTTTTTGGATTTACTGGAATTGGCCAAACTTCAACAGTGTATGACCAGCTTTGCTTATAACTCTCTTGGGTCCCACCTGTACTGGTGGTCCTGAGGCCAATGCCCTCTTTCTTTTTACATTAGAATCGTCTTGCTCTCCTTCCTAGGCTTGCTACTGATATTTATGTTCTATGTTTTTCTTCCTCATTTTGGAATTTGGCCTGTAGTAAGAATGCATCAGTACGAGCTACATTTGGGTTTAAGTAAGAACACATGGCTTAGTAGAAAGCTGGATTGCTTGAGAAGTCACGCCATGATAATACCTCCCCAATACCCCGTGTCTCCTACTTCCCTCTGATCGAATGATGACATCACCTGGAACTTCAAGGCTCTGGCCAGGGCAGCAGCTTCAATTTCCTTATATTCTTCAACGTGAAGAGTTACTGGAAGCAATTACTAGACTGCCCAGTGTAAACTCCCTTTCATTATACATGGAAATGCAGCAACACCCTCCGCTGTGAGGCCGCCAAGTCTCCTATTATAAACAATAGATAAGGAAAGGTGTAGGACTTTCTCTGTGTTTATAGGAGAATGAAAAGGACCTGGGTGGGGGAGACAAAGGGGCCTTCTCTTCCCTGTCTTTGTATTCTAGCTAGTATTTTGGAGCAATGACAGCACAACCCCCGCCATAAACTATCTATTGAATTTTGGGTGGAGAGCAATGAGTCACAGCATTTGTAATACTATTTTGGTCCAACATGGATTTTCTGCTTTGGTATTCTTCTCCACCCATTGGGGTCGATGTACTAAAGGCAAATAGGCTGTTCATTTTGCAAGGGCATTTGATACAAACTCACTTTGCAAAGAATACTCAATCATGTGCAAGGGAAGTTAATTTAAACATAATTGGATGATGGAAGTCACATCATTCACTAGAAAAATTCACTTGCAAAGTGCAAATTCTCTTAAAAAATGAACAGCCTATTTGCCTTCAATAAATCAACCCCATTGAGCCTGCTTTTCCCACCTATTATTAGAAGTAGGTCACATGGGGGTCCGGAGAACTTTTTTCGGGGTGCATAGTTTTTTTTGCTCCACCCCTTTTCAACAATGTCATGAAGGGGAGGGGCTTTGTCATTATTCTTATTTTGAGTATTTATTTTTAAAGGGCAAACGGCAGCATTTATTTTTAAAGCATTTGTTAACATAAAAAAAATAATTGATCCTGTTCCCTTAAAGCAGGTTATACAGCACAGTCCTTTGCTGTGTAATTTGGCCCCTTCTATCACCTAAAATACCTGGCTGATCCTGCCTGGCTATGTCCTCCCCTCTGTAAACTGACCACAGTATACCATGGCTGCTGAGCCCTGACACCGTGGTCAGTTTACGTGCCTCCTTCATCCGCAGCTCTCCTGTCCTCCTCTGTCCTCTCTCCCCCGACCCCTCCCTGCCTGTCTGCTCCTGTGTCAGTGCTCGCCCCCCCTCTCCTCCTGCTGCTGTAGTTTCATTTAAGTTTAATATCCTGTCTACAGTCTATTTAATAATCCTGTGTGCCCCTGTGTCTGTGTTTTATAAAAAGTTTTCAGAGAGCCAATCGCCGCTCACGTAACCCGCCGCCTCTCTCCTCCTCTCCCCCTCCCCTCCTCCTCCCCTCCCGACTGACATCAGCAAGGAATCCTCGGCCCCGCCCGCAGCAGGTAGCTGTCAGACGGGGAAAGGAGAGAGCCGACGGGTCACATGAGCAGCGCTCGGTGCTATAAAAATTGGTAAAGAGCGGCTTATTTTTTTAAAACACAGACACATGGGCACACAGGATTATTAAACAGACCAGGCAGGATGGTATAATGTGGCTTAACAGTCGCTTTAAAGGGGAAGTTGAGATTCCAGAGGGGGGGGGGGGCATTTGCCCCCCCTTGCCCCTACCTGAAGACGCCCATGGTAGGTCAAGTGAAGTATGACAGAGTGGCAATGCCGTATTAAGGCTCATTCACATGTCTGGCAGCCCTTGCTGCTCCTCTGCAATGCAAACCACAGTGGATCCTTTTTCAGAGGTGTTTACAAGTGGTAAAATAGTGATATGTGGCTTCCTCAATGCACAATAAAATCCTGTAAAGGTCGCACCACCATGCCGCAATCATTACATGTAGTAGTGGCATGGCCCCCATAGTCTTACACATGTGCAATAGGGCAATGTATTCCCAAAGAAAATTTGTTGCAATCGTGGTGTGTTGCATTGCCAAGAATCATGTCTGTCTGTTGTTTTTGATGGTGGTGCATTGCCAGCCCGTTCATTCAATTAGAGTTCATTAACGCAACACATGTTGATGTGTGAATGAATGGAAAAGTGTGAACTCAACCTTAATGTGTGTCATTGGAGCTGCAGCAAGATTTAAAGTGGCTTCAGGAAAAGGACCCTGTCATCAGACCATACATTGCAACAAAAAGCTTTCTCCAAGAATATGTAACATATTTTATGCATGTTATTTAATTGTTAAAAAGCCCTGAGACTGCCGCTGGGTGTGATGTCAGCAGCCCCAGCAGTAAAGATTGCCCAATATAACCATGGAGGAGATAAAGAAGGACCTGGTACATCATTAGATCAGCCAGGAGACCCTTGGCAAAAGGGTAACCAGGGCTTTTTTTCAACTGGAACTTGGTGGAACTCATTTCCACCACCTCTAGCTTAGGCCCTCTGCTCCTGGCTCACCAATAATACTTGTAAACACAGTCTGGCTTCTGTGTTTACAAGTGACAGCTTGTCCCCCAATGGCTTCCACAGAACTGATCTCCTGAGTGTCTCCCACTGAGTGCAGGATGGGGACAAGGGAGATGCAGGTGACCAGAGTGCAGTGTGGATGCCGACAACCCCATTGGATGATCTCCCTGCAAGTGAGAGAGGCAGAGCCAGGAAGTACTAGAGCCGGCTGTGTGCTTCTGATTAATACAGCAACAAAAGACGGTGGAGCTTTAAAGAAGGTGGGGAGAAAATGGGGGTATGGAGGGGTTGTTGCATGCAGAGGTGAGAGCTAAAGAGTTGTGGAAGTAAGATGTGGATAGGGGATGCAGAGGTAAGCAGCTGTGGAAGAAGGCTGAACTCTGTACTATGTATGCAGTGCACCCCCAGAACCCTGCACTATGTATGTAACGCACCCCCAAACTCTGCACTCTGTACGTCATGCACTCCTGGTATTTAATGGCTCTTTAAAACCCTCCCAATCAGTGGCAGCTGGTGCTCGGTAATTGGGGGGGGGGAGCGGCAAACCAATGCACCCCCCCGACCGGCGGTCGGTTGGTTGGTCGGTCGGCAGGCAGGCAGGCAGGCAACACATTCCCCAGGCAAGCAACACAATCCCCCCCCCCCCCTCCTGGAATGGCCTGCCTCCTTACCTCCTCCTGTCCGAGCCGGGGAGTGCTGGATGGCTGAGCCGCTGTGCTTCTCCTCCAGCCGTGTGTCTTCTGCCTCTTCCTGGACACTGGCCAGTAAGATCGCTTCTACTTTTGGTCAATCGGGAAAGGGGTCTCACAACCCTCTTCCTGATTGGGTGGGAGGAGAGTCAGTGTGACAATAACGAATATTTATTTGTTATTGCCATACAAGTGGGTGGGCTCGGGGCGCAGTGCTCTGCGCCCCTAGCCCAACCCTTTTTTGAAGCCTATTGGAGCCTCTGGCTCTAATCACGTGCTTCAAAAAAGAAAAAAAAAATCCCCTATTGGAATCCTAATCTACATGCATGGCGCCGGACGCATGGATAGGGGGAGCGGCACCCCTGAGCCCCCAAGGGACGGGCCGCCACAGCTCCCAATGTTAGTGAAATTTAACCATGCCCAATATTTGATGCGGTTTGGAGTGTGTGCATTTTTTTTTGGGGGGGGGGGGGTCGTGTTTGAGTTCCTGTACCTATGTTCTGAGAAAGAAAGCCCTGAAGGTAAGTATATATTTTCTTGTCTAAACCTAGAGCTTAACTTTAACCTCTATGTCTGCAGAAGCCGAGGGGATTTCACTCATGGCGGCTACGGCATACCAGATTGTTTGCAAACTTCCCAAGCTGACTGTGTGCTTTCCACTGACCCCCAGAACAGGGTGGTCCAAGGCTGCAATCACACTTTAGCATTTTGTGTAAATGTACACCAATTCCCTTGCATTTACAAAACATGCAAAAAAATGTCTTTTGCACTTGCATTGCCATTCATTGTCTGTTATTGGCACCCCAAACGTGGC
The DNA here is from genome assembly GCF_965119305.1 of Pelophylax lessonae. Taxonomy (NCBI): domain Eukaryota; kingdom Metazoa; phylum Chordata; class Amphibia; order Anura; family Ranidae; genus Pelophylax; species Pelophylax lessonae. The sequence continues at coordinate 658,141,906 of NC_138770.1, forward strand.
AAAAAAAAAAAAAAGCACATTTACCATGCGATAAAAAGCACAACACAGCAAAACGCATGTTTGAAAAATTAACAAAGCTACTTTGGCTCGTTTGCTGCATGTGGTGCAAAAACGTGAACAAAAATGTGCGATTTTAAACATTTACAAATCACATAATGTGTATGCAGTCGTACAGACCTGACAGCGGGGGGTTTCAAACACAATCCCGTGGCTGCAGCCAATGAATCCCGTGGCTGCAGCCACTGGAATTGTGTGTCAAACTGACAGGCAGACTCATGCCTGTTAGGTGAAAGCATTTGGGCGGCTGAGCTGCCACCCGATTGCTCACACACACCCCCGGTACCGGCACTCCACACACGTGCATGCCCCCCGCCATGCTTTCCTGGGCTCCGCTTGCCCATCCGGACTGTCAGGGCGGGAGCGGGAGGCTGCATAGAAAGGAGAAGAGTGGACACACGTCCGCTTTCCTCACCTCTTTGCTGTGACCTGGAAAGCAACATCCCTGCCATCACTTCCGGGTCAGTATCTCAGTGTCCCCGGCTCACTTAACCACTTGCCGACCGCCGCACGACTATCTACGTCGGCGGTCAGCCCCTCACAGGCAAACTAACGTAGGGCTACGTTGCTTGCTTGTGAGGGTCTAGGGAGCGAGCGCGCGCCCCCGGAGGTGCGCTCCCGCTCCCGCGTGGTCACGGACCCCCCCGCGCGTGTGACCAGCGGACCCGATGTCCGCCGGCCACTCGGCGATCGGCGGGGGAGAGGGAGAATGTCAGGCAGCTTGTGTAAACAAGCTGCCTGTCATTCTCCTCGCTGTAAAGACACTGATCAAACGGATCTAGTATGTAGATCCGTTGATCAGTGTCCTTACAGCTGAAGCCACAGCCAATCACAGTAGAAAGCACGCCCCTAGGGACACACACAGCCCCTCCCTCCCAAATAAAGTTAACCCCTTCACTACCAGTGTATTTTTACAGTAACAGTGCATATATATAGCACTGATTACTGTAGAAATGTCACTGGTAACCCCAAAGGTGTCAAAAATGTCAGTCAAGGGTCCGATCTGTCCGCCCCAATGTCGCAGTACCGCAAAAAAAATCGCAGATCGCCGCCATTACGCGTTAAAAAAAAAACAACAAAAATGACAAAAATCTTTCCCTTTGTTAGTAAACGCGATAACTTTTGCGCAAACCAATCAAAATACGCTTTTTGCGATTTTTTTTACCAAACATAGGTAGCATAAAACAAATTGGCCGAAAATGTTAAAAAATTTTGATTTTTACATTTTTTTTGGGGGGAATTTCATATAAAAAATGTGAAAAATATTGTTATTTTTGCAAAATTGACGCTCTTTTTTTGTTTATAGCGCGTGATCAAAAAATCGCACAGGTAATCAAATACCACCAAAAGAAAGCTCTGTTTGTGGGAAAAAAAGGACACCAAATTCGTTTAGGTACAGCGTCGCACGACCGCGCAATTGTCCGTAAAAGTCACGCAGTGCCGAATCGCAAAATACCCCCTGGTCGGAATGGGGGTAAAATCTTCCGGGGCTTAAGTGGTTAACCGGGAGAGAATGTTTTGCAATGCAATCTGCATTGCAAAACATTCAGTGGAGTCCAAAGGATCTTATAGACCCTGCAAATCTCATAAAACAGAACCTGTCACCTAAAAAACATCACATTATGTGATGAAAAAAAGTAAAAATCATTTTTTTTTTTTGCAAAAAAAAATAAGTTACACCCAAGCACATAAAATCCCCCCAACATTTTTTAACGGAACCGCGACCCACACTGTGCTGTGGGCGTCTGTCAGAATACCGCTTCCTCCATTCTGAACATAGATATCAGATATTACAGCCGCCCTACATACAAAACTTAGCTTGTATAGATCTGGAACAACAACTTTTATTGAACAGACTTACACACAATATATACCACACAGGAGGACACCCCCCTCCTGATCAAATTACCCCACCAGGTCAGGTGCCTGATTACATTATCATATGCAGATGAAATTGTGTACAGAAATATAATTAACATATCTAAGGAACAACCAACACAAACAGTATTCTACTTTCCCCTCAGCAACTAACAGATGACAGTGAGTTAATTAACTAGCAGACTTGCTGTCATCAAGCTCAAAAAGCACAATACACATTATTATAAGTGTAAACACATCCCCACAGTAGATAATAGGTGAGTAAATCATCACAATCAACAATGTGTGGAAGACAGGTGGTTGAGCTGATGATATTAGCATCTGCTATGAGTCTTACTGTGCGGAGCAGTCCCCTATTGGCAATGGGCAGCTAGGCCTTTAACATGGATCCTAGGCCTAGAGTCCCAGAGTCTTCATATATTCATTCAGGTATATTGTTGATAAATACTACTGTCCCAGTTGAAGTAATCCAAACCATATTCTCAGTGTCCATTAAGTAGCTGTCCATCATTTTCCTGGTCACCCTGTGCCCCTAATAGACACAGGGTGACTTACACATAAGAGGGGCCTAGGGAGCTGAGAGAGGGATTTCTCAACCTCTCGAAGGTAAGCGGGGTTCCACGGGCCCCCCAACCAAAGTGACTCCCGTCACACCCCCCCCCCCCACCCCATCTACACATATATGCACGTACGGAGGTAAATGCATGCTTTTGGGTCGCCTATGTGTGAAAACGTCATTTGCGATACACATGTTACATATCGCTGTGCACGCCCGAGTGAGAGCAATAATTCTAGCACAAGACCTCTGTAACACTAAACTGAGACCTATAGGGGGCTTTTGAAGTGTTGCTTATAGAAAATATAGGGTACTGAAGTTTGTCTCCATTTCAGGGGTGCACACAAATTTAAAGTTTGGCATGTTGGGTATCTATTTACTTGGTGCAACTTTGTCTTTAATATGTAATCAAAAATTTGGGTAAATTCTCCCCGCTGAGAGAAAAGAACAGTCAGCTGTTGTAAAAACAGCTGACCATCCTTCTCCCTGGGATGATCACAGAGCTCATGTGATCCTTCTATATAGGATCACAGGTCTCTGTGATCCTTTCAGAAGCCCAACCCCCATACAGTTAGAATCACTCCCCTAGGCTCACATTTAACCCCTTGATCACCCACAGTGTTACCCCCCTTCCCTGCCAGTGTCATTATTACAGTAACAGTGCATATTTTTAGCACTGATTACTGTAGTAATGTCACTGGTCCCCCCAAAAGTGTAAAAAATGTCTGTCAGGGGTCCGATCTGTCCGCTGCAATGTCGCAGTCCCGCAAAAAATCGCAGATCGCCACCATTACTAGTAAAAAAAACAAAAAAAAAACAATAAAAATGACATAAATCTTTCCCGTAGTTTGTAGACACGATAACGTTTTGCGCAAACCAATCAAAATACGCTTATTGTGATTTTTTTTACCAAAAATATGTAGCAGAAAGTAAATTGGCCTAAAATGTTAAAACATTTTGATTTTTACATTTTTTGGGGGGAATTTTATATAGTAGAATGTGAAAAATATTGTTTTTTTTTTCCAGAATTGTTGCTTTTTTTTGTTTATAGCGCAAAAAATAAAAATCGCAGTGGTGATCAAATACCACCAAAAGAAAGCTCTGTTTGTGGGGAAAAAAGGACGTCAATTTTATTTAGGTATAGCATCGCAAAGCCGCGCAATTTTCCGTTAAGTTAACGCAGTGCAAATCGCAAAAGATAGCCTGGTCATTAAGGGGGAAAATCTTCCGGTCCAGAAGTGCTTAACGAATCTTCAGGCCTAAAATGTGCCTTTTAAACATGTGTGCAAAAACCACAAAAATGGCTCTGGCAGCAAAGGGGTAAAGCAACGCCCTTTAGTCACTGAGCCACCCCGGCCAGCTGGATAACCATCCTGCAGAAAATGTTAGCAAGCAACTAAACTTTTTCTTTTTTTTTTTCAATCACTTAGGATCCATTACGTGTTTTTCCATCAATATCTGCCTTTATGGCCGGAATATTTTGGTGTTTCATTTTTGGCTTTGTTGATTGGCTGCGGTTTGGGTGGGTAACATGGATAGGACTCTGTTTATTCCACTGACAGTTTTCTGGAATTCGGATTCCTGCGGGGAAACTATGCAAAGTCTCCAAGGCTTGAAATACGGTCCTCCCAGTGCTGTAAAAGTAATGGGAAATAAGTGCTAGGAATACCAGGAATGTACATATGGAGTAAATAAGCTCTGACAACTTGCACAGCGTGTAACCTATGATTATGGATATATAAACAGGTATGGAACTTATTATATGGAAAGCTAAAGGCATACAACTAGTCAACCATATAGATGTCCTCTGATGGTGAAGGGAAAATGAGCCTTGCTGTATATACATTGTTCCATGTGATGAGCACGCATTTTTATCACTTCCACATGTCCAGGCCACAGAGCTAAAAGATCATTTATTTTAGTGAGTTATCATATCTGAGCCCTCTGATATAAATGAAAATCACTCTATATTAAATGTTTTTCAAATTCTTCCTATTACTGAGTGTAATTAAAGTATGAAGAGTGTCGGCATCTGTCATCTCATCATTATGTCTTCCTCATTGTGTGTGCACATCATTACCTCTCATTATCACTTTCTCACTATATTGTTCCCTAGATTTTTCCTTCTTGGGTGATCTCTATTTTTCAATAATAGAACTTTCAAATTACTTTATACAGTACATGCTGTTACAGTACTCACATGATCTTCCAGGATTATTTGCAGGATTTCCAGGATTCCTAGGACTTCCACCACCTGCAGGACTTCTAGATTTCCCAGTAAGGATGCTGGACATGCCATCTGACCAGAAAGAGTATTTAAGCTCCAGCCTTTGAAGTGGATGGGGATGTGTTTTATCAACAGCTACCCGAGAGCTAAAATATTTGCTTGTCTGTTGTCTGTTTGTTGCTGACCTGGCTCTTTTGACCGCCATGACCCATTCCTGGACCTGGCAACTCTCTTGCCTGCCATGTTCCTTGCCTGGACTTGTCTACTCTCTTGCCTGCTGCTTGCCTCAACCTCATTCTGGACCTGAGTGCTTACCTGCCTGCTTCGAACCCTTGTCTGAACCTAACTACTCTCTTGCTTGACACAACCCCTGCCCGAACCTGACTACTCTCTTGTTTGACACAACCCCTGCCCGAACCTGACTACTCTCTTGCCTTCTGCCTGCCTTGACCCCTACCTGGACTTGACTACTCTCTTGTCTGCCACTTGCCTCAACCTTATTCTGGACCTGAGTACTTATCTGCCTGCTTTAACCCTTACCTGAACCTAACTACTCTCTTGCTTGACACAACCCCTGCCCGAACCTGACTACTCTCTTGCTTGACACAACCCCTGCCCGAACCTGACTACTCTCTTGCCTTCTGCCTGCCTTGACCCCTACCTGGACTTGACTACTCTCTTGTCTGCCACTTGCCTCAACCTCATTCTGGACCTGAGTACTTATCTGCCTGCTTTAACCCTTACCTGAACCTAACTACTCTCTTGCTTGACACAACCCCTGCCCGAACCTGACTACTCTCTTGTTTGACACAACCCCTGCCTGAATCTGACTACTCTCTTGCCTTCTGCCTGCCTTGACCCCTACCTGGACTTGACTACTCTCTTGTCTGCCACTTGCCTCAACCTTATTCTGGACCTGAGTACTTATCTGCCTGCTTTAACCCTTACCTGAACCTAACTACTTTCTTGCTTGACACAACCCCTGCCTGAATCTGACTACTCTCTTGCCTTCTTCCTGTCTCAACCCCTTCCTAGATCTGACTACTGTCTTGCCCAAAACGTGCTTTGATCCATGCCTGGACCTGAACTCTCTCACTTGCCACTTGCCTCAACCCCTGCCTTGATCTCACTACTCTCTTGTCTGCCTCTTGCCTCAACCTCTCTCTGGACCTGAATACTCTCTTACCTGCCTTAACCCGTGCCTGCTTCAACCTCTCTCTGGACCTGACTATTCTCCTACCTGCTGCTCACTAGAGCCCTACTGCGGCAAAGTGGCTCGATAACGTCTGGCGACGTAGACCTACGTCGCCAGACATTCCCCTCTCTCGGCGGCGCCGGAGGCGCGCTCCCGCTGTATTCAGTCACAGCAGGAGTCGGGCCAGGGGAGGAGCGGCAGTGATCACCACCGCTCTTCCCCGGTCGTCGGGGAATCAAGTGTGGAGATCCGCCCGCTTGTGTGAACAAAGCGGGCGGATCTCCTAAGTTACAGGTAGGGTCAGATTGCAGGGTTCAGCATAGCTGAACCTGCGATCTGTCCCTGTGTCACTCAATCCCCTCCCCCCACACATGTTAGTAAGCACCAGGCATACATTAACCCCTTGATCACCAATAAAAATTAACCCCTTCCCTGCCAGTGTCATTTTTACACTAACAGTGCATATTTATAGCACTGATTACTGTAGTAATGTCACTGGTACCCCCAAAAGTGTCAAAAATGTCAGTCAAGGGTCCGATCTGTCCGCCGCAATGTCGCAGTCCCGCAAAAAAAATCGCAGATCGCCGCCATTACTCGTTAAAAAAAAAACCACCAAAAACGACAGAAATCTTTCCCTTAGTTAGTAAACGCAATAACTTTTGCGCAAACCAATCAAAATACGCTTATTGCGATTTTTTTTTTCCCAAATATATGTAGCAGAAAACAAATTGGCCTAAAATGATAAAAAATTTTGATTTTTACATTTTTTTGGGGGGGAATTTCATATAAAAAAATGTGAAAAATATTGTTATTTTTTCAAAATTGTCGCTCTTTTTTTGTTTATAGCACAAAAAGTAAAAATCGCACAGGTGTTCAAATACCACCAAAAGAAAGCTCTATTTGTGGGAAAAAAAGGACGTAAATTTCGTTTGGGTACGGCATTGCATGACCGCGCAATTGTCAGTTAAATTCGCACAGCGCCGAATTGCAAAAAGTGGCCCAGACGTAAGACAGCAAAATCCTTCGGTGGTAATGTGGTTAAACCTCTGCCTGGGCCTGACTACTCTTTTGCCTGCTACCTGATTGAACCCTGCCTAAACCTGACTTTTCTCTTGACAACGATTGGATTTGTCCCTGCCTGGACCTGGCTACTCTCTTGCCTTTCTCCTGGTAAGGGTATTTAAGCTTCAGCCTTTCAAGTGGCCTGGGATGTGTTTTATCAACAGCTACCCAAGAGCTAAAATATTTGCTTGTCTGTTTGTTGCTGACCTGGCTCTTTTGACTGCCATGACCCGTTCCTGGACCTTGCAACTCTCTTGCCTGCCATGTTCCTTGCCTGGACTTGACTACTCTCTTGCCTGCTGCTTGCCTCAACCTCATTCTGGAGTACTTACCTGCCTGCTTCAACCCTTACCTGAACCTGACTACTCTCTTTCTTGACACAACCCCTGGAATAGAATGTCTACTTTCTTCATATGGGGTAACATTTGATTGAAGTCCACGGGACCCCAGCAGCCAGGCTGCGTGTGTTGGACACACACATCCACAAGGGACCAGGAGGGGTAGACCATCTACTAACGCCCAGAGGGAAACATAGGACCATCCAGACACCTACTTGCTGTGCAAGGCTTGTTACCCCTTTTCGGAGAAAGAATTGCAGTGAGTGCAATTACATAAGGGGAAGAGAGCACCGCACCGAGCACAGCAAGAACCCAGATCAGCACCAGCACCTTAATATAATTCCTATCTGGCACGAGCAGAAAGCACAGTCCTTCCCTTGCACGCAGCACTTTGGTTACAATATATCACATTGGTATTGACAGTCAATTGTATCATACTATTTATTGGACTTTATTTATTCTTTATTTATAGGGAATTTTTTCCCTTGCACGCAGTACTTTGGTTCACACATTTGTGATATACAGCACCCTTTAGGGTTATTATATTGTTATTGTGGAAAGTTTCTTCACTGGTGGGATATATATTGTTAGCTAATTCGCCATAGACACTGAGACACCTTATCAGTGGACTGAGATATTGGTCCACCCACCCATTAATTATCACTCAGCACTGGATATCATCCATCTATTTATTGTATTTATTTATTATGGATATTGATCCACCCACTTATTAATTTTGCACCCAGCACTGGATATTATTATTTGTTTATTTTAATTTATTTTATTGTATTGTATTTATTGTACTGGGTTATTTGGTACCAACTGTATTATTTGAATTATATTATTCATATATATATTACACTATATTATCTTTCTACATATACCAGGAATTTGGGTTTAATAGATTCCACCTACCTACATCCAGAGTAGCGCCATAGCCCACATACACTTACCTCATTGACACAACCCCTGCCTGAACCTGACTACTCTCTTGTTTGACACAACCCCTGCCTGAATCTGACTACTTTCTTGCCTTCTGCCCGCCTCAACCCATTCCTAGATCTGACTACTGTCTTGCCCAAAATGTGCCTTAATCCATGCCTGGACCTGAATTCTCTCACTTGCCACTTGCCTCAACCCCTGCCTTGATCTGACTACTCTCTTGTCTGCTGCCTGCCTTGACCCCTACCTGGACTTGAATACTCTCTTGTCTGCTGCCTGCCTTGACCCCTACCTGGACTTGACTACTCTCTTGTCTGCTGCCTGCCTTGACCCCTACCTGGACTTGACTACTCTCTTGTCTGCCATTTGCCTCAACCTCTCTCTGTACCTGAATACTCTCTTACCTGCCTTAACCCCTGCCTGCTTCAACCTCTCTCTGGACCTGACTATTCTCCTACCTGCTTAAATCTCTACCTGGACCTGACTACTCTTTTGCCTGCTACCTGACTTGACCCCTGCCTAAACCTGACTATTCTCTTGCCGAAAGATTGGTTTTGCCCCTGCCTGAACCTGACTACACTCTTGCCTGTCTCCTGTCAAAACCTTTGCCTGGACCTGACTAGTCTCTCGTCTTCGCCTGCCACAACCTCTGCCTGGACCTGACTACTCTCTTTGTTTGCCATCTGCCATGACCTCTGCCTGGACTTGACTACTTCTCTACTATATTGTGAACAATAGCCATTCTATCCCAGCAACCGTCTGGTGGGTGATCATGGGGGCTGTTACCTGGTGCCAGTATAAAGCAAAGAAAACGGAGGATCACCTATCTCTGCCATTAGACATTTTGGTGAAGACCAGCTAGTACCACATCACCTGCCAGAAGGCACCATAACACATAATGTAACTTAAAGATGAGTTGGATAGATAGATAGATAGATAGATAGATAGATAGATAGATAGATAGATAGATAGATAGATAGATAGATAGATAGATAGATAGATAGATAGATAGATAGATAGATAGATAGATAGATAGATAGATAGATAGATAGATAGATGGATAGATGGATAGATGGATAGATGGATAGATGGATAGATAGATAGATAGATAGATAGATAGATAGATAGATAGATAGATAGATAGATAGATAGATAGATAGATAGATAGATAGATAGATAGATAGATAGATAGATAGATAGATAGATAGATAGATAGATAGATAGATAGATAGATAGATAGATAGATAGATAGATGGATAGATGGATAAGATAGATAGATAGATAGATAGATAGATAGATAGATAGATAGATAGATAGATAGATAGATAGATAGATAGATAGATAGATAGATAGATAGATAGATAGATAGATAGATAGATAGATAGATAGATAGATAGATAGATAGATAGATGATAGATAGATCTGATACGGTCCGATCATTGCAGACTCTTCAAAGTGCTTAATGCTCTAAACCAAAAAATCCCAGCATGTTTCACTGCTAAATCAAGGGAAAAATAAATGCTCTGTGCAATAAATGCTCTGTGCAAAAAGTGTTACCGAGTTCCCATACACAATTTTCTGTCACAGTGGCAAAATTAATTGTAGGCTCAATATATTTTCAAACAGTGTTACATATACAGTGTTAATTATGCGCATGCATGCCAGGTAATGTGTATGTGTTACATTTGCAGGTATGTATAACCTCTTATAGAGATGACAGTACGGCTGCTAACAATATCTTCATCTTCCTTTCTCCCCAAAAGGACAGGACTATCTTTCTTCAGGCATCATCCAGGGTCAGCATTTTCCTTCCAGAAATGAGATAGTGAACCAAAGATCATACAGTCATCATGTAAATCCTGGTACTGGTGCACTATCCCTTATGGCTTGGTTGTGTAAATGTATGCTGTTTTACACAAATCATCCCTTTGTTGCTGCATCTCACATTTGGCTTGCTACAAAGTTACAATGTTACAGTGTGTGATTACTGGGGAAGAAAGATAATGGAAATGCTTCTTCTGCCTGTAGTAGACCGATGACATGGTTCTTGCAGAATGCACCTGTCAGACACAGTCACTTGCCTGGAGCTCAAGGATGACGTTTTGATGATCAATTGTACAGCTTTTTTGAACATTGATACCATTTCTCTATCTTGTGACATGTGAGGAGTTTATTCATCTAGTCCAGCCTTTCTTAACCTTCTTAACAAAGAGGAACCCTTGGAAATGACTGTTAGGTCTCATAAAACCCCTGCTAAAATCACAGTGTCTATAGCACACCCTTCATTATTGTGAATAGTAAGTTGCATCATAAGAATAAATAAAGTAAGAAATAATGTGCAATACTTAGTATTAGTGATCAACCGATATCTGTTTTTCATTGCCGATATTTTGGCAAATTCATATTGGTATCTGTCGATATTTTTTTACATTTAATTTTTTTTTTTTGACAGGTACTTTTGTGGAGAGATCTGGGGGGTCTAAAAGACCCCAAACCCCTCCTCTGCACTGAAAAGCATTCAAAATGCCAAGTTTGGCTGTTTTAAATGATGACATTTTTTTTAATCTTGCGCCAGACATGGAGACCCGATCAGAGCTGAATGTGGCTGGCTGGTTGCCCGGGTCTCCCAGTGGGACGGGAGACCTGGGTGAGCCACGGAAGGAGGCGGGAGGGGGGGAGGACGTCCCCCTCCGCTCCTTGTAATGACAGCCGAGCGGCTTCTCAGCCGCATCGGTTGTCATTACAAGACAGCCGATGTCTCTAGCTGCAGGCATCACTCCGGTACAGCACTTTCCCAAAATATCAGCAATATTGGTAACCTCAGGGGCCAATTCCGATATGTCGGGAAAAGTGCATATCGGCACTCGATGTATCGGCTTTCCCTACTTAGTATATCTGACACCTAGGGCTGCCCTATATGACAACATTTTACTAAACATTAACAACAAAATGAAATGAACAATAATAATGGTGCAAGAAAAGAAAGACAGACAGTGACATTGTAGTGTCCCCTTATATTGGTGGTCAGTGGAGAACTGACAACTTGCATTGATAGTGGAAATTTAAAATTACATTGGCTGTCAGAGTGGTGCCCCTGGTGGTCACACTCGTGGTCAGTGAAGTGCCACCCTTACCTGAATGGTCAGTGACATGCTCCTTTACATTGGTGGTCAGTGAAAAGGCACCCTTTAGATTGGTGGTTAGTTGAAGAATGCTCCCCCGAACCACTTGTGGACCGCCCACCTGCAATGCATTGTGGAGCGGCAGCCCGTACAGGCACAGCGACATGTCTGTACTTTGCTGGGCTCTTCTGGGTAAAGGGCGTGCATGCGCACCCCCGACAGTCAACTCCCGCTGCGATTGTACAAAGTGGGAGTTTGTCAGCAGGTCTGGACCTGCTGATCGGCTGTGTCCAATCACAGCCCAAAGCCCTGTATTGACAATCAACTCAGGGCTCTGTATAGAGGGAGCGATCTCCCTGTTTCTGCTCCCTGCAAAGCAGGAAGAAGAAACAAAGAAATATTTAGTAAAAAGCAGCACATAATACACAAATGAACACTTGTTAGGCACACATTTAATCCCCTGTTTGAGCTGAAGTGGTTAAGTATATCTAAAGACAGAATTTTTTTTTTTTTTCAGTTTTGGAAAGAGTGGAGATGGCTTAGAATACCTGTAGGATTTTAAGCAAATTGGGTACAGCAGGTCCCCTTTAATGTGCCTCCTTTCCCTGAGAGAAGTTTGGGAGTTTATATAGGACTGGGGGGGTTGGGAGAGCTCCCCCCCCATGGGGGGAGAGCTTGGTGCCCTGGGAGCAGGGGCGTAACTACAGGGGTTGCAGAGGTTGCAATTGCAACCGGGCTCCATGCTCCAGGGGGCCTGTGCGGCTCCCCTGTACACCTGGATAGGAGGGGTGCGGCGGGGGCAGCATGTAGAGAAATCACTGTCCTCCTTTTTCCTCCTGTAGCTGCAGGAGGAAAATGTAGGAGATTGGTTCTTCTGTATGCTGGCCCCACCACTCCTCCTATCCAGTTCACTTGTGTTCTGCTATCTTTGCAGGACTTGGGAAAGGGTCCCGCTGCAGGACCATAATAAAGAGCCCCGCAACGAGAGTAAATGGTCCAAAGATCAGTGGGAAGAGCCCTAGGCTTGAAGGGAAGGGCCCCGGCCAGGGGTCCGGGGGGCCCTTCATGGTTTCTTGCACCAGGGTCCTGAAGGTTCTAGTTACGCCACTGCCTGGGAGCCCTCTTCATAGAACCCTTAACGACAGAGAGAGCCAGCTATATCTTACGCAGTTGAGGTGAGACCTTGGGAGTTGGTGTGTAACCCAGTCCCCCACACCATATCGAGAAGGAAGATGCGGAGCAGTCAACTGACTGCTAAAAGAAGGAGCAAGCAGCCTCCTGCAGAGCCTAGATCAAGTGCCCCTGACATGTTGTTTCAAAACACTGTGTTGGGGTCTGGGACCGGAAATCATTTTACTATCTTTGTAAATGTTCCTACAATCCTCTGGGATCTGTGATGTAAGAGCGGATACCTGTCTCCCCCTCCAAAATGACAGGCCAAGTTAGGCAGAGGAGGAGGGAGGTGTACTTAACATGAAACTTCCTATTTGGGTGGAACTCCACTTTAACCAAAAGTCCGAAACTGGTCATTGCTTAAGGAACCCACAACATCCTCTGGAGGAACTCTAGGTTTTCATGTGACTCTGGTTGAGGAAGGTTGATCTAGACTCGCAGGGGTCTTCAAACTATGGCCCTCCAGTTGTTCAGGTACTACAATTCCCATCATGCCTAGTCATGTCTGTGAATGTCAGAGTTTTACAATGCCTCATGGGACGTGTAGTTCCGCAACAGTTGAAGGGCCGTAGTTTGAGGATCCCTGATCTAGACCAACCTTTCTCAAAGGTTTTTTTTTTTATTTTACTGTGGAAAACTCTTTAAGATATATTCAGGCCTCATGGAACACTGACTTAAAATGGTTCTATAGATCATGGAACAGCAATAAATTTAATTATAAATAATAAATAAAGAGTAGATTTTATTTTCGCACATCCTGTTATATATTACAAAAATATTAAAGTAATAATCAGGAAAATTAAACAAATAAAAAAAATTGTGGCATCCATTTACAGTATCTCACAAAAGTGAGTACACCCCTTATGTAATAAAATATTTACAAAAATGTGAGGGGTGTACTCACTTTTGTGAGATACTGTCAATTAGTGGTCAGTGGAGAAATGCCCCTTTATACTAAAGGTGGTTATAGTGCCCCATTACATTATTGGTCAGGCAGAGAAGAGACTCCACAGGTACCTTTCTGGCAGATCCACCCAGTGATGTTGGGATCAGAACTATGCAGACTCAGGCGGGAGATAGATCTGACGCTGCTCGCTGTTCAAGGATCCCATGCAACTTCTGGAGAAACCCTAGGGCTCCACGGAACCCTTTTTGGAAAAGGTTAATCTAGAGCAGCCTTTTTCAACCAGGATGCCCAGGCACCCTGGGATGCCTTGAGGTTTCCTCAGGGATGTCTTGGCAAAATGCCTTATAATTGATCAAAAATTGTATGCAAGCCAGTAGGTGGATGAAGCCTGCCTTTTAGTTACACAAAGCCACGGGTTTTCATTCTGCACCATCACGACTTTCTAGACACTGGCATCCTAACAACCAATGACATCATCAGTTAATAAGGAGGATGTCTGTTGCCTCCACAGCATCCTTGTTTAACCCTCCTGTGACCTCTCCCTTAGCACTGGGGAGACATTATCTGACTGATGGAGAGAAATTGAGGGAGAAGAGAAACATTGGAATACTAGTCAGTATCAGTGTATAAAAATGTATTTGCTTTGGAAGAATAAATCACCTCTAGCGTTGGGTGTCCTACGTGTGGATGTTGCTGCATTGTGTACAGCTATTAGAATAGTTTTTACATTTTAGAATGGGGTGTATCGAGAGTGTCTATAATTTTAAAGGGTGTCCTGAGATTGTCTATAATTTTAAAGGGTGCCTCAACTCAAAAAAGATTTAGAAACCATGATCTAGACTTTGTGAAATACCTTTAGAGCCGGTTCACACTGGGGCGGCACAACTCCTTACTACTTCGGGGGCGACTTGTGCATTACCATGCACCACGAATTCGGAGCGACTTGCAGGGACTTCACATAAGGGAAGTCTATGCAAGTCGCTCCGAGGTCTCCCCGAAGTAGTACAGGACCCTTTTTCTAAGTCGGAGCGACTTGTGTCGCTCCTATTAGAATGGGTCCTGTAGCGGTCAATGGACCGCGAGGGAGTGGGACTTGTCAGGCTGACAAGTCGTCTGAAAATTCACGCTAGTGTGAACCGACTCTTAAAGTGGAACTAAAGTCCACAATACTTACCTCTGCTTTAATCATCTGAGGCTAACAGCTTCTCCTCGACTTCTTCCTGGTGCCGGTCTTCAGCCATGTTGATTGGCTGACGTGGGATGAAAATCACTTCTGAAAATGCGCAGGAGTACAGTCATCCCAACACATAGGAACTGTGCTGAACTGTAAGCTATGCTGCACATGCGCAGTTCAATGTATATTTCACAGATAACTCTGAACAGACAGGTAGGTTTATTTAATTACAGTAGAGATATTACGTGTCTCTTCTGCAATAAAGAGCCTTCCTACTTGCTTTTTTTTTTAACCACTTGCCGACTGCCCACAGTAATATTATTGCGGCAGTGCGGCTCCCCTGGGTCCAGCGACATAGACCTGCATCGCTGGACTCCTAGTAATTCCGGCGGCCCGCTGTGTTTAGACACAGAAGGAGTCGGGCCAGAGGAGAGGCGGCGATTGCCGCCTCCCTTCCCAGATCATCGGTGAAACAGTGAGAAGACCCGCCTGCTTGTGTAAACAAAGCAGGCGGATCTTCTCAGTGACAGACAGGAAGGGATCTGCAGACTCAGCATAGTTGAAACTGCAATCTCTGTGTCTGTCACAGAACCCCCCCCACACACACACACGTCAGTAAGCATGAGGCACACATTTAACCCCTTGATCACCAAAAGTGTCATTATTACAGTAACAGTGCATATTTATAGCACTGATCATAATGTAGTAATGTCACTGGTCCCCCAAAAGTGTCAAAAATGTCAGTTAGGGGTCCGATCTGTCCGCTGCAATGCCGCAGTCCCGCAAAAAAACGCAGATCGCCGCCATTACTAGTAAAAAAATAAAAAAACAATAAAAATTACATAAATCTTTCCCGTAGGTAGTAAACGCAATAACCTTTGCGCAAACCAAATCAAAACACGCTTATTGCGATTTTTTTTTTGCCAAAAATATGTAGCAGAAGACGAATTGGCCGAAAATGTTAAAAAAAATTTGATTTTTAACATTTTTTTGAGAATTTCATATAAAAAAATGTGAAAAATATTATTTTTTCAAAATTGTCGCTCTTTTTTTTTTTGTTTATAGCGCACAGGTGATCAAATACCACCAAAAGAAAGCTCTGTTTGTGGGAAAAAAAAGGACGTCAATTTCGTTTGGGTACAGCATTGCACGTTAAAGCAATTAGCACGTTAGCAATTGTCCGTTAAAGTCACGCAGTGCGGATTCGCAAATTAGGGCCTGGTCAGAAAGGGGGAAAATTCTTCCGGGGCTGAAATACTTAAATAAGATTTTAGCTCTGTTTAGGTGTTTCTATTGGGTTTGCAGTTATAGGGACATGCAGAAAGCCAGGATGAATTAGTGGATAGAATGAAGCGCCTTCCTTTCATTCGGATTCCATGTCTGTCCGCACCCATTTAGCAACCTTTATGTTAGCTGTGCTCACTCATGAATCATCCGCAGTGGTCACTTCCTTGTCCTGTGTCTGCAGCTGCTTGTAATTATCTCCGAAGCCCCCAAAGGGATGACAGAAGATAGATTTTTATTGACAGTAGAGGGGTCATAAAGACGTGTCAGCAGCAATGCTTGGCAATGGAAAATATTGGGCTCCAGCTGGCCATTTCCTCTTCGGGATTGTACATCTTCTTTAAAGGATACCTGTCATGAAAGAAACATAATGACCACCATTGCTGACCTCTCCCTCTGAAAATGCTAACTTCAATACATTTAAGTGGATTTACCGAAGGAGTAGGGCAGCTACGGTATTCTCAACAAGGGTTCCTCCAGAGATTGTTGAGGGTTCCTTGAGATGTGGCTTATTGACCTCACATTTGATGGGGTCTGCATAGTTCCAGAGCCAAGACCAATGGCAGAGCCAGCTGAATGACACCAATGATCTTTTTACCCCTGTGTATGGGCGGCATTCTGGCCACCACTGTAAGGGGGGGCATTATTCTCACTGATCACCAATGTATGGGGTGATTTCCTATTAACCCCCCCCCCCCCCCAATGAATTGCTTTTAGAAAAGGAATTTTTACATTGCAAAGTGAAAGATAGGTTTGCTGCTTCAGCTTTAACCACTTCTGGACCGGAAGATTTCCCCCCTTAATTACCAGGCTATTTTTTGCAATTCAGCAATGTGTTACTTTAACGGACAATTGCGTGGTCGTGCGACGCTGTACCTAAATAAAATTGATGTCCTTTTTTTTTCACAACCTCTTTTTTTCTTGTTACTACAGGACCTTTAGACCAAAGGCCAGACAGTTGTGAATTCAAGTTGAATTAAACTCAATAAATGTAATAAATGTTGGAAGATAGGGATTTTTGGCATAAAACTGTAGGCCGCATCTTCCATGCAATGTACATTCTCAGATAAAGGGATGATGCATCTCCTGTGCATACATCAGTAACCAACCAGTGGCTTTAGAGGATGTGTGGGAGCTCCGAAGTAGTAGTGGCAAACATGGCGCCAGCAGGGGACAGAGAAAGCATCGCACAATGCTGGAGAAGGGCACATTTGTGAGGAAAGTGTTCCATTATGTGTAACTTTGATGTGCACACTGTGATCCTTTGGGCACCATTCAAGTCTTCCATCTCCACCCCAGTGACAGACACTAAAGGTGCTTACTGGGAAGAGCCCATCCCAGCTTAATACATACAGTAAAAGAGAAAAGGACCCAATCCCTCCACTCCTGCATGACCCGATAGTCAACGTGCTTCCACTCGCCCCCAGGGCTTAGTCATGCAGGCTGGGCTCACCTTCACATTATGGCAAAAACTCACCGAGCACACACCGGTTTACTTCCATCTTAATATTCTTCTTAAAGCGGACCATCACCCTTTTTAATGTTGCTCTCCCCTGCCTCCTCCCCAATCTCTATAACAGAATTGCAATATATATATATATTAAATGGGTAAGTATCAGCACTGCTCAATGCATCTATAAAGTGTGCTAGTACTAATTATAAGTGTACAACTATTATTATATATATAATTAGCACTAGCAAACTTTATAGATGCATTGAGCAGCGCTGATACTTACCCATTTCGTTTATGTAAAAGGTTTTCCTTTTTTTCAGCAGCAGCTCATTTTAAATTGTTTACACCCATTTCCTAAGTGCAGGCATTTCTACATAAATATATATATATATATATATATATATATATATATATATATATATATATATATATATATATAAATAAATAAATATATATATATATATATATATATATATATATATATATATATATATATATATATATATTATGCACCTAAACTTTAGGAGGGGGGAAACATTTAATCAAAAAAAGTATATATATATATATATATATATATATATATATATATATATATATACTTTTTTTTAACTAAATGTATTCCTCCCCTAAAGTTCAGGTGCATCATTCTCCGCAGGAATACCGCGATCCACTCTGGGATCCATTGCAGCATTTCTGCGCATGCACGCGGTCCTGTGAACTGCCTCCTGAGATTTTTACATCACTCATCCCAGGAGACAGATTAAGAGGATCTCATACATGTGCAGAAACAGTGTAGATGTCTCCTAGCTTACTGGTAGGGGTCTGCAGTGTGTCTGCACATGTGCAAATGATCCAGTGCATGTGCAGACATTCTGCGGGATCTGCAAGATCCCCTAGACCTAGAAAGATCCCTGCAGCGTGTATGTGCACGTGCCAGAAAAGTATTCAAGATAGAGGTGGCGGAGAGGAGCAGTGTAGGGAGAACTTTCTCTACAAGCAAGCCAATGCTGGACTCTATTGACAAGTAAGCTTTTTTTTTTTTGTTTTATACAAGGACATTTTTTTTAAGATGTAAGAAATGTATTTTTGATAGTTTGGGTGAAGTTCCTCTTTAATAAGTGTCCCCTTTTCTTTTTTTTTTCTCTTTCATTGGGTAACAAAGCACAAGATACTTAGGCAAGAAGGCAGGATGGGGCGAAAAAAAATTAAAATAAAAGGACAACAATCAAAGGAAAGATTACGGAGGGGGAGAGCAATATATATATATATATATATATATATATATATATATATATATATCTCATAATATTTCACACAATAAAATGTTGGCACTGAAACACATTACTATAACATCAAATCATATATATATATATATATATTTATGTATATATACATTTATTTATTTATTTATATATAACTATATATATATATATATAGTTATATATATATATATATATATATATATATATATATATATATATGTATATAGTTATATATACATATATATATGTGTGTGTGTCTATATATAGTTGTATATTTATATATATTTGTATATATAGTTATGTATGTATATATAGTTTTATATATATATGTATATATATATATTTTATAATATTTCACACAATAAATGTTGGCACTGAAACACATTACTATAACATCAAATTATATATATATATATTTATGTATATATACATTTATTTATTTATATATAACTATATATATATATATATATATACACATGTATATAGTTATACACATATATATATATATATATATATATATATATATATATATATATATACTGTGTATATATATGTGTGTGTCTATATATAGTTGTATATTTATATGTATTTGTATATATAGTTATATATGTTTATATAGTTTTATATATATATATATATATATATATTTCATAATATTTCACACAATAAATATTGGCACTGAAACACATTACAGTACTATAACATCAAATCATAAAGTATTTATTGATATAAAATACTAATTTCTAACAGCACAAGTAAATTTACATAAAACAAAAAAGAACACACATACTGTACAAAGCTGTACAAGGTCTACACAATAAATAATTATTCACATATATTACTAACCAGTGCAGAATCACTACACAAACCTAGCTTGTGTTCTCTGTGTGGTGATGTGTGTTGCCCATAACCTTAATGAAATCCAGAGACTGTTCATCTACACTGTAATATGTTATATTTACATATAGTACAAAGCCTGCAACTTAAAGGGTCAGTCCATCCAAAAGTGATACTTAGCTATAGATGAGCCCCCTGTATCTCGTATGTCTTGGATGATCCAAAAGTTCTTCCAGCCATAAATCCCAACTCCTTTCTACCTGGGAGTTTTGGGTGTCTCCATTCACCTTCAGTGTTCCAGCATCTCCTGCTACATTCTCTACAATCTAAACTCATTAACATTGAACAGAGAGAGATGTAACCCTTTCTAGTGGCCACAACAAGAGTGCAGATGCAAGAGCCCAAGAGCATAGACCTCACCAATGGTGTCCCCTAAAGATCTAAGACTTTGCTCATACAGGGCAACATGGGGTGTTTCTAGGATTCCTAATAGATCAAGAGCTCCTCTGGGTGCACAGAATATGTTGGGGCTCTAGTGGCCCTGGTGCATACCAGGATCTGTGGTCTGGTGGATACCATGATCTGTGGTCTGGTGGATACCATGATCTGTGGTCTGGTGGATATCAAGATCTGTGGCCCTAGTGGAATCCATGATCTATGGTCTGGTGCATACCATGATCTCTAGTCTGGTGGACACCATGATCTGTGGCCCTGGTGGAATCCATGATCTATGGTCTGGTGGATACCATGATCTGTGGTCTGGTGGATATCAAGATCTGTGGCCCTGGTGGAAGCCATGATCTATGGTCTGGTGGACACCATGATCTCTAGTCTGGTGGACACCATGATCTGTGGTCTGGTGGACACCATGATCTGTGGTCTGGTGGATATCAAGATCTGTGGCCCTGGTGGAATCCATGATCCATGGTCTGGTGGATACCATGATCTCAAGTCTGGTGGACACCATGATCTGTGGTCTGGTGGACACCATGATCTGTGGTCTGGTGGACACCATGATCTGTGGCGGATATCAAGATCTGTGGCCCTGGTGGAATCCATGATCTATGGTCTGGTGGATACCATGATCTCTAGTCTGGTGGATACCATGATCTGTGGTCTGGTGGACACCATGATCTCTATGGTCTGGAAGATACCATGATCTGTTGTCTGCTACCACAATCTGTGGTTTGGTGGATACCATGATCTCTGGTCTGGTGGACACCATGATCTCTGGTCTTGTGGGTACCATGATCTCTGGTTGTGTGGACACCATTATCGCTATGATCTGGTAGATATTGTAATCTGTTGTCTGGTGAATACCATGATCGGTGGTCTGGTGGAAACCATTATTTGTTGTCTGGTGGATACCATGATCTATGGTCTGGTGGACACCATCATCTTTAGTCTGGTGGATACCATGATCCTCATGAGTTGCATGATGTCACTGGCATATGGCCATCAGTTTTGGACAACAAGAACTTGGACACGGTGCTTATCAAAGGTATACATATTATTTGACTATTTTGTCTTAAGATGTACTTCCACTTTAACTCTCAGTCATCTTTTAGGAAACAAAATATGACTTTAGGATGGACTGACCCTTGCAGCAAATTGTAAGACAACATTAAAATGAACAAGCAGCATTAATGACAACTTATACAAACAGCTGCCATTGCCCAGCACCTCCCAAAAATGCCAGTTGCCTGGCTGTCATCCCCCAATGGTATTGATTCTTTTTTCAAGTCACTGACCCAGAACAAGAAGCAATGACTTGGCTGTGACATCACCCTGTCTGCTTTCAGTCTTTAATCAAAAAATGTATGATGCCAGGGACAGCCAAGCAAATAGCAAGAAGTTGGTAATGGCCGCTTATGTATTTATCTCAGCACATGTTTCCTTGGAAGGGCTGTATCTGCTTATGACTTCCTGGCGGATTATTTTCGGTCACATGCTTCTTGAGTCAGACGAACGCCAACTGTAACTTAATCTAAGCAGTATGACTCTCTGCCCTTCTCTCCGGAGAGCAGACAAGAACAGTTACATGCGGTTTCTACACTCCATACAGGCAATGGAAAAATCATCTTGTTTATACTTAAACCTACATATTTGCTCCTCCTTGGCTGTAGCCAATCACATCCCAGCTTTCCAGAAGAGGGATCACAGACAGTTCTGGCTACAATGTCAATATTATTCTCATCGTTCATTAGGAAAGGCTCATCATTGGAGCATGCCATTAAGAGGAGCTAAGCTAGGTTTTCCAAATGACATAAAAAAAAAAAAAAATGATTTGTGTACCATAAAGTTCAACGGTTTTCTGCCGTTCTGCATCATATGCACAAGTATGCAGAGAGTTTGGAGTTTTAGGGGTATATTTATAGAAAAAAAAAAAACTCTATAGCTATTCCCTTAATGAAAGTGTGTATACATTCATGTGTTATTGTTAACAAATGTTATTGGGCTATTGGGCTATTTCCTGTACTGGTCGAATGTACTTATGGTATGTTTTTCATTGATTTGAACCAGAAAATACCACATTTTGGCCACTAGATAGTGCTAAATAGTATAGGAGCTTTCATATAATACTTAGTGCCATCTAGTGGATAAATGGTGCAAACATAGGGCCAAAAAATTTGTATTAGGCTCTTTCCTGTGCTGGTCAAATGTTCTGCATTGATTTAAAATCGAAAATACCATATTTGGCCACTAGATAGTGCTAAATAATACAGTAAATTTTGTATAATACTTAGTGCCATCTAGTGGCTAAATTGTGCAAATATAGGGCCAATAAATGAGTGTTATTAGTCTATTTCCTGTGCTGGTTTAATGTTTTTGTTGATTTAAAATGAAAAATACCCCATTTAGCCTTTAGATGGTGCTAAGTGTTATAGAAAATTTTGTATAATACGTAGGCACCATCTAGTACATAAATGCTGCAAACATAGGGCCAAAAAATGAGTGTAATTAGGCTATTTCCTGTACTGGTGGAATGTACTTATAGTATGTTTTTCATTGATTTGAACTGGAATATACCACATTTTGGCCACTAGATAGTGCTAAATAGTATAGGTATTTTCGTATAATACTTGGTGCCATCTAGTGGATAAATGGTGCAAACATAGGGCCAACAAATTAGTGTTATTAGGCTCCTTCCTGTGCTGGTCAAATGTTTTGCATTGATTTAAAATGGAAAATACCACATTTGGCCACTAGATAGTGCTAAATAATACAGGAAATTTCGTATAATACTTAGCGCCATCTAGTGGCTAAATTGTGCAAATATAGGGCCAAAAAAATGAGTGTTATTAGTCTATTTCCTGTGCTGGTTGAATGTTTTTATTAATTTAAAATGAAAAATACCCCATTTAGCCACTAGATGGTGCTAAGTGTTATAGAAAATTTCGTATAATACTTAGGCACCATCTAGTACATAAATGCTGCAAACATAGGGCCAAAAAGAATGAGTGTTATTAGGCTATTTCCTGTGCTGGTCAAATGTTTCTCATTGATTTAAATGGAAAATACCCCATTTAGCCACAAGATGGTGCTAAATGTCATAGAAAAATCTGTATAATACGTCGGCGCCATCTAGTACATAAATGCTGCAATCATAAGGCCAAAAAATAGTGTTATTAGGCTATTTCCTGTGCTGGTCAAATGTTTTTCATTGATTTAAACTGAAAATACCCCATTTAGCCACTAGATGGTGCTAAATGTTATAGAAAAATTTGCATAATACGTAGGTGCCATCTAGTACATAAATGCTGCAAACATAAGGCCAAAAATTAGTTTTATTAGGCTATTTCCTGTGCTGGTCAAATGTTTTTCATTGATTTAAAAAAAAAAAAAATATGATACTTAGCACCATCTAGTGGCCAAATGGTTTCCATATTTTCTGTTGTAAATCAATGAAAAACATTTGGCTAGCCTAATTACATGAATTTTTGCGCCCCATTTGGCCACTAGATGGTGCTGCGGGCCCTGTACTGTGCTCGGTGACATCAGAGGACCTGCGACTGCTGGAACGCAGGGGAGACGAGGCTGCAGGCGCTGGCCCTACGGTGCAGGAGTGGAGGATCAGGTGAGTAGAACATGCTGGGGTTGATTCACTAAAGGCAAATAAACTGTTTACTTTGCAAGGGAAGCTGCACTTTAAAAGGGCATTTTCCCCAGAGCTTAGGCTCAGTTCACACCAATGCGTTTTTTTCATGCTTTTTGCAGAAACACAGGACATTATTTATAACATGGGTTCCTATGGGACACGTTCACATCAATGCATTTTTGTGCCGATGCGTTTTTGGAAAGAGTCAGGGACTTTTTGAAACGTAAAACTGTGCTTTTTTTTTTTTTTTTGCTTTTTTTGGTTTAATAGACTTTAATTGGGAAGCACAGAAAAGCATGTAGTGCGTTTTTACTGCAATTTGCATTTTTAATCTGCTCAATGACAAGTTTGCCAAAAAAAAAAAGCATAAAATCGCAGCAAAATCATGGTATAAAGACTGCAGAAACGCTCAAAACTAACTGCATAGGTGTGAATGGAGCCTTATGCCTCGTACACACAATCAGATAATCGTACGGAAATTTTTTTTTAAATAGCATAAAATCGCAGCAAAATCATGGTAAAAAGATTGCAGGAACGCTTAAAAGCGGACTGATTCACTAAAGGCAAAGAAACTGTTCACTTTGCAAGGGAAGCTGCACTCTAAAAGGGCATTTTCCCCAGAACAAATTTGCCCAATAAAGAAAAAAGCATAAAATATGCAAATCGCTGAAAAATCGCAGCAAAATCATGGTGAAAAGACTGCAGAAACGCTCAAAAGCTAACCAATTCACTAAAGGGAAAGAAACTGTTCACTTTGCAAGGGAAGCTGCACTTTAAAAGGGTATTTTCCCCAGAGCTTAGGCTCAGTTTGCACCAATGCGTTTTTTTCATGCTTTTTCCAGAAACGCAGGACATTATTTTTAACATGGGTTCCTATGGGAGACGTTCACATCAATGCATTTTTGTGCCTCTGCGTTTTTGGAAAGAGTCAGGGACTTTCTTTAAACACAAAACCGTGCTTTTTTTGTTGTTGCTTTTTTTATGCTTTTTAATAGACTTCTAATGAGAAGCTGCAGAAAAGCATGTAGTGCGTTTTTACAGCGATTTGCGTTTTTAATCTGCCCAACAACAAATTTGCATAAAAAAGCATAAAATCGCAGCAAAATCATGGTAAAAAGACTGCAGAAACGCTCAAAATCTGACTGATTCACTGAAGGCAAATAAACCGTTTACTTTGTAAGGGAAGCTGCACTTTAAAGGGGGATTTTCCCCAGAACAAATGTGCCCAAAAAAAAAAAAAAGCATAAAATATGCAAATCGCAGCAAAATCATTGTAAAAAGACTGCGGAACCTTTAAAATCTAACTGATTCACTAAAGGCAAATAAACCGTTCACTTTGCAAGGGAAGCTGCACTTTAAAAGGGGCATTTTCCCCAGAGATTGGGCTCAGTTCACACCAATGCATTTTTTTCATGCTTTTTGCAGAAACGCAGGGGATTTCTTTTTTAAACGCAAAACGGTGCTTTTTTTTTTGCTTTTTTTATGCTTTTTAATGGACTTCAACTGAGAAGCTGCAGAAAAGCATGTAGTGTGTTTTTAACCGCGATTTGCGTTTTTAATCTGCCCAACAACAAATTCCCCCACATCCCCCCCCCAAAAAAAAAAAAGCATTAAACCGCAGCAAAATCATGCTAAAAAGACTGCAGAAATGCTAAATTCACTAAAGGCAAAGAAACCGTTCACTTTGCAAGGGAAGCTACACTTTAAAAGGGCATTTTCCCCAGAACAAATTTTGCCCAATAAAAAAAAAAAAGCATAAAATACGCAAATCGCAGCAAAATGGTAAAAAGACTGCAGAAATGCTTAAGAGCTAACTGATATACTAAAGGCAAATAAACCGTTCACTTTGCAGGGGAAGCTGCACTTTAAAAGGGCATTTTCCCCAGAGCAAATGTGCCCCCCCAAAAAAAAGCATAAAATACACAAATCGCTGCAAAATCATGGAAAAAAGACTGCAGAAACGCTCAAAATCTAACTCACTGAAGGCAAATAAACCGTTCACTTTGTAAGGGAAGCTGCACTTTAAAAGAGCATTTTCCCCAGAACAACTTTTGCCCCAAAAAAAAAAAAGCATAAAATACACAAATTGCAGCAAAATCATGGTGAAAAGATTGCAGAAACGCTCAAAAGCTCCCTGCATAGGTGTGAATGGAGCCTTAGTGAACGCGGTCATCCAATATCCAATCGTGTGCAAGCAAAAACTGTTTTTATTTTATTTTTCCTTGCATGCGATTGGGTATTGATTGTAAAGTGAAATCTCTCTTCTTTAAGTTCTGGGGTGAGTTCCCTTGCAAAGTGCAAATTCCCTTGCAAAGCGAACACCTATTTGCCTTTAATAAATGAAGCGCACAGAAAGGGGTTGATGTGCTGCAGGAGTAAAGGGAGTTCATTTAGCTTGGCGCCCCTGTAAGAGGTTTCAGATGCTGGAGGGGCGGGCATTTTGGTCACACGACCGCTGTGATTGGCTGTCATGATTGGAAAGCTCTCGGTAAGTCGGGAGTTTTTAGTTACAGTTTTTTTTTTTTTTTTTCTGTATTTCCTCTGCACATGATTGGGTATTCAGTGTGAAGAAATCTTCACTCTATTTACTAAGCTAAAGGAAGCGTCATCCTGCAAAGTGAACAGCAGAATAAAGCTAGCCATGCCCACGAGCCTGGCCATACACGATACAATCTGATTGTACAACCACCTTTGGGCTCCTTTCACACGTGTGCGACTTGTCATGCGATTTGGGACTGCAAAATCGCATGACAAGCCATTCTCCATTATTTGCAATGAGCACCATTCACATCTGTGCGACTTGAAGTCGCACCGACTTCAAAGTAGTCCCTGCACTACTTTGATGCGTTTTGAGGTCCAAAGACATTCAAGCCCAGTCAAACTCGCCTCAAAATCGCGGAAACAAAGTCGCAGCATAATCTTGCAACTTTGAAGTCGCACAAGTGTGAAAGGGGCCATTCATGCACCATAACTAGGCAATAGCAGGACAACCAGTTTTTTATCAAATCAGGCAGTTTTGTATGAAGTTTGTATAAAAATCATTGCCTGGTGGATCTTAGATGTAAACCCCCACTCACACCGGGTGATCTGTCATTCAATTCGGCAGTTCCAAATCACATGACAAGTCGCACCCCATTGGGACCGTACAAATAGCTGCGACTCATGTCGCTGCGACTTCAAAAAAGGTTCCTGCACTACTTTTTTCGCCAACTTCACCAAGGACTTGCACAGACTTCTGTTGCATGAAGTTGCAAGCCGCAGTGAAATTGGCAGTGCAATGTGCGGCTTTGAAAACATGCGATTTCAAAGACGCACCAGTGTGAACGGGGAAGGGGTAGAGGAGATTGTACAAACAGATTGTATGATATACGGTCAACCAAATACATTCAATGCTAAACAACATCCCCGTGTGCTGGTTTGCAGTGGAAAAAGTAGAGTAAGCCATACTTTTCTCAGTGCAATGTGATACAACGCACGGTGATTGTAACGTTGTGTAACGGACATTCATCAACAGATGCAAAAAGTATGAATTATGTCAATTTACTGACAGTTGGCAAATCTGATGGTGATGCGTGTCAGCAAAACGCACCTCAATGCACAGGAAAAACAGCGAGCCAGCATACATTTAGCTCCTCTGCTGTACTGTAGATCCTTTGCATGTTCCTGGCATTGAAGAGAAAGTATATATTGAAATGCAAAGAACAACGCAGCATGCCATCGCACATCAATGCATGTGTGTTTACCTGCGCTCAACATGGTTGCTCTACCCTACTGGATGATAAATGATGCTCTACCCAACTGAATGATGGACATGCTCTACCCAACTGGATGATGGACATGCTCTACCCAACTGGATGATGGACATGCTCTACCCAACTGGATGATGGATATGCTCTACCCAACTGGATAATGGTCTACCTAACTGGATGATGCTCTACCCAACTGGATGATGGATGACGCTCTACCCAAATGGATGATGGATGGTGCTCTACCCAACTGGATGATAGATATGCTCTACCCAACTGGATGATGGACATGCTCTACCCAACTGGATGATGGACATGCTCTACCCAACTGGATAATGCTCTACCCAACTGGATGATGGATGGTGCTCTACCCAACTGGAGGATGGATGATGCTCTACCCAACTAGAAGTTGGATGGTGCTCTACCTAACTGGATAATAGATATGCTTTACCCAACTGGATGATGGACATGCTTTACCCAACTGGATGATGGACATGCTCTACCCAACTGGATGATGGATGATGGTCTACCTAGCTGGATGATGGATGGTGCTCTAACCAACTGGATGACAGACACGCTCTACTCAACTGGATGATGGACATGCTCTATTCAACTGGATAATGGACATGCTCTACCCAACTGGATGATGGTCTACCTAACTGGATGATGCTCTACCCAACTAGATGATGGGCATACTCTACCCAACTGGATGATAGAGATGCTCTACCCAACTGGATGATGGACATGCTCTACCCAACTGGATGATGCTCTACCCAACTGGATGATGGATGGTGCTCTACCTAACTGGAGTATGGATGGTGCTCTACCCAACTGGATGATGCTCTACCCAACTGGATGGTGAATGGTGCTCTACCCAACTGGATGATAGATATGCTCTACCCAACTGGATGATGGAAATGCTCTACCTAACTGTATTATGATCTACCCAACTGGATGATGGATGGTGCTCTACCCAACTGAATGATAGACATGCTCTACCCAGCTAGATGATGGATATGCTCAACCAAACTGGATGATGAACATGTTCTACCCAACTGGATTTAATAAGAATGAATTGTATAAAAAAAAAAAAAAAATGCCCCACTAGTAGTGAGTGGGCAGTGGGTGGATTCACTAAGAACAAGACTCTTTACTTTCCAAAGAGAACGTTCACTCAGCTTAGGTAAAGTTGCGTTCACTTCAAACATCCGATCACATGCAAGCAAAAGTCCTGCTTTTCTATTTCTCTTGGACACGATCAGATTTTGGATATGAACACAGATTCACCATATCTACTAAGTGAATCATCCCTTTGCAAAGTCTCTATTCCTTTAGTAAATCAACTCCAGATGTTGTTGATCCGAGAGATGCAATCTAAAAGAAAAAGTGACAGCGTACGGCTGGCGTTAATTAGTGGGGCTTATTGAACAAGGGAGTATAAGTGATTACAGGAACCCGTACAATGCCATTAGATTTTAAAGTATGTTTGACTTCTGACTGGCTGCTTTTCAGTACAGCACATTACACCTTGTCTTCCGATTAAGGCTCCGTTCACACTTGAGTAACTTGTCATGCGACTTTGAACACTAAAGTCGCATCCCATGTTTTTCAATGACAACCATTCAAAAATGTGCGACTTCAAAAAGGTTCCTGCACTACTTTGGTCTGACTTTCATACGACTGGAGTGCCCTAGACTGCCATGTAAGCCCTCAAAAGTCGCATGAAAGTCACACCAGAATTTTATACATGTGATAGTTATGCAACAGTTGTCCCTTATCATTGCTTGCAGTCAAACTCACATCAAAGTTGAAACTCCAAAGCCATGCGACTTTGGAGTCATACAATTGTACATGAATCCTAAGGCTGCATTCACTCCTGGACTTTTTTAAATCGCAGGCAAAACGCTATGGTAAAACGACAAATCGCAAAACACACATTTCAGATGCCATTCATTTTAACAGGCAGTTCTGCCGCTATAAATCGCGCTGCAATCGTGTCAAACCGCATCCCATGAAGCTTGTCGCCCAAAAGAAGCTCCTGAACTTTTTTTGGGCGACAAGATTCGCGCAATGCAGTTTGCCGCGATTGCAGGACAATTTATCGTGCGACAATTACGGCAGAACCGATCTGTGACTCAAAATGCCCAGCCTTAAAGTTCTGGCTAAGAGCTGGTTCACACAGGCGCGACCCGACTTGCCGGGGCGACCTGTGAAGTCGCGGTGCACAGCTCGCACCGCGACCTCGGAGCGGCATGCACGGACTTCATATCATTGAAGTCAATGCAGGTCGCTCCAGGTCGCCCCAAAGTAGTACAGGACCCTTTTTCTAAGTCGGAGCGACTTGTGTCGCTCCTATTAGAATGGGTCCTGTGCTAATCTATGGCAGGCGACCCACGGCGACTTGTCAGGCGACCAGGTCGCCTGACAAGTCGCCCCAGTGTGAACGGGGTCTAATTGTCCAACTACAGAAAGTATTGCAGCTGATACAGCAAGGAAACTGTCCCATCCTCAAATTCAGCCCCCAATTTAAAGCAATTTAATTTTTTTTGCCATCTGTGTCCCATTGGGGAGATTTCCGTTCACTTCCTGTGCCACACCAGAGAGTGAGAGGAAATCCCTGCAAGCTAAGTGAATTCCCTTGGTTGTCACCAGAGCAAAGGGTTAATTTGCAAAGTGCACAATCTATTTTCCTTTAGAAAATCAACCCCCCTAGTGTCCCCATTGGAAGGTTTCCCTTCTATTCCTGTTCTGGTGACCACCAAATATGGGATTTTCTTTCATTCTAGTTTTCAGGTCACTAGAGAGGGTGACGGCAATAAAAACCTGACGGAGTTTTTCCTTTGGTTACCCTTGTCCAAACTATGGCCCTCCAGCTGTTCAGGAACTACAATTCCCAACATGCTGTGAATGTCAGAGATTTACAATGCCTCATGGGAATTGTAGTTCCTAAACAGCTGGAGGGCCATAGTTTGGACACCCCTGAGTGGGCCATCGTTTTTTTAGCTATCTCTACTCACTGTACCCAGAGGCAGCATGGAATAGTCTATAAGTTCCAGGTACGAGGAGTCTATGACATTAATATTTCCTCTGTGTATCTGTTTTCACTTGCTGCAGTCTGACATCTGACTCAGATTGTTTCGTCTTGTAGTCCAAGGCATGCTGCTCCATGTAGTGCTTCCTCAGCATGTGGCACAGGATGGCTATCAGAACAGTTAACATGGATATAACTCCAATGCAAATCCCCAGCAACATGGCTGGCTGTAGGCTGTGGATATCTGGCGGAGGAGGTTTGCTCGGTGGCGTCTCGAAAGGTCTTTTGCCGGTGGTGGTCGTTTCGGGCAAACCTGAACCTTCCTCAGATTTGCATTCGGGGCCATGGACTATGTAGCCCTCCGGACAGGTACATTCATAGGACCCAAATAAATTGGTACAGCTGCCATCGCAAGGGTTATTCTCGCATTCGTCGACGTCGGTGCAGATGGTCTTATCATCCTCGTCCTGGTCCACTATGTAGCCATCGGGACACTCGCATTTGTTGACGTCGTTGATGTCACACTCGGCCTCACAGCTGGAGGTGTTGCAGAACCTTTTGCACTTGTTGGAGTTTTGCTCGTCCACCACAAAACCTTCGAAACAGAAACACCTGTAGCTCCCCTCGGAGTTTTCACAGTCGTGCTCACACAGGGCCGCTGGACCCTCACACTCGTTGATGTCCACACATTCTGATGGACACCCGTCCGCGTTATCACAATCCGGGTGGGTCACCTGCTCCAATCCAGGTTTGCAACCACAGACGAAGCTACCAATGGTATTGGTGCAATGGTGATCGCAGATGTTGGGGTTGACCGCACAGTCATCAATATCTACACAGGTCCTTTCATCATCTAGAAGTTCATAGCCCTCTGTGCACATGCAGATGAATCCAGGTGACCCTTCTACGTCAATACAAAGCTGACTACAAGGGTTGGGATCACACGGCTTGACACAAGTCCGGTTATCTTCTTTCAGTTGTGTCTCCGGGGGGCATATACATTTAGGGGTGCCGTCCTCCACCACACAATCGTTCTCGCAGCCCCCATTCTCTATACTGCAATCCCAAGGTCCTGGGGTCAAACGCTTCCATTGCACTTGTCCATCATCTTCTCTGGTGCATAGCAGAGAGTCCTGTAACATGGATAGGTGGGCATTGGTGCCAGGTGGGAAGCCAGCAAGACCCCCACTACGGCCAAGGCCAAGGGACATGTGGGAATAAGTGATGTTAAAGTCCACCTGCGGGGAAAGTTGGCTGCACAAATCTTTATAACTGAGTTCGCACAAGTACCCATCAGCCTTGAAATCACAGTCAGTCTCTTCCCAAGTGCCATTCTTGTTGACAGTGACACATTGGGCCCCACACTTGTTCTCCCCAGGGCCCCTCCAGTTGGTGTAGTCTGTATTTCTGTCCCCACTCACCCATATGAAGCCCCTCAGAGGCTGGAACTCATCTGTACATCGGTTTTTATAGGGCTGTTCCAGTCCTATCCAGACCCTGACCTCCTTCTCTCCTTTCAGGAGAAACATAGAGATGACATCTGCCTGCACAGAGTTCCGCACTGTCATCAGCTGCCCGCTCCTCGCTTCGCACACAGTCTTGGCTTTAGTAAATCTCCTCTTCTCCCAGGATATGGAGTAGCAGGCTTTGTCCAGGCATACGAACTCCGAGGTGGAACTGACTTCATCCAAGGGAGCCGGCTGTGCCAGGGCGAGCAGAGCCCATAGGTGGCAGAGGGGCAGCATGCTGCGCTGGAGGAGCGGGGCGCGGAGCCGGGTGCCGAGTCCCAGGAGCGGAGCGGAGAAGTCCTGAGAGCTCCGCTCATACAAGTCTGTGTCATTTCTCACTCTGCCCCAACTTTATATCCTCACAGCCCTCCCAGCAGCCCAGAAATGAGGAGGAAGGAAGGAAGTGCCTGGAAGGAAGGGCTGGAGCCGCTATGGGATGATGAGAGCCAAGGAACTTCTAAATGCTGCGAACATCGCCCCCTCTGCTGTGACCGCTATACACACCATAGACCACTATATATACCTCTATATACACACATAGACCGCTATACACACCATAGACCACTATACACACCATACAGCACTATATATATAATAGACCTCTATATACACACCATACAGCACTATATATATATAATAGACCTCTATATACACACATAGACCGCTATACACACCATACATCACTATATATATATAGACCTCTATATACACACCATAGACCTCTTTACACACCATACATCACCATATATATATATATATATATATATATATATATATATATATATATATATATATATATACCTCTATATACACACCATACAGCACTAAATATATATATATATATACCTCTATATACACACCATAGACCGCTATACACACCATACATCACTATATATATATACACCTCTATATACACACATAGACCTCTTTACACACCATACAGCACTATATATATATTATATATATATATATATATATACCTCTATATACACACCATACATCACTATATATATATATATATATATATATACCTCTACATAAACACCATACATCACTATATATATATATATATATATATATATATATATATATATATATATATATATATATATATATATATATATACATATATATATATACATATATATATATATATATATATATATATATATATATATATACCTCTATATACACACCATACATCACTATATATATATATATATATATATATACCTCTATATACACACCATACATCACTATATATATATATATATATATATATATATATATATATATATATATACCTCTATACACACACACACATACCTCTATACAGGCATAGACCTCTATACACACCATACATCACTAAATATATATAAACCTCTATATACACACATAGACCTCTATACACACCTTAGATCACCATATATATATATTTATATATATATATATATATATATATATATATATATATATATATATATATATATATATATATATATATACCTCTGTATACACACATAGACCTCTATACACACAGATCACCATATATATATATATATATATATATATAGACCTTTATATACACACATAGACCCCATACACACAGATCACCATATATATATATAGATATATATAATATATATAGACCTCTATATACACAAATAGACCTCTATACACACCATAGATCACCATATATATATATAGACCTCTATATACACACATAGACCGCTATACACACCATACATTACTATATATATAGACCTCTATATACACACATAGACCGCTATACACACAGATCACCATATATATATATAGACCTCTATATACACACATAGACCGCTATACACACAGATCACCATATATATATATAGACCTCTATATACACACATAGACCTCTATACACACAGATCACCATATATATATATATATATATATATATATATATATATATATATATATATATATATATATATATATCACTAAATATATATATATAGACCTCTATATACACACAGATCATATATATATATATATAGACCTCTATACACACCATAGATCACCATATATATAAAGACCTCTATATACACACATAGACCGCTATACACACAGACCACCATATATATATATAGACCTCTATATACACACATAGACCTCTATACACACCATAGATCACTATATATATATATATATATATATACCTCTATATACACACATATCACCATAAATATATATATATATATATATATATATATATATATATATATACACACACATAGACCTCTACACACACCATACATCACTATATATATAGCTATGTAGACCACTATATACACACATAGACTGCTATACACACCATACATCACTATCTATATAGACCTCTATATACACACATAGGCTGCTATATACACGCACCTCTATGTATAGAGATCACTACACATACAGACCACTATATATAGAGACCTCTCTATATACAGACCACTACATGTAGAGACTGCTACACATATAGTCCGGTTCATATAGAGACCTCTACAGATATACAGACACTACAGATACTGTACAGGCTGCCACATGAAGGCGACCCGACAATTCCTAATGAGTGAAAGTGAATGCAGATCCGGTGTCCTCCTCTGCTGGGAGGGTTGGGGTCACAGAGTGTACAGAGCACTCAGCACTTCTCTGCACAATATTACTTCTCCTTTACTATAAGGCAGAATTAAGTTCCTTAGTGTAGTTTCTGCATTTTATTATATTATATTTTCTACAACTCTAAAATGTTCTCCTACTTTCTACACTCTCCACAACTACATATTCTACAACTTCTGAATTTTCTAGAATCGTACAACAACATTTTCTACAACTCTACAATTTTATTCACTTTTTAGGACTGTACATTTTTCAACATTTTCTGAAACTCTACATCTCTCTACATTTTCTCCAAGTTTACAACTTCCTACAACTGTTACATACAGATCACTATACATAGAGACCTCTACACATACAGACCTCTACACATACAGATCACTATACATAGAGACCTCTACACATACAGATCACTATACATAGAGACCTCTACACATACAGACCTCTACACATACAGACCTCTACACATACAGACCACTATATATAGAGACCTCTACACATACAGACCACTATATATAGAGACCTCTACACATACAGACCACTACATATAGAGACCTCTACACATACAGGCCACTACATATAGAGACCTCTACACATACAGACCACTACATATAGAGACCTCTACACATACAGACCACTACATATAGAGACCTCTACACATACAGGCCACTACATATAGAGACCTCTACACATACAGACCTCTACAGATAGCGACCTCTACACATACAGACCTCTACACATACAGACCACTACATATAGAGACCTCTACACATACAGACCACTACATATAGAGACCTCTACACATACAGACCACTACATATAGAGACCTCTACACATACAGACCACTACATATAGAGACCTCTACACATACAGACCTCTACACATACAGATCACTATACATAGAGACCTCTACACATACAGATCACTATACATAGAGACCTCTACACATACAGACCTCTACACATACAGATCACTATACATAGATACCTCTACACATACAGACCTCTACACATACAGACCTCTACACATACAGACCACTATATATAGAGACCTCTACACATACAGACCACTATATATAGAGACCTCTACACATACAGACCACTACATATAGAGACCTCTACACATACAGGCCACTACATATAGAGACCTCTACACATACAGACCACTACATATAGAGACATCTACACATACAGACCACTACATATAGAGACCTCTACACATACAGGCCACTACATATAGAGACCTCTACACATACAGACCTCTACAGATAGCGACCTCTACACATACAGACCTCTACACATACAGACCACTACATATAGAGACCTCTACACATACAGACCACTACATATAGAGACCTCTACACATACAGGCCACTACATATAGAGACCTCTACACATACAGACCACTACATATAGAGACCTCTACACATACAGACCACTACATATAGAGACCTCTACACATACAGACCACTATATATAGAGACCTCTACACATACAGACCTCTACACATACAGACCACTACATATAGAGACCTCTACACATACAGACCACTACATATAGAGACCTCTACACATACAGACCTCTACACATACAGACCACTACATATAGAGACCTCTACACATACAGACCACTATATATAGAGACCTCTACACATACAGACCACTATATATAGAGACCTCTACACATACAGACCACTACATATAGAGACCTCTACACATACAGGCCACTACATATAGAGACCTCTACACATACAGACCACTACATATAGAGACCTCTACACATACAGACCTCTACACATACAGACCTCTACACATACAGACCACTACATATAGAGACCTCTACACATACAGACCACTACATATAGAGACCACTACACATACAGACCACTATATATAGAGACCTCTACACATACAGACCACTACATATAGAGACCTCTACACATACAGACGACTACAGATAGAGACCTCTACACATACAGACCTCTACACATAGAGACCACTACAGATAGAGACCTCTACACATACAGACCTCTATACATACAGACCACTACATATAGAGACCTCTACACATATAGACCACTACATATAGAGACCACTACACATACAGACCACTACATATAGAGACCTCTACACATACAGACCACTACATATAGAGGCCTCTACACATACATACCACTACATATAGAGGGAGACCTCTACACATACAGACCACTACATATAGAGACCTCTACACATACAGACCACTACATATAGAGACCTCTACACATACATACCTCTACAGATAGAGACCTCTACACATACAGACCACTATATATAGAGACCTCTACACATACAGACCACTACAGATAGAGACCTCTACACATACAGACCACTATATATAGAGACCTCTACACATACAGACCACTACAGATAGAGACCTCTACACATACAGACCTCTACACATACAGGCCACTACATATAGAGACCTCTACACATACAGACCACTACATATAGAGACCTCTACACATACAGGCCACTACATATAGAGACCTCTACACATACAGACCACTACATATAGAGACCTCTACACATACAGACCACTACATATAGAGACCTCTACACATACAGGCCACTACATATAGAGACCTCTACACATACAGACCTCTACAGATAGCGACCTCTACACATACAGACCTC
Organism: Pelophylax lessonae; assembly: GCF_965119305.1. Lineage (NCBI taxonomy): Eukaryota > Metazoa > Chordata > Amphibia > Anura > Ranidae > Pelophylax > Pelophylax lessonae. The sequence goes on from NC_138770.1 coordinate 658,179,074, forward strand.
TACACATACAGACCACTACATATAGAGACCTCTACACATACAGACCACTACATATAGAGACCTCTACACATACAGGCCACTACATATAGAGACCTCTACACATACAGACCACTACATATAGAGACCTTTACACATACAGACCACTATATATAGAGACCTCTACACATATAGACCTCTACACATACAGACCACTACATATAGAGACCTCTACACATACAGACCACTACATATAGAGACCTCTACACATACAGACCACTATATATAGAGACCTCTACACATACAGACCACTATATATAGAGACCTCTACACATACAGACCACTACATATAGAGACCTCTACACATACAGGCCACTACATATAGAGACCTCTACACATACAGACCACTACATATAGAGACCTCTACACATACAGACCTCTACACATACAGACCACTACATATAGAGACCTCTACACATACAGACCACTACATATAGAGACCACTACACATACAGACCACTATATATAGAGACCTCTACACATACAGACCACTACATATAGAGACCTCTACACATACAGACGACTACAGATAGAGACCTCTACACATACAGACCTCTACACATAGAGACCACTACAGATAGAGACCTCTACACATACAGACCTCTATACATACAGACCACTACATATAGAGACCTCTACACATATAGACCACTACATATAGAGACCACTACACATACAGACCACTATATATAGAGACCTCTACACATACAGGCCACCACATATAGAGACCTCTACACATACAGACCACTATATATAGAGACCTCTACACATACAGACCACTATATATAGAGACCTCTACACATACAGGCCACTACATATAGAGACCTCTACACATACAGGCCACTACATATAGAGACCTCTACACATACAGGCCACTACATATAGAGACCTCTACACATACAGGCCACTACATATAGAGACCTCTACACATACAGACCACTACATATAGAGACCTCTACACATATAGACCACTACAGATAGAGACCTCTACACATACAGACCACTACATATAGAGATCTCTACACATACAGATCACTACATATAGAGACCTCTACACATACAGACCACTATATATAGAGACATCTACACATACAGACCACTACATATAGAGACCTCTACACATACAGACCACTACATATAGAGATCTCTACACATACAGATCACTACATATAGAGGCCTCTACACATACAGACCACTATATATAGAGACCTCTACACATACAAACCACTACATATAGAGACCTCTACACATACAGACCACTACATATAGAGACCTCTACACATACAGACCACTACATATAGAGACCTCTACACATACAGACCACTACATATAGAGGCCTCTACACATACAGACCACTATATATAGAGACATCTACACATACAAACCACTACATATAGAGACCTCTACACATACAGATCACTACATATAGAGACCTCTACACATACATACCTCTACACATACAGACCACTACATATAGAGACCTCTACACATACAGACCTCTACACATACAGACCACTACATACAGACCACTATATATAGAGACCTCTACACATGCAGACCACTACATATAGAGACCTCTACACATACAGACCACTACATACAGACCACTACATATAGAGACCTCTACACATACAGATCACTACATATAGAGACCTCTACACATACATACCTCTACACATACAGACCACTACATATAGAGACCTCTACACATACAGCCCTCTACACATACAGGCCACTACATACAGACCACTATATATAGAAACCTCTACACATACAGACCACTACATATAGAGACCTCTACACATACAGACCACTACATATAGAGACCTCTACACATACAGACCACTACATATAGAGACCTCTACACATACAGACCACTACATATAGAGACCTCTACACATACAGACCACTACATATAGAGACCTCTACACATACATACCTCTACATATAGAGACCTCTACACATACAGACCACTACATATAGAGACCTCTACACATACAGACCACTACATATAGAGACCTCTACACATACAGACCTCTACACATACAGACCTCTACACATACAGACCACTACATATAGAGACCTCTACACATACAGACCACTACATATAGAGACCACTACACATACAGACCACTACATATAGAGACCTCTACACATACAGACGACTACAGATAGAGACCTCTACACATACAGACCACTATATATAGAGACCTCTACACATACAGACCACTACATATAGAGACCTCTACACATACAGACGACTACAGATAGAGACCTCTACACATACAGACCTCTACACATAGAGACCACTACAGATAGAGACCTCTACACATACAGACCTCTATACATACAGACCACTACATATAGAGACCTCTACACATATAGACCACTACATATAGAGACCACTACACATACAGACCACTATATATAGAGACCTCTACACATACAGGCCACCACATATAGAGACCTCTACACATACAGACCACTATATATAGAGACCTCTACACATACAGACCACTATATATAGAGACCTCTACACATACAGGCCACTACATATAGAGACCTCTACACATACAGGCCACTACATATAGAGACCTCTACACATACAGGCCACTACATATAGAGACCTCTACACATACAGGCCACTACATATAGAGACCTCTACACATACAGACCACTACATATAGAGACCTCTACACATATAGACCACTACAGATAGAGACCTCTACACATACAGACCACTACATATAGAGATCTCTACACATACAGATCACTACATATAGAGACCTCTACACATACAGACCACTATATATAGAGACATCTACACATACAGACCACTACATATAGAGACCTCTACACATACAGACCTCTACACATACAGACCACTACATATAGAGACCTCTACACATACAGACCACTACATATAGAGATCTCTACACATACAGATCACTACATATAGAGGCCTCTACACATACAGACCACTATATATAGAGACATCTACACATACAAACCACTACATATAGAGACCTCTACACATACAGACCACTACATATAGAGACCTCTACACATACAGGCCACTACATATAGAGACCTCTACACATACAGACCACTACATATAGAGGCCTCTACACATACAGACCACTATATATAGAGACATCTACACATACAAACCACTACATATAGAGACCTCTACACATAAAGACCACTACATATAGAGACATCTACACATACAGGCCACTACATATAGAGACCTCTACACATACAGACCACTACATATAGAGACCTCTACACATACAGACCACTATATATAGAGACATCTACACATACAAACCACTACATATAGAGACCTCTACACATACAGATCACTACATATAGAGACCTCTACACATACATACCTCTACACATACAGACCACTACATATAGAGACCTCTACACATACAGACCTCTACACATACAGACCACTATATATAGAGACCTCTACACATGCAGACCACTACATATAGAGACCTCTACACATACAGACCACTACATACAGACCACTACATATAGAGACCTCTACACATACAGATCACTACATATAGAGACCTCTACACATACATACCTCTACACATACAGACCACTACATATAGAGACCTCTACACATACAGCCCTCTACACATACAGGCCACTACATACAGACCACTATATATAGAAACCTCTACACATACAGACCACTACATATAGAGACCTCTACACATACAGACCACTACATATAGAGACCTCTACACATACAGACCACTACATATAGAGACCTCTACACATACAGACCACTACATATAGAGACCTCTACACATACATACCTCTACACATACAGACCACTACATATAGAGACCTCTACACATACAGACCTCTACATATAGAGACCTCTACACATACAGACCACTACATATAGAGACCTCTACACATACAGACCACTACATATAGAGGCCTCTACACATACAGACCACTACATATAGAGACCTCTACACATACAGACCACTACATATAGAGACCTCTACACATACAGACCACTACATATAGAGACCTCTACACATACAGACCACTATATATAGAGACCTCTACACATACAGACCACTACATATAGAGATCTCTACACATACAGACCTCTACATATAGAGACCTCTACACATACAGACCACTATATATAGAGACCTCTACACATACAGACCTCTACATATAGAGACCTCTACACATACAGACCACTACATATAGAGACCTCTACACATACAGACCACTATATATAGAGACCTCTACACATACAGACCACTACATATAGAGACCTCTACACATACAGACCACTACAGATAGCGACCTCTACACATTATTTTATTTTGTTAAACCAGTGAGTTAAATGAAAAAAACGAGCTCAATTCCCCAATCCACACATTTGAGGTGGATGGGGAAATCCTCCCGCTGTGCCTCTGTTTTCTGATAAAAGGGAGACTAGTATTTGAAAGGAGGTGGTTGGGAGCAGTCCAAATCAGACCAAAGTCGGTGGGCTGCAACCCATCCAAAAATGGGATTTTCTGGGGCTGTAAAATGTTCTGTAATAATACATATACATATACTGTACATGGACAAGTCCATTCATAAAATTAACAAATTTATTGAAGTATAAACAATAGATACATTAAAATTGGTAGCAAAAAGTAAGTACATAGTGGATATTAACAAAAAGGAATCAATAAGATGGATAGCAGGCCCTACATGTTTCGCCAAGGTGTAGCCCTTCATATAGCGGCTTCTTCAGGGACCAATTTGTGTAGTCTATCAAAGATTCTAAATAAAGGTATAGGATAAGAGCCGGTTCATATTAGCGCGACACGACTCCATACTACTTCGGGGGCGACTTGTGCATTACATTGCACCACGACTTCGGAGCGACTTGCAGGGACTTCACATAATGGAAGTCTATGCAAGTCGCTCCGAGGTCGCCCCAAAATAGTACAGGACCCTTTTTCTAAGTCGGAGCGACTTGTGTTGCTCCTATTAGAACGGGTCCTGTAGCAGTCAATGGACCGCGAGGGAGCGCGACTTGTCAGGCTGACAAGTCGCCTGACAAGTCGCGCTAATGTGAATGGGCTCTTAGTGATACACAAGGGAAAGGTAAACAAAACAAAAACAAAGCTGGACAAGGTGCCTTGGGGTGGGGGGCAGAGCCCGCTGCTCCAAATCACACACCCTGCCATGCTGAGGGCATGTGGTCTTGTATGGTGGTTCAGGAGGGGGGGGGGGGGGGCGGGGGGGGTGCTCGCTTGTTCTCCCGTTTCCTGACCTGCCAGGCTGCATGCTTGGATAAGGTAAACAAAACAGGATATATGGTAATCCGTAGTGGGCCTCAAAAGTACTGGAACATATAATATGCCTAGTCACCCAATTGTGTATGGTAACACAGCTAGGACTAGAGAAAAAGCATAGAGTAACCGTTGGTATATACAATAATGCAAAAACAAAAATTGTGGTAGTGATCCAACATGGAGCACTCCCACGGAAAGCCAACTAAGGATACTCGAGCAAGGAAATTAGTGCAAAACGGTAAATTTTATTTAGGCACTTGTGCCAATAAAAAATGAGAAAAAAGGTTAAATACAAGGCAATGGAGAGATACACTGTTTGGACATTGTTAAAAAACATATAATAAAAAGTGGCATAAGACACATGTAACAGTAGAGACTGGAGCCGGTCAATCCCGGATGAGGATGATCTAGTAATATATCTGGACTGGCTAATACACTCAAGGGTGAATAAAGACAAGAAAACTAGATACTAGTATATATAACTCATACGTGACCTCACATACCACCAGACATGTATCGAACAATGAGCTCGGTACGGTTGCCAGGTGGTATGTAATGACCTATGGATGCATCCAATAGCACAATGGAAAACGTACTTAGATGGAAATTAATGAAAGTAAATGACCCACTGTTACTGGGTGAAACTCACAGCACATCCATGTGGGTATATACACGGGGCACGGAAGATTGTGCAGTCCTCTCAAAACGGAGATGTGTGGGGGCTGTGAGCTCCAACTTCAAAAAAGAAGGGGGTGAATGGTAGAAAGTTTGTGCTAATCGGTCGCTGGAGTCCAGTAACGCCCCCGGTTTTGGCTGCTGGATATGCCGGTGAAGTGGAAATGTCCTCATACGGTAAATTGGGGTCCAGCCAGCAGGGGAATAGCTCCACAGGTATAAGTGTAAATGCAAGTTTTACCTGCAGATGTAGTAAGGATATGTGATCCAGCTGGGCTCCAAGTGGGATCCAAGGAGGTATAGAGCTCCGTCTCAGTCCCGCTGAACTGTGCGGTCCGGTCCGCTGTCTGTTTCCGAGCGGCGTTCGACCCGGTTGTCGGCTACCACGGCATGGAGGATTCGGTTACTTCCTGGTGTGAGTGAACAGCGTCACTTCCGGTAGGATCGATCCGCCGGGTGCCAGGTAAGGGGAACAGCCGCTGACAGTGACCAACGAGATGGCAAGCCATGGGGGCTATACTGCACAGGGGGACAGCATGTGAGGAATGCCACAACGCCAACGCTGACGCGTTTCACCGACGGGCTGTCGGTTTCTTCTCCAGCTCTGAAGAAACCGACAGCCCGTCGGTGAAACGCGTCAGCGTTGGCGTTGTGGCATTCCTCACATGCTGTCCCCCTGTGCAGTATAGCCCCCACGGCTTGCCATCTCGTTGGTCACTGTCAGCGGCTGTTCCCCTTACCTGGCACCCGGCGGATCGATCCTACCGGAAGTGACGCTGTTCACTCACACCAGGAAGTAACCGAATCCTCCATGCCGTGGTAGCCGACAACCGGGTCGAACGCCGCTCGGAAACAGACAGCGGACCGGACCGCACAGTTCAGCAGGACTGAGACGGAGCTCTATACCTCCTTGGATCCCACTTGGAGCCCAGCTGGATCACATATCCTTACTACATCTGCAGGTAAAACTTGCATTTACACTTATACCTGTGGAGCTATTCCCCTGCTGGCTGGACCCCAATTTACCGTATGAGGACATTTCCACTTCACCGGCATATCCAGCAGCCAAAACCGGGGGCGTTACTGGACTCCAGCGACCGATTAGCACAAACTTTCTACCATTCACCCCCTTCTTTTTTGACGTTGGAGCTCACAGCCCCCACACATCTCCGTTTTGAGAGGACTGCACAATCTTCCGTGCCCCGTGTATATACCCACATGGATGTGCTGTGAGTTTCACCCAGTAACAGTGGGTCATTTACTTTCATTAATTTCCATCTAAGTACGTTTTCCATTGTGCTATTGGATGCATCCATAGGTCATTACATACCACCTGGCAACCGTACCGAGCTCATTGTTCGATACATGTCTGGTGGTATGTGAGGTCACGTATGAGTTATATATACTAGTATCTAGTTTTCTTGTCTTTATTCACCCTTGAGTGTATTAGCCAGTCCAGATATATTACTAGATCATCCTCATCCGGTATTGACCGGCTCCAGTCTCTACTGTTACATGTGTCTTATGCCACTTTTTATTATATGTTTTTTAACAATGTCCAAACAGTGTATCTCTCCATTGCCTTGTATTTAACCTTTTTTCTCATTTTTTATTGGCACAAGTGCCTAAATAAAATTTACCGTTTTGCACTAATTTCCTTGCTCGAGTATCCTTAGTTGGCTTTCCGTGGGAGTGCTCCATGTTGGATCACTACCACAATTTTTGTTTTTGCATGCATGCTTGGATAAGGGTCTGGTATGGATTTGGGGGGGCGGCCACACTGTTTTTCTTTTTCATTTTGGCGTGGGGTTCCACTTAAAATCTATACCAGACCCAACGGTCTTCAGGTCTGGTATAGATATCTGGTATCTAGTAAGGGGGAACCCTACGCTGTTTTTTTTTTTTAACTTTTTTTATGCATTGCATACTAGCACATTATGTGACACTTACCTCCAAATGAAGCCCTCATCGTCCCCGCTGGCGGCCACATCCGTCGCCTTCCATCTTTCTTCCTGGACTGAGGGCTCTGGCTATGCTACAGGCTGAGAGCCGCGTGACGTCACTTTCACGCATCGGCGCAGCTCGGGGTTACGGCTAATGGCACTGAGATTCCACCCCGAGCCACACTCGGGAATACCGCTAAGGTGGTTAAGGGGGTAAACCGTCCGGTCCAGAACTGGTTAAAATAACAAACATGTCATACTTACCTGCTCTGTTTAATGGTTTTGCACAGAGCAGCCCAGATCCTCCTCTTTTTGGGTCCCACGCCAGCACTCCTGGCCCCTCCCTTCTGCCGGGTGCCCCCACAGCAGGCATCTTGCTGTGGGGGCACCCAAGCAGGCACGCTCCTGACCTGCAGCTCTGTATGTCCAATGGCTCCAGCTGCTGCCAAACGCCAATCTGGAGTGAAAGTCCCCGAAGAGGCAAGGCTCTCGTGGACATCGCTGGATAGAGAGGGGGCTCAGGAAAGTTTAAGGTGGGGGGGGGGGCTCCTGCACAGAAGGTTTTTTACCTTCATGCATAGAACTCATGAAGGTAAAAAACCTTGTTTACAAACACTTTAATGTTTCTCTTCTACAACTCAGCAGCTTTCTACACTTTCTACAACCTTTTCACATTTTCCAAAACTGATTAGTTCTGCATTGCTTCTTCTTGTCAATTATTTGGAAGTGTGACAATCTAGGAGCACAGAGAAGCACAGCTGAGCAAAGAGGAGCACAGAGGAGCAAAGAGGAGAACAGAGGAGCAGAGAGAAGCACAGAGGAGCAGAGAGAAGCACAGAGGAGCACAGAGAAGCACAAAGGAGCACAGAGGAGTACAGAGAAGCACAGAGGAGCACAGAGAAGATCAGAGGAGCAAAGAGGAGCACAGAGGAGCACAGAGAAGCACAGAGGATCAGAGAGAAGCACAGAGGAGCACAGAGAAGCACAGAGGAGCACAGAGGAGTACAGAGAAGCACAGAGGAGCAAAAAGGAGCACAGGGAAGATCAGAGGAGCACAGAGAAGCAAAGAGGAGCACAGAGGAGCAAAGAGGAGCACAGAGGAGCAGAGAGAAGCACAGAGGAGCAGAGAGAAGCCCAGAGGAGCACAGAGGAGTACAGAGGAGCATAGAGGCGCACAGAGAAGATCAGAGGGGCACAGAGGAGCACAGAGAAGCAAAGAGGAGCACAGAAAAGCACAGAGGAGCACTTGGGATAAGAACACAGGACGCAATGTGCGGGTCATTTATTAAGAGGGGTTTCAGCACACAATGGGGCAGAAGAAATCAGAGTGGGGGGGGGGGGATTTAACAAGTGTGTGTGAAAATGACAATGACTAATGCAACAGGAATTCGGGGTGATCCCAACTCCAGCAATGCTCATATTTGTGTCAAGGCAGCAATACAAGTCCCAGCAGTCCCAGGGCTCCTGTTAGAAACCACTGGGCCCCATACAGCCTACCTGGCAGCCCCCCCCCCCGCCCTCCCCCCAAAAAAAAAATATATATCAAGACAATATTTCCACTAAAAATACAATAAAGTCATTATTAGCGGACACAAACATAACAGAGAACCTGTGTGAATTATCCCTTTTTAATCACTTGCCGACTGCGCACAGTATATTTACTGCGGCAGTCGGCCCCGGCCAGGCAGAGTGACGTAGGTCTACGTCGCTACTTCCTGCCGGTCCTGTGCGCGCTCCCGCGCGTGCCCGCCGACACCGATGGCTCGATTGGGTTCAGAACCGATCAGTCATCAGGTCCAGGCCAATCATTTTTGGTCTGGACCTGTTGATCGGTCCTGCCCAATCAGATCTCCCTCTAAGCCTGTGAAATGTAAACACAGGCTTAGAGGAGATGTGCCCTCCCCCCACAACGGTCTTTTTGGATCCAGCGTGAGAGGAGAGCACATCTTACTGTGAGTACTGCACCAAGCACACCCACACACAGTTAGATAGGCACATTTCACCCCCGATCGCCCCCCCGATTAACCCCTACAGCACCTGACACAACACACACTATATACAGCATATAGCATATACCTATATACCTGTATAAGTGTGATTTGTGAACAGGTGTAACACTTGCGACCCCCCCTTTTCCACTTGAATTACCCCCCACCCCCCCCTAATAAAGATTTGAGCCCCTGATCTCCCCTGACCCCCCCCTGATCACCGCTAGTTAACCCCTACACCCTCTGTCACATCAGCACTAATACAAACGCAATATACGGTGTTATTGTATTTTTGTATTAGTGTGATTGTGATCAGAATTAGCGCAGGCGACTAAGTTTCTGTCCCAAGAAGGTTTAGGGTCCCCGCCACCCGCCCAATAAAGATTTAAGCCCCTGACCCCCCCCTGATCACCCCTACACCCCCTGCCATAACACACACCGTATACAGTATATAGCATTTTGCTATATACCCGTATAAGTGTGATTTGTGGTCAGGTCTAGCGCTTGCGACCCCCCTTTTTCCACTTGAATTACCCACCACCCCCCCCTAATAAAGATTTAAGCCCCTGATCTCCCCTGACCCCCCCCTGATCACCGCTAGTTAACCCCTACACCCTCTGTCACATCAGCACTAATACAAACGTAATATACAGTGTTTTTGTATTTTTGTATTAGTGTGATTGTGATCAGAATTAGCGCAGGCGACTAAGTTTGTGTCCCAAGGAGGTTTAGGGTCCCCGCCACCCGCCCAATAAAGATTTAATCCCCTGATCCCCCCCTGATCACCCCTACACCCCCTGCCATAACACACACTGTATACAGTATATAGCATTTTCTATATACCTGTATGAGTGTGACTTGTGACCAGGTTTAGCGCTTGCCACCGTTCCTTTTATCCTTAGGATACCCGCCAGCCCCTTCCAATAAAGATTTAAACCCCTGATCCCCCCCTGATCACATCCCGTTAACCCCTACACCCTCTGTCACATTAGCACTAATACACACATAATATACTGTTTTTACTGTATTTTGTATTGGTGTCATTGTGACTTGAGGTTGCGCTAGCTAGCTAGTTTCTTTCCCAAAGGAGGTTTAGGGTCCCCGCCACCCCCCCCAGATCCCCAGCGCATAGTTTAGAAGTAACCCCTTGATTGCCACACACGCACGCACGCACGCACGCACGCACCTACACTTCCCTTTCTAGTATAGTGTTTGAACAGATCAATATCTGATCTGATCAGAACTATACTAGCGCCCCCATAGTTTAGGGTTCCCAAAACGCGGTGTTTGCACGATCAGTACTGATTCCGGCCAGCACCTGCGTTTAACCCTTTCACCCAGGCAAGTGTAGTAATCAATAGATTACTGTCACTTGCAAAAAAACACAAGACACAAAACCGCTGTGTTAGCAGAGTCAGGCCTGATCCCTGCTAGCATTAGCAGTTTTTTTTGTAGCGCTTGAAATAATCTTCGACAACCAGGTGCTTTTATTACCTGTGAGTCGCATCACTGTACGAGTAAATTTAGTTGCCAAAATGACCAAACGTTCGTACAGGGATGAAGAGCTTCTCAGTTATATGCTGACCGAGTCATCTGATAGCGAAGGGGAAGCTACAATGACCGAATTAGTGTCAGTATATGAACCTGATGACGGCAGCGGCTCCCTGACAGATAGCTCCGACGACAGATGGGTCCCTGTTAGACCCAGGCGTACCCGACCCCATTCTGAAGTTGTTGAGATGCAGGAATCGCAGGGTGCTCGTATGGAGCAGAGTGTGGGTACTAGTGCCGCTCATTTTTCTGGCGACCTGGCAAGCGCCAGCGGCCTAGTACAACCTGGACCTAGTACAACCAGCACTGCAGTAAGACCTGGTGACGTGGCGAGTCCCCTAAGTGCAGTTGAAGCTGGTGCGGTGGCTAGCACAAGTAGTGGCCCGCAGCCACCGCGTATTCGTAGACAGGCCCGTAGAGCCCATAGTGCCCTCCCTGATGCGCTGGCATATCCTAATTGGCAACCCACCGATACTACAGCGCCAGTACTTCCCCCATTCACCGCCCAACCTGGAATCCACGTGGAGACAGCTGGTTTTACGCCCCTAAACTTTTATGAGCTGTTCTTCACGGAAGATCTTTACAGATCGATTGTGGATCAATCAAATTTGTATGCACAACAGTTCATCGCCGCCAACCCAAATTCACACCTTGCCAGACAATTCGGCTGGAAACCTATAACGGTTTCCGAATTTAAGATCTTTCTGGGCCTTTCCCTCCACATGGGCATAACTAAACAGAGTGAATTGCGGCTATATTGGTCCACTAGCCCAGTTCACCATATGCGCATGTACTCTGCCTCCATGTCCAGGGGGAGATACGAGCAAATTCTGCGATTCATGCATTTCAGCGACAATGAAATCTGTCGTCCTCGGGGAGACCCTGAATACGATCGGCTCCACAAAATTCGGCCCCTCATAGACCACTTCAATCAGCGGTTTGCAGCCTTGTTTACCCCCGAACAAGTTGTCTGCGTTGACGAGTCCCTGATTAAATTTACTGGCCGCCTTGCTATGAAACAGTACCTCCCCAGCAAGCGTGCCAAGTACGGGGTCAAACTGTATAAATTGTGTGACAGGGCCACAGGCTATACAGTTAGTTTCCGGGTCTATGAGGGAAAAGATAGCTGTGTGGAGCCCCCCAACTGCCCAGACTACATAGGGAGCAGCGGTAAGATCGTTTGGGACTTGGTGTCACCCTTATCCGGAAAGGGGTACCATTTGTACGTGGACAACTTTTATACAAGCGTGCCACTATTTAGTCACCTTCTCGATTTACAAATTGGCGCATGTGGCACCGTGCGACCTAATCGCCGGGGCTTCCCCCAACGGCTTGTAAATTCCCGTCTTAGTCGGGGGGCGAGAGCCTGCTTGAAAACGGACAAATTGCTTGCGGTGAAGTGGAAGGATACACGGGATGTTTATGTTCTGTCCTCCCTTCACGCAGACACGACGATCCAAATCACTACGGCAACTGGCGTTGTGGAGAAACCCCTCTGTGTCCACGAATATAACCTTAACATGGGAGGGGTGGACCTTAACGACCAGCTTTTGGCGCCGTATTTAGTTGCCCGTAAAGCCAGACGCTGGTACAAAAAAGTGTCTGTTTACCTTTACCAATTGGCTATGCTGAACGCCTTTGTCCTATACAGGGCGTCAGGACGAACTGGATCTTTCCGGGAATTCCAGGAAGAGATCATCCTTGCCTACCTGTACCCAGGAGGCATGCCTGCCCAACTTCCCCTTCCAGATGCAGTGAGCCGGCTGCATGAGAGGCATTTTCCTTATGTCCTCCCGAGTACCCCTACCCAAAGATACCCCCAAAAAAGATGTCGTGTCTGTAGCAGGCGCGGATTTAGGCGTGACACCCGTTATTATTGTCCCAAATGTCCTGACCAACCTGGTCTCTGCATCGGGGAATGTTTCGAGCGCTACCATACACTAGTGGAGTATTAGCGTAGGGTACAGCACGACACAGTGTAGGGCACATAAACACAGGGTCTCGAAAGATGTTGGATGTCCATCGACATTTTGAGAGACCCAAGCTGGAAGAGAAGATCGCAGAAGATCGCAGTCCCAAATCAAGAAACAGTTAGAAAAATAAAAGGATCCAAAAACTGTTGTGTCAGTAATTTTATATGTCCTTCTCCTTCCTACTGTACTTTTTTCAATGTCCTTAGTTTGTTTTTTCATTCTTTTGTGACCTGTTTCTCTTGCAGGTCCCTCGTCGGCTACCACGCATTGATTTTATATATTCTGACACAAACAGCGTTTGCGCTCAGCATATATGGATACCTTTGCTGATAGCAGCTGTGGTGATTTTCTGATTTCAGCACTGCAGTTAAAATCCTATTTTGGTATACGTGGATAGCGCCGTGTATACCCATCATTAAATTCAGTGGGTGGTTGTTTGGGCGGTTAATGATGAGAATCCAAAAACTTTTGTTGTGTCAGTCATTTTATATGTCCTACTCTTCCTACTGTACTTTTTTTTAATGTCCTTTGTTTTTTCATTCTTTTGTGACCTGTTTCTCTTGCAGGTCCCTCGTCGGCTACCACGCATTGATTTTATATATTCTGACACAAACAGTGTTTGCGCTCAGCATATATGGATACCTTTGCTGATAGCAGCTGTGGTGATTTTCTGATTTCAGCACTGCAGTTAAAATCCTATTTTGGTATACGTGGATAGCGCCGTGTATACCCATCATTAAATTCAGTGGGTGGTTGTTTGGGCGGTTAATGATGAGAATCCAAAAACTTTTGTTGTGTCAGTCATTTTATATGTCCTACTCTTCCTACTGTACTTTTTTTTAATGTCCTTTGTTTTTTCATTCTTTTGTGACCTGTTTCTCTAGCAGGTACTCGTCGGCTACCACGCATTGATTTTATATATTCTGACACAAACAGTGTTTGCGCTCAGCATATATGGATACCTTTGCTGATAGCAGCTGTGGTGATTTTCTGATTTCAGCACTGCAGTTAAAATCCTATTTTGGTATACGTGGATAGTGTCGTGTATACCCATCATTAAATTCAGTGGGTGGTTGTTTGGGCGGTTAATGATGAGTAATACTACGCATTATTCCTGTGCTGATTTCTGATAGGTTCTCTTTTTTTCCGTTCAGCCCACAGGCTGCATGAAAAAAAAAAAAACCTATATGCCAAACAAGGACCAGCAATGTACTGGTACGTTGCTGGACTTTGAGTGGTTATACCAGGATGATGCCTGCAGATTTAGGCATCATCTTGGTATCGTTTTTTACAGCCAGCGGTCGGCTTACATGTAAAAGCAATCCTAGCAGGTAATTGGCCGCTAGACTGCTTTTACATGCAGTGGGAGGGGCCTCCCCCCCCCCACCGCCGCCTTCCGCAGCCTTCCGTGGTTTTTCTCGGGCTCTCCTGTCCCACCGGTTAACCCGAGAGTGCAGCCGGTGGTTCAATTGTCTAACCATAGAGCTAATTGGAGATGAGAATGGCTCCAATCATCTCTATGGCCTAAGATGCCGGAGGCTACGAGCATTTCATGACTTCTGTTTCGCCAGAAATAAGCAGGGCCATTGGGAAATTGGGAAAGTATTTTATCACACCAATTTTGGTGTGGTCAGATGCGTTAAGGTCAGAGGAGAGATCTAGAGTCTAAAAGACCCCAATTTTTTTAAAAAAGAGTACCTGTCACCACAGATTGCTATCATGGGGGATATTTAAATTCACTGTGATAACAATAAAAATGATTTAAAAAAAAAAAAATGAAAGGAAAGGTGTCAAAATAACATAAAAAAGCAAAAGAAAAAAGAAAAAAAAAAAAAAAAAATTGAGCCCCCCCCCTTTCCCCCGGTGCTTGCGCGCAATGGCGCACACAAGCGGTGGTCTAGTGTCATATGTAAACCGCAATTGCAGCATGCATGTGAGGTATCGCCGCGATCGCCAGATCGAGTGCAGTAATTCTTGCAGTAGACCTCCTCTGTAAGTCTAACGTGGTAACCTGTAGAGACTTTTAAAGGTTTTTAAAAATGTACGTATGTTTTTGCCGCTGCGCAGGCATGCGCAATTTTTAAAGCATGTCATGTTAGGTGTCTATGAACTCGGCATAAGATCATCTTTTAAATTTTACCAAAAAAATTGGAATTATATAGTGTATTTGTGCAATAAATTAAAAAAAAATGTATTTTTTTCACAAAAATTGCGTTTGGAAAATCTGTGCGCAAATACCGTGTGACAAAAAAATTTGCAACATCCACCATTTTATTCTATAGGGCCTCTGCTTTAAAAAAATATATAATGTTTGGGGGTTCAAAGTAATTTTCTAGTAAAAAAAAAATATTTTTTCATGTAAACAAAAAGGCACAGAAAAGGCTTGATTTTCAAGTGGTTAGAAGAGTGGGTGATGTGTGGCTAAGATTGAGCATAAAATGCCGGGACAGTTCAAACACCCCCCAAATGACCCCTTTTTGAAAAGTAGACACCCAAAGCTTTTTTCTGAGAGGCATGGTGAGTCCATGGAGTATTTTATATTTTGCCACAAGTTTCGGGAAAATTATTATTATTTTTTTTGTTGTTGTTTTTTTACAGAAAGTTGTCACTAAATGATATATTGCTCATGCATGCCATGGGAATATGTGAAATGACACCCCAAAATACATTCTTTTGCTTCTCCTGAGTACAGGGATACCCCATGTGTGAGACTTTTTGGGAGCCTAGCTGTGTACGCGACCCCGACAACCAGTCCACATCTTCAGGTTTTCTAATGGCGTAAATTGCTGATTTTACCCCTGACTACCTGTCAGAGTTTCAGAGGCCCTGAAATTTCAAGATAGCACAAAACCCCCCCAAATGACCCCATTTTGCAAAGTAGACACTCCAAGCTACTGGCTGAGAAGCATGGTGAGTCCATGGAATAGTTTATATTTTGCCACAAGTTTCGGGAAAAAAAATTTTTTTTATTTTTTTATTTTTTTTTACACAAAGTTGTCAGTAAATGATATATTGCTCACACATGCCATGGGTTTATGTGAAATGACACCCCAAAATACATTCTGCTGCTTCTCCTGAGTACAATGATACCCCATGTGTGAGACTTTTTGCCAGTCTAGCCGCGTACAGGACCCGGAAAACCAATGCGCACCTTTTGGCTTTCCAAGGGCGTAAATTGTTGATCTCACTCCTTACTACCTATCACACTTTTGAAGTCCATAAAAAGCCAAGATGGCACAAAACCCCCCCAAATTACCCCATTTTGCAAAGTAGACACTCCAATCTATTTGCTGAGAGGCATGGTGAGTATTTTGCAGCTCTAATTTTTTTTGGAAAATGAAGAAAAAACAGAAAAATGCATTTTTTTTCCTCTTTTTTCAATTTCCAAAGCTTTGTGACAAAAAGTGAGATCTGCAAAATACTCAACATGCCTCTCTGCAAATAGCTCAGGTTGTCTACTTTCCGAAAAGGGGTCATTTGGGGGGGGGTTGTGCTGTCTTGGCATTTCATGGCCTCCAAAACTGTGATAGGTAGTCAGGAGTGAAATCAACAATTTACGCCCTTGGAAAGCCTGAAAGTGGAGGTTGGTTTTCGGGGTCCTGTACTCGGCTAGACGGCAAAAAAGTCTCACACATGGGGTATCCCTGTACTCAGGAGAAGCAGCAGAATGTATTTTGGGGTGTCATTTCACATATACCCATGGCATGTGTGAGCAATATATCATTTACTGACAACTTTGTGTAAAAAAAACAAAAAAAAAATAATAATAATATATTTCCCGGAACTTGTGGCAAAATATAAAATATTCCATGGACTCACCATGCCTCTCAGCAAATAGCTTGGGGTGTCTACTTTCCAAAATGGGGTCATTTGGGGGGGTTTTGTGCTATCTTGGAATTTTAGGGCCTCCGAAACTGTGATAGGTAGTCAGGAGTGAAATCAACAATTTACGCCCTTGGAAAGCCTGAAAGTGGAGGTTGGTTTTCGGGGTCCTGTACTCGGCTAGACGGCAAAAAAGTCTCACACATGGGGTATCCCTGTACTCAGGAGAAGCAGCAGAATGTATTTTGGGGTGTCATTTCACATATACCCATGGCATGTGTGAGCAATATATCATTTACTGACAACTTTGTGTAAAAAAAACAAAAAAAAAATAATAATAATATATTTCCCGGAACTTGTTGCAAAATATAAAATATTCCATGGACTCACCATGCCTCTCAGCAAATAGCTTGGGGTGTCTACTTTCCAAAATGGGGTCATTTGGGGGGGTTTTGTGCTATCTTGGAATTTTAGGGCCTCCGAAACTGTGATAGGTAGTCAGGAGTGAAATCAACAATTTACGCCCTTGGAAAGCCTGAAAGTGGAGGTTGGTTTTCGGGGTCCTGTACTCGGCTAGACTGCAAAAAAGTCTCACACATGGGGTATCCCTGTACTCAGGAGAAGCAGCAGAATGTATTTTGGGGTGTCAGTTCACATATACCCATGGCATGTGTGAGCAATATATCATTTACTGACAACTTTGTGTAAAAAAAACAAAAAAAAAATAATAATAATATATTTCCCGGAACTTGTGGCAAAATATAAAATATTCCATGGACTCACCATGCCTCTCAGCAAATAGCTTGGGGTGTCTACTTTCCAAAATGGGGTCATTTGGGGGGGTTTTGTGCTATCTTGGAATTTTAGGGCCTCCGAAACTGTGATAGGTAGTCAGGAGTGAAATCAACAATTTACGCCCTTGGAAAGCCTGAAAGTGGAGGTTGGTTTTCGGGGTCCTGTACTCGGCTAGACTGCAAAAAAGTCTCACACATGGGGTATCCCTGTACTCAGGAGAAGCAGCAGAATGTATTTTGGGGTGTCAGTTCACATATACCCATGACATGTGTGAGCAATATATCATTTACTGACAACTTTGTGTAAAAAAAAAAAAAATATATATATATATATATATTTCCCGGAACTTGTGGCAAAATATAAAATATTCCATGGACTCACCATGCCTCTCAGCAAATAGCTTGGGGTGTCTACTTTCCAAAATGGGGTCATTTGGGGGGGTTTTGTGCTATCTTGGAATTTTAGGGCCTGCGAAACTGTGACAGGTAGTGCAGAGATGACATGAACAATTTACGCCATTAGAAAACCTGAGAGTGTTGATTGGCTTTTGCGGTCCTGTACACAGCTAGGCTCCCAAAAAGTCTCACACATGGGGTATCCCCATACTCAGGAGAAGCAGCAGAATGTATTTTGGGGTGTCATTCCACATATACACATGTCATGTGTGAGAAATTTATCTTTTAGTGACAACGTTGTGTAAAAAAAAAAAATTAAAAAAAAAAATTGTAATTTTCACAAAACTTGTGGCAAAATATAAAATATTCCATGGACTCACCATGCCTCTCAGCAAACAGCTTGGGGTGTCTACTTTCCAAAATGGGGTCATTTGGGGGGGTTTTGTGGTATCTTGACATTTCAGGGCCTCCTAAACCGTTAGAGGTAGTGAGAAAATGCAATGAAAAATGTACGCCCTTTGAAATTCTGATGGTGGTGATTTGTTTTTGGGGACCCCTACACAGCTAGGCTCCCAAAAAGTCCCACATATGTGGTATCCCTGTACTCAGGAGAAGCAGCAGAATATATTTTGGGGTGTAATTACACATATACCCATGGCATGTGTGAGCAATATATCATTTCAATGACAACTTTGTGTAAAAAAAAAAAAAAAAATTTTTTTTAGTCATTTTTCAAACACCTGTGACAAAAAAATGAAATATTCAATGAGCTCAACATGCCTGTCAGGACATTCCTTAGGATGTCTACTTTCCAAAAAGTGGTAGTTTGGGGGGGTTTTGTACTGCCCCGCCATTTTAGCACTTCATGAAATGAGATTGGCAGTCAGAAATTAAAGCTGCGTAAATTTCACTATTTACACCATAGTTTGTAGACGCTATAACTTTTGCGCAAACCAATAAAAATACGCTCATTGATTTTTTTTTTGTCAAAGACATGTAGCTAAATATATTTTGGCAAAAAAAAATGACATAAATTGAGTATATTGGATATTTTTTAAAAGACAAAGTTGAAAATGTCATTTTTTTGCAAAATTTTCGCTCTTTTTTTATTAATATCGCAAAAAATAAAAAGCGCAGAGGCGATCAAATACCACCAAAAGAAAGCTCTGTTTGTGAGAAAAAAAGGACGTAAATTTCGTTTAGGTACAGCATTGCATGACCGAGCAATTATCAGTTAAAGTCACGAAGTGCCAAGTTGAAAAAAGGGGTCTGGTCTTTAAGCTGCAAAATCCTCCGGTGGTAAAGTGGTTAATTGTTTTTTACATTTAAAAAAAAAAAAAAAAAGATATACTTTTTTTTTAAAAATGTTTACAATTTTTTTTTTTTAATTATTTATTACAATGTTTATGTAGCACTACTCCCGTGGGAGCTGCTTGATGCGGATTCCCCTGGGTTACCCATAGCAACAACTTAGTAATTTAAGGTACTTTAAATGTTTGGCTCAGTCAGAAAACAGTGCAGGGGATTTGTTTTTTGTTGTTTTATTGTAGAACTTGGATAGGAGAAGGGATGAGTGGGATACTCCGACTGGATGAACTGTGCACAATTCTGGGACTTCTAACTTTGCTGAGTGCGGCAAGGCCGCTGCTTCACCTTGCCACTGCAGTGAAGTTTTTTATAAGCGAACTGTATAATGAATCACTCTTCAGGGTTCTACTTGGCACCCCCTTTTCTCTTGCATACTGTGTGAGCTGACCTTCTATCCTCTGACCTCACTGGAGTGGTCCCCCTTCCTGGGCAGACCCCTTGGCAAGTCCCCTGGTACTCACGGACACTGTTTTTCCCAGAAGACTCTGCCAGCAGCTCCACCATCAGCTTTATAGGATCTTTAGGCTCAGCTCCACACCTGGCTCACTGGGCCGACTGCCTGTGACCACTTTCCTCAGACTGCAGGAGGAGAGACAGCCGTCACCCTCCTCCTGGGACTCTGCTTCCCACCAAAGACTCCCTGTCACATGCGCCCTTGGCTTTTATGAGCAATCCCAGGATACGCTGCAGTTGTGCCCTCCCACTGGGACTGTCACAAGAGCCTGTGTGTCACTGGCTGGGTTTCCTCCACTGTCCAACAGGCTCTCCTATTGGATGCAGTAAGGACACTCCCTCAGACCCAGTGAATCACACATGGACACATGTAACAGGCAAAACTAACAGATCAGGCTCCCCTGATCAGCAGATGGAGCATAACAATTCTTTTAAACTAGCACCTATCTAGGAGGGTTCTACATTTAATTAATTATTATAATGTTTTTTCTACATTTTTAAAGGACAGGGAAGCCTGCAGTGCTGCGAGGGGTGGCACAAAAGCAGGTAGAATAGGGAGAGGGATCTATGTCAGAGGAGCAATTACAGGACCAATGCCCTGTCTGTGTCTCTCCCTGCAGTAGCAGAAAGCTGGCAGGAGGGGGAGAAACTGGCTTTCAGCTGCTGCAGAGAGCCACAGGGCTTTCTTCTGTAATTGCCCCTCCGCCTTACTGCGCTGATTCCCCAGGCTTTATTTTCCACAAATAGAGTTTTCTTTTGTTGGTATGGTGTGAGCCTAGGGGAGTGTTTTATAACTGTGTGGGGGGAGGGGCTTGTGAAATTACCATAGAGACCTGTGATCCTATATAGAAGGATCACAGGCGCTCTATGACAATTTCAGAGAGAAGAACGGACAGCTGTGTTTACAACAGCAGGCCGTTCTTCTCTCTCAGCGAGGAGCGATGTTGAGTGCCCGACGGCTATCGCGGGCGCCGGCCCCGTGGATCAGCATCCCGCTGCCTAGGTGGGGGGGGCATGTGCCGCTGGTGGCTTGCTCGTCCCCAGGAGCACTCCCGCGGACCGACTTACCCATATGTCGAGCCAACCTGCCGCTATATATATGGCGGTAAAAAAACGAGACTTTAAAAACTTTAATTGCTTCTGGACCTTTTTACTGCGGGCAATGCGGCCCTCTGGCAGCTAGGGGACAAGCCTGCGCCAGCGGCAGCGTGCTCCCGCCCCCACTCGGCAGCGGGGAAGCTGATGCACGGGTCAGGTGGCTCCAATTGCGCCTGACACCCGCGATCGCTCCCCGCTGAGAGAAAAGAACAGTCAGCTGTTGTAAAAACAGACGACCGTTCTTCTCCCTGGAATGGTCACAGAGCGCCTGTGATCCTTATATATAGGATAACAGGTCTCTATGATCATTTCACAAGCCACACCCCCCACAGTTAGAATCACGCACCTAGGCTCACATTAAACCCCTTGATCACCCACAGTGTTAACCCCTTCCCTGCCAGTGTCATTATTACAGTAACAGTGCAAATTTTTAGCACTGATTACTGTAGTAATGTCACTGGTCCCCCCACAAAAGTGTCAAAAATGCCAGTCAGGGGTCCGATCTGTCCGTCGCAATGTCACAGTCACGCAAAAAAATGCAGATCGCCGCCATTACTAGTAAAAGAAAAATAAAACAATAAAAATGACATAAATCTTTCCCATAGTTAGTAGACGCGATAACTTTTGCGCAAACTACTCTTATTGGGATTTTTTTTTACCAAAAATATGTAGCAGAAAACAAATTGGCCTAAAATGTTAAAAAATTTTGATTTTTAAATTTTTTTTGGGGGGAATGTTATATAGCAGAATTGTTGCTCTTTTTTTGTTTATAGCGCAAAAAATAAAAATCGCACAGGTGATCAAATACCACCAAAAGAAAGCTCTATTTGTGGGGAAAAAAAGGACATCAAGGTACAGCGTCACACGAACGCGCAATTGTCCATTAAAGTAACGCAGTGCCGAATCGCAAAATATGGCCTGGTCATTAAGGGGGGGAAAATCTTCCGGTCCAGAAGTGGTTAAATAAGACTTTAATAAGACTTTAAAAACAAGACTTTAATATTACTTTCATTCATCCTGGTCTTAGTAATCAGGGGTGTCGTTGACTTCCATGTTGGAAGATTTGGAGGTATGCTTCTGAAGGAAGTAACATTTGGCTTCCTTTTGCTTTGCTAGTTAGGTAGAGAGCTTATCAGTGAATCCATCCGCTGAATTCCCTCCACCCCCCGGCTCCATCTAAAGGTGCATTGGATGAAAATTAGTCGGCGTGTGAAAATGTGCCCATCGCTTGTGTTCTGGAGGGGAGAGGACAATGCGCCCTCCTGAGTCAGCAATACACTAATAAGCTGGGTGATTTCAGGAGCTCGGTTATAGTAGCATTCCATTATGCTTCAGTTATCTGGAAAAATGAGAGATCTGCTTTACAGAAGAAACGGTTTGTTTTCAGCATAACTGCAGCAATAATTGCAGTCAAGTTGGGGTCAATTCACAAAGGCTTTGCCACATGCTTTACGTGCTGTGCTGAGGGTTGCTTCCATCTTCTGTGCAAACCTTCCAACTCCCTTCCAGGGACACTTTTCAGCAAATAAATAGAGGGCCGGTTGGGGGAATGAGGAGTACGATGGGTGAGACCACATCCCTACTAATAGGAAAGGAGGAAAATCCCCCAATGGGACTTTTAAGGTCTTCCAAAGATAGTATACTACTAACGAGCAATAGAGAAATTTGTAAAAGTATTATTTTATCACAAAGTATATATATGTGGGATGTGTTGGAGCTGGAGAGAGTCCAGAGAAGGGCCAGAGAAGGGCAACTAAACTAATTAGGGGATTGGAGGACCTTGACTATGAAGAGCGTCTACAATCGCTCGATTTATTCTCCCTGGAGAAGAGACGTCTGAGGGGGGACATGATAGCAATTTATAAATATCTTAATGGGGATCCCAGCTTAGAAAAAAAGCTGTTCATTCGAAGGAATTGCATGAGGACTCGAGGGCATACAATGCGATTAGAGGAGAAGCGTTTTAACCTCAGGCAACGTGGGGAGTTCTTTACTGTTAGGGCTACAAGATTGTGGAATTCTCTACCACAAGAGGTGGTTTCTGCGGGTAGTATGGTGGCTTTCAAAAGACTCTTAGACTTACATCTCAAGGATCAGAACATGTGAGATGAGTACAGCCACACACACCTACACAGGTTGAACTGGATGGACTATTGTCTTTATTCAACCTCACCTACTATGTAACTATATAAAAAAGAAAAAAATCACATATATAATATACATACATAGAAAAAGTTGGGTGGCTAGCCCTAAAAGACAACATCATATGGTAACTAGGTACAAATGTAACAATATAGAAGGTAGACCATGCGGTTGTTGGGTGTACAACCACATGGTCTACCTTCTAAGATTTACCTATAAGATTTACCTTCTAAGATAAGGCTTACCTATAGGTACTGTAAATATCTCCTAAACATGCACCGTTTAGGAGATATTTAATTTGCATGTGGTCTGAAGGAATGACCACCCATGTTTTCCCTTCAGAGCACTGTGCCGTGAACGGTGGCTCTGGCCAATTAGATGGCCAAAGGACATGACCCGGGAAGTAAGACGGCTGAACATGTCGACTGTGTCACCGGTGAGCGGGCGGTGCTGCAGGGGCTTCGTTCTAAGGTAAGTATTTCATAATGAGCTAGTATGTGTTGCCTTTGTCTTTCAGGCTTTTTTTTTTATAAGGTTTACAACCTCTTTAAGAGTTCCCTTCACTGGAACTAAGGGGCCAAGCCCAACTCCTTAAAAACCACCCCACACCCTAATCCCTCCTTCATCAAATCAGTTAGACTAGTGAACAAAGCAAGGTCCATAAAGACATGGATGAGCGAGTTTGGGGTGGAAGATCTTGATTGGCCTGCCCAGATTCCTGACCTCAACCTGATAGAACACCTTTGGGATGAATTATGGCGCTTTTCCACTGCATGGAACCGAACGGTTCGGCTTGCTTTTGTGCTTTTCCACTGCTGGTACCGCATGGTACGGTGTAGGAACGGTTCGGTACGGTACGGTACAGCGGCGCTTTTCCACTG
Organism: Pelophylax lessonae; assembly: GCF_965119305.1. Lineage (NCBI taxonomy): Eukaryota > Metazoa > Chordata > Amphibia > Anura > Ranidae > Pelophylax > Pelophylax lessonae. Next base: position 658,203,530 of record NC_138770.1, read on the forward strand.
CATGGAACGAACGGTACGGCTCTCAAAAACAGTACCACCTCGATTGTGGTTCCAAGAGGTACCATACCCGGTACCATATCCCACAATCCTTTGCATGCAGTCACTACTAGCCACTGATTGGTCAGAGAATCCCACCCACCCCGTTGTTATCCCACCCACTTAACTTTAGTACTACTTTAGTGGAAAAGCAAACCGTACCGTACCGAACCGAACCATTCCAACACCGTACCATGCGGTACCAGCAGTGGAAAAGCGAACCGGGCCAAGCAGGGCCGAGTAGAGCCGAGCCGGTACTTGCAGTGGAAAAGTGCCATTAGAGCAGAGACTGCAATCCAGGCATTCTCTTCAACATCAGTGCCTAACCTCACAAATGCACTTCTGGAAGAATAGTGAAACATTCCCATAGACACACTCCTAAACCTTGTGGACAGACTTCCCAGAAGAGTTGAAGCTGTTATAGCTGCAAAGGGTTGGCCAACTCAATATTGAACCCTACAGACTAAGACTGGGATGCCATTAAAGTTTATGTGCGTGTAAAGGCAGGCGTCCCAATACTTTTGACAATATCATGTATATAGTGTAGGTAGTTCCACAAAAGAGATCAAAACTTTTCAGTTTTTGGATAGATTAGGCTGGAGAGATTTCTAAATTCCAGTAAAAAAAAATAAACACTTTTGTTCTAGATTTGGGTCTCAGAGTAGTGTCGTTGAGTGGCTAAAAAAAAATTACTTATACAGGATATAAAATTATTTAGTTAAAGTTTTAAATTGTAAGCTCTCAATAAATTGTATAAACAAAATCCGAGCATAGCGCTGTCACCATAGTTTTAAAAAACGCAGGAATTACCAGAAAGCCATGACCCCCACATGAGGGTGGTGAAGGAATGCTTATTACCATACAGGGGTCCAGCAAACTTGTATGCCCAATACTTCTCATAAGCTCTCATCTCGTCCAGTAGGCATGCAACAAACCAATAGGGAAGAAAAAGGGGCCAAAGACTCAATAGTGTAAACCTGGCACTTAATCTTTATTAAAATATTTCATTGTAGACCTTCTATACAGATTAATTGATAATATTATCAGTTAAATCCAAATTGCTCATACATGCTTCCACTATAAATTAATAATTTGGTAATAGTTACCTATGATATGAATGCAGTAAAACATTGGTAGTAGGTTAGATACAAACTATGTAAATCTACCTTTTTTCTGTTTAAGGCTTGTAAATTGCAAATTTTCAATAAAAATATTTGATAAAAAAAAATTATATAAAAACACACATAAAAACTGCTAAACACCTTACAGAAAATCGCAATCCCAGGGAATGCAGTGAAGCAATTCTGGTTATGTGTGATGACGTCACAACATTGCTCCTTCCTACGGGTTTTGTCACATCTGACATCACTAGAGGTCAAGAGCACTCAACAGCAAGACCCTTCTGATCCTCTTGTCCTAATTTGTATTATAACTTTGCTCTCTCCCTTTATACTGTATTATAAAGTGTTAAACAAACTGCCGGCACTAATATAGTCCTGAATAGTAATAATAACAATACAACTGATTTAACCGCTTGCCGACCGCCGCAAGTACATTTATTGCGGCAGTCAGCCCCTCCTGGGCAAAGCAACGTAGTACTACGTCGCTCGCCCAGGAGCCTGTAGGGGGCGAGCGCGCGCCGCCGGAGGCGCGCTCCCGCCCCCGCTTGTTCACGGCCATCCCCGCGCGAGTGACCGGCGGCTCCGATGTCTGCCAGCCACTCGCGATCTCCCGCTGGAGAGGGAGAAAGGTAGGCAGCTGATGTAAACAAAGCCGCCTGTCATTCTCCCTGGTGTAACAGCAGAGACTATACGATCCTGCTATGTAGGATCGTATGTCTCCATGGTTACATCAACAGCCACGCCCCTTGACAGTTAGAAGCACGCCCCTAGGGACACACTTAACCCCTGGATCTCTAATAAAGTTAACCCCTTCCCTGCCAGTGTCCTTTTTACAGTAACAGTGCATATGTATAGCACTGATTACTGTAGTAATGTCACTGGTACCCCCAAAAGTGTCAAAAATGTCAGTCAGGGGTCCGATCTGTCCATTGCAATGTCGCAGTCTCGCAAAAAAAATCGCAGATCGCCGCCATTACTAGTGAAAAAAAAAACAATAAAAATGATATAAATCTTTTTCTTAGTTATTAAATGCAATAACTTTTGTGCAAACCAATCAAAATACGCTTATTGTGATTTTTTTTTACCAAAAATATGTAGCAGAAAACAAATTGGCCTAAAATGTTAAAAAATTTTGATTTTTACATTTTTTGGGGGGGAATTTAATATAAAAAAATGTGAAAAATATTGTTATTTTTTCAAAATTGACGCTCTTTTTTTGTTTATAGCGCAAAAAATAAAAATTGCACAGGTGATCAAATACCACCAAAAGAAAGCTCTGTTTGTGGGAAAAAAAGGACGTCAATTTCATTTGGGTAAAGTGTCGCACGACCGCGCAATTGTCTGTTAAATGCACACAGTGCCGAATCGCAAAATATGCCCTGGTCTTTGAGCAGCCAAATCCTTCGGGGCTTAAGTGGTTAAATACATTTAGGAAAGGGTTAAAAATTACCTCTTAGAATTTTATTGTTGCCTGCAGCTCAACTGATGGGATTTCTACTCACTGCATGTCCCAGAAAAAGAATGGGAAGTGGAAGAGTGTCTTTGAAAAGCAAAGAGAAATCCTGCCATTTACAGCTGTCACCAGAAAGTGGTCCCCATTGGGAGATTGACCCACATTAGATTCAGTGACAACTGACAAATTTTGGATCTCTATATGTTCTCTTGAAAACTGTCACTGAGATAGGAAGTAGGACTGAATCTGATAATAGGGAATATAGACAGGAATAAAAAAACCTAATGTGGGAATCAGTTCAATCATGTTTTTATATACAGTAAAACCTTGGTTTGAGAGTAACTTGGTTTGAGAGCGCTTTGCAAGACAAGCAAATTTTTTAAATAAATTTTTACTTGATATACAAGCGATGTCTTGATATACAAGTAGCGTCATGTCACAACTGGGTATAAAAGAGAAGAGAGGAGCCTCTAAGTGTAGCAATATTGTTACATTTAATGAAGGTTCAATATTTAGCAGCTCACATGGTTGATGATTAAAACAGGCACATCTAAGTATCTAGGCATCTGGGGTAAAGCTGACCATATAGACCATCCTCCGCACTGCCATATTCATCACACCCTTCCACGCTGCGCTCCACGAGCGATTCAAAGTCTCGCTTTCAGATCACTCTACTGCAGGATAGTCTTCCCAATCACAATTGCAGACTGACATTGGTGAGAGCCAGTGGTTCAGAAGATGGTCTATGTGGACAGCTTTACCCCAGATGCCTGCATACTTAGATGTGCCTCTTAATCATCAACCATGGGAGTTGCTAAATGTTGTACCTTCATTAAATGTCCCCATACTACTACACTTAGAGGCACCGCTCTTCTCTTTTATACTCTGTAGCTCCTGCTGGATTTTGCTTCTAATCCCCTTGTGGAGGCACCATTTATGGATGGACATTTTATGATGACACAACCTATCACATTGCTATAATCTTTGTATATAGACTCAAAACTGAAAGACTTCTGAATAAATGGTTGTGGAACGAATCATCTGAGTTTCCATTATTTCTTATGGGGAAATTCGCTTTGATATAAGAGTGCTTTGGATTACAAGCATGTTTCCGGAACGAATTATGCTCGCAATCCAAGGTTTTACTGTATAAACGTTTATCGAGTGCTGGGAATTTTTGTACTAGGCAAAGACAGCCCAATAAAGGTTGTAACTTGTAACCATTTCCCACTCTATTCAAAATAAACAAGAACAGCTTTAGCTGGAGTTCCTCTTTAAAACCTGAAGAAGTCAGTTTTTTTTAAGGAGGTCACTATTACTATGCTTGATAGATATGTATGTATATATATATATATATATATATATATATGACTCCATTGTACCTCTATGTTCGGTTAATCAACATATGTTATATCTTGCTATTTAGAATCAGTAAAGGGGTTACACCTCTCCCAGAAGAAGCCACTTTAATGAGGATCTATACCTCGGCAAAACATGTAGGACCTATGTGATCTACACTGTTATTCATGATTCATTTACTCGGTTTGTAAATGCTTATGTCTGTTTTTCAATGTTTTTAAAATGTTATTTGTATTTTGAATAAAAATCAAGTTTTTATACAACGGTCCTTGTTTAAGAATTCCTATCACAAGTCATCATCAATCAATCCCTATAAAGTCCCATGCCTTTGGTGGGGTACGGCCCGGATATCCATCCAGGCCTTTGGCCTAATCGTATATCGGACCTGCCCCCAACCGATTCTATGTTTTCTCAATTATGTTTTAGGGATGTGGCAATGATTGTTGGATAATGTGAACCAGCACTCCTTCACTTTTTCATTTTCTGAAGAAGTCACATGTTGTGACGTAACGCGTAGGGCATCTGCGTACCAGAAGAGATGTTAGACAAGCTCAGCAATCGTGGATGTCACACATTTACCTGTTTTTAATAAGTGAATACCCTGCTGTTATTTTAGAATAAAATATTGAAACGTTATCACGCTATGGAGCTCTTTTCTCTTGCCCACATATAATACGAAGTGGACCAGAGACTAAAGGAAAAGATATCCAGGAGACAGATCTTTAACTCTAGATTTGCTGGAAAGGAAGGAGCAGTAGAGAAAGTTCTATCCCTATGCTGTTACCTTACATTATCATTCTTATCACACTATTATTATCACTATTAATTTATGATTTTGTCTAAAAAATTGGATTTCACTTCATCACTGTTTCACTTTTCATAATTACTCATTGCTATTAGCACACGATTAGTCCTACAGCACAACACCCCACACAATTATTTCTCTTTAAAACCTGAACAGTGTGTGTAATAATTTTGTATATGGGGTTGGGTTTGACTCATCACCGAAGGCTCATCTATCAAGGAGGACATTAGAAGCCAGACCAGCAAGCAATTGGATAGCAGATTTGTGCTGGTCCCAGTCATTGGTATTGCCTGCATCCTTAGCAATCCTAGGAACGCCTGGCCATCTTTTTCATGTGCTACTTCAGTCAAACTTGTAAATTGCCCATGCAGGTTCACTTTAAAACCTACGTTTAATCAAAATGTTTCTTAAAGAGTATCAGCACAAGGGACAATACTTCCAATCCATACAAAGTTTCTCTTGTGCTGCTGGTTGAGGTGATAGTTTAGATCCAAATTCCTCTGTTTCTCTTACCCCGCAGCTGTAATCTTCCAGTGCAGCAGGGGTTAATACAAGCGCTGGACTTGGCACAGGCACTCATCAAGAGTGCCAACTAGGCCCACCCTTTCCGCCCCCCCCCCCCCCCAAGTAGGTGAGGGTTAGACCAATATTTTTTAACCAAGGTTAACCAAGGTTCTGTGGAACCCCATGTTTCCTCTAGAGCAGGGTTTCTCAACCAGGGATCCATGGAGCCATTGAGTTACTCCATGGGCTGCTAGGCGTTTCCTTGAGCAATGAGCAATTTCTACCTCTCAGATAAGTTCCCATGGACACCATTGATCTATTTAGCCATCTATTAGGGGATAATCCTTCACAATAACCATAATAAGTCCCACGGACCATTACACTATTGTGTCATGAGTTGTAGATATAGTAATTATTAGCAGGGGTTCTCTGAGAGCTGAAACCCATTTCCTCTGTGTTGAAAATGTTGAGAAAGACTGCTCTAGAGGTTAACAGGGGTTTCTTGAGCAATGAGCAATGGTAGACAGATCTCATGCCTGAAGATGTCCACATAATTCCGACACCAATGCCACTCATCAGAGCCAGTGGCAGGGGACCAGTGAAGCTTCTCATTTTTTTCAGGTAAGTAACCAATGACACCAAGGATAATGGTAGTTATTTGCTAGGGGGGACATTTTTCCCACTGGCCACCATTATAAACAACATTTTTCCACCCTCCCTCAAAGCAAGTACATGGACCACCATTATAATGGCCATTCTCAATGATCCCCAGAGTAAAAAAGCATGTTATGGTTACTGAACTATGGCCCTTCAGTTGTTCAGGAACTATGATTCCCATCATGCCTAGTCATGTCTGTGAATGTCAGAGTTTTACAAAGCCTCATGGCGCGTTTAATTCCGCAACAGCTTGAGGGTCGTAGTTTGGAGTAGTGATCGATATTGTTTTTTTAATGCCGATACTGATACCAATATTTTGGTTATCCGATATAGGTATCGGCCAATATTGGCCGATATTTTCGGACATTTAAAAAAAAGTTTATTTTTTATTTTTTCCCAGATACTCCTTGTGGAGGGATCTGGGGGACTAAAAGACCCCAAACCCCTCCTCAGCACTGAAAAGCATTCAAAACGCCAAGTTTGGCTGTTTTGAATGCTGTCAGTTTTTTGAATTTGGCGCCGAGTACCCAGAAGTGATGTCATGACATCACTTCCGGGTTTTTTACATGGAGACCTGATCAGAGCCGAATGCGGCTTTGATTGGGTCTTTTCTTCAGCGGCCGTGCAGGTAGGATGCCTGGTGGAACGGGAGACCTGGGCGAGCCGCGGAAGGCGGCGGGAGGGGGGGGCGTCCCCTCCCGCTCCTTGTAATGACAGCCGAGCAGCTTCTCAGCTGCATCGGTTGTCATTAGAAGACAGCCGACCGTTGGCTATGGATGCCGGTACCGGGGGGTGATGCCTCTAGCTGCAGGCATCACTCCGGTACAGCACTTAAATATCGGCAATATCGGTAACCTCAGGGGCCGATTCCGATATATACCGGGGAAAGTGCATATCGGTCCCCAATATATCCGTGGTGCTGATAATTGGTCAATGCCGCTTAAAGGAATCTTTCATGTCAAACAGTTGAGAAAGGCAAGGTTGGACCCACTGTCAAGTTTTAATTGATACCTGCGTCCTTATTGAGGGCATTCGTGCCTCTGTTTGTCCTGTCCGCCAATACAGGAATTAAAAGGAAATTCAGAATTTTGGTGTTGTCATGAGAGTAAAAGGTGAGTGGAAATCTTCCAGTTGCTCCAGTGAAAACTGAGATGGGAACTCCCCTTCTCTTTGGGGAGATTTTCTCCTACTTCCTGTTGCATCTGTAGGACAACAAATGAAGGAATACTCTCCCCAGTAGAATACAAAGGATAATCTAATAATCTTATGGGGGTTTTAACCTTTCCATACTCTAGCCAAAAAAAAAAAAAGGTTTTAATTATACATTCATTTAACCACTTGCCGACCGCCGCACGACTATTTACTGCGGCAGTCAGCCCCTACTGGGTAAAGCGACGTAGGGGTACGTCGCTAGCCCACGAGCCTCTAGGCGCTCCCGCCCCCGCTCGTTCACTTCTCGCGCGAGTGACCGGTGGCTCCGATTTCCGCCGGCCACTCGCGATCTCCCACAGGAGATGGAGAAAGGCAGGCGGCTGATGTAAACAAAGCCGCCTGCCATTCTCCCTGGTGTAACTGCAGAGACTATACGATCCTGCTATGTAGGATCATATGTCTCTGTGGTTACATCAAAAGCCACGCCCCTTGACATTTAGAATCACGCCCCTAGGGACACACTTAACCCCTTGATCACTAATAGTTAACACCTTCCCTGCCAGTGTCATTTTTACAGTAACAGTGCATATTTATAGTGCCAAAAGTGTCAAAAATGTCAGTCAGGGGTCCGATCTGTCCGCCGCAATGTGGCAGTCCGGCAAAAAAATTCCAGACTGCCGTCATTACTAGTTACAAAAAAAAAACAATAAAAATGACATAAATCTTTCCCGTAGTTAGTAAACGCAATAACTTTTGCGCAAACCAATCAAAATACGCTTATTGCGATTTTTTTCACCAAAAATATGTAGCAGAAAACAAATTGCCCTAAAATGTTAAAACATTTTGATTTTTACATTTTTTTTGGGGAATTTCATATAAAAATAAATGTGAAAAATATTGTTATTTTTTCAAAATTGTCGTTCTTTTTTTGTTTATAGCGCAAAAAGTAAAAGTCGCACAGGTGATCAAATACCACCGAAAGAAAGCTCTTTTTGTGAGAAAAAAAGGACGTCAATTTCATTTGGGTACAGCGTCGCACGACCGCGCAATTGTCCATTAAAGTCACGCAGTGCCGAATCGCAAAATAGGGCCTGGTCTTTGAGCAGCCAAATCCTCCAGGGCTTAAGTGGTTAAACTCATACCTTAGAGTGTTTTAATGTATAGAAACATGTCTGGAGTTAATATGGACCTGGCATCATATTTTTCCTTTCAGGCTAAATAATTTGTAAGTGTAACACTTACATGTATATATTTATTACCTTTTATTACCTTTTAAAAGGGTTTTTTTTTTTTTTTTTATATAATCTTTATTTATTCAAAGTTTATACAAAACAATGGCATAGTAAGAAAAATATACATGGTAACTGCCCAATCAATATCCAGCTAAGCAAGTCAACAGGGTAGATTGCATATCAACAGATTTTGCCCCGGGCCAAACAAAGTATTTCACTCATCAAAGTCTAACCTGTGAACTGGATCAGCACACCCAGAAACAGGACATCATGCTTATCCAGGAAGTCGTCAGCATATACAAAGGTGTAAAATATTGGACCAGTACCACTAAACAATAAATATTAATGAAAGGAAAGAAAAAGAGAAAAGAAGGAAAGTCAGGGGACAAATACCTCGAAATGAAAACATTTTGAAATCAAAGTCAGTTATAGTCAAGTAGACTCATGGATGCTACTATTATATCTAACCCTGCCTACGGGCCTCTAGTGTCAACTGGGACTAGAGTGGGGGCCTAAGGAGTAGCTACCAATCTGGGGCGGATATATTTAGGCATCAGGGATCTCTTCAGAGTAGTACATCCACCTCTTCCAATATCACGGAAGCAGTCTGTAACGCTCCGGCGTTTGTTTAGTGAACTGGATATGCAGCTACAGAATTTCCACTCAGTAGTCGTGTAGAGATGTGTTGAATCACCATATCCAACTCTCCAGACTCATCATTGTGGCCCAGCCTGCCTCAGCATGCAAATATACAGGCACTCAGTTAAGATGTTCCTGGAGTGATAGGTTGTATACGATAGTATAGAGGTGATGTGCTGAAAGGACAGGCGTGAGTAGTGATAGCAATGATAGGCACTCAATAGTAATGTTCAGGAGTGTTAGCAGATGGTGATAGATAGTATGCAGATAGGTTAGCAATCATGTACAAATAACAGGTGGTAGGGGACAGCAGATGAAGTGTACAGGAATTGCTAACTCAGTGCAAGGATATAGATGGTAGTAGACTCAAGAGCTAGCAATATATGTAACAGTGCAGATGATAGAAATAGTAATGCATAGATAGCAACAGTCTTTAGTATACAAGAGTAGATAGTGCAAGTTGATAGGAAGGAATCCCCTGTGGGGTACTTATCACTAGTTGGTTTTAGAGAGATGAGGGGTCCGGTAATGAGGAGAAGGATCGGTAGCGAGATACAGGATCCGTAGCGAGATACAGGAAATAGCTGGAGGCTTCGGCAGCGTCAGACAAGGCTGTGTAACAAGCGGTTTGTACGAACACCTTGTGAGTGAAAACCGGCGATTGAAATAGCCGCTCAGAGCGGCGCCTAGTGATGACGTCACGAGATTTAAAGGGACAGGTAGCTATATGCGGAAGAATTGGGCTGGAAGGGTACCGAAGGTACCAGAATCTTACACAGTCCAACTGGTCCTTAACAGTAAACACCCAACATTTAGCCTCCGTGATGTCGTTCACTTCTCTCTTTCATTCAGCTAGTGGAAGACAAGTGACCTGTTTCCAATATCTTGGGATCAGGCATTTGGCAGCGTTGAATAAATAGGGAGTCACACTTTTTTTGTACCGCCTGACTGAGGTCCTAACATCATGGAAGAGGAAGTGGAACGGTGCATACTTAACTGGCCGTATGGATGTTTTCTGAATCCAAGGAATTAATGAGTCCCAAAAAGCCCTAATCCTTGGACAATCCCACCAGAGATGAAGGAATGTACCACGTTGGGTGCAGCCACGTCAGCAATTGGGGTCAGACCCTGGAAACATTTGCACGAGGTGAGAAGGTGTTCTATACCACCTAGTCAGAAACTTGTACGAGGATTCTTGAATACGAGTACTGATGGAGGAAATCTGGGCCAGATGAACAATTTTCTGATTCTGTGGAGGAGAAAATTCAGTCCCTAATTCCCTCTCTCATTCTTTAATATAGTATGGAGTCATCTGTGAATGCCCCCCAAGCACCAACTTCTACAAGTGGAATAGCAAATGCTTTGAGTCTAAGGCTGCATTCACATGTCAGCTTATAATCGCGGGCAGAACCGTCGCGGTTCCGCCCGCGATTCGGAGATTTATTGCAAATCGCGGGACGCCTAGCGTTGCCCGTTGATTTGCAATAGCCCCCCAAACGCCGAGCGATGTTGCCGCGATTTACGCCCGCCGAATCGCGGCAACATCGCTCAAACAAAATCGCCGGGCGCAATACGCTCCAAAAAAGTACAGGAGCTTCTTTGGAGCGTATTGCGTCCCGTGATTTTGTTTGCGCGATGTTGCCGCGATTCGGCGGGCGTAAATCGCGGCAACATCGCTCGGCGTTTGGGGGGCTATTGCAAATCAACGGGCAACGCTAGGCGTCCCGCGATTTGCAATAAATCTCCGAATCGCGGGCGGAACCCCGGCGGTTCTGCCCGCAATTATAAGCTGACATGTGAATGCAGCCTAAGGGACGTACACACCAGGATTCAATGGGGGACAATGTACCCAGTGAGCGCAGTGATGGCTGTAATTTAAAGAGGAAGTCCGTCAGTTGTCTGTACCTCTACGATGACATCCGGAAGTTGTCATAGAGGGATCGTAGGGTGTCCGTGGGCAACGATCGCTCATCAAGTGTGAATTTAGTAGATAAAATTGCTGCGCTAATAATAAAAGCTTAAATCAATACAATAAAATCAAATAAGAAAAGCAGCTGACACAAAAGATATGAATACAATATCTCCAAGGCACAGTGAAAAAAGGTGTCGCGCTAATCTCAATAATAGCAAGATCAATCTTGACAGTGCATCAACTTCTTCATGCAAAATAATGTCCAAATCAGTCCAATAAAAGTGCAAGGAAAGAAAGGTCCTCCACCATATATAGTCACCAAACACTCTTACCAGCAGTATAGACCTAAAAGGGTCACACAGCGCCCAAAGTAATTATAAGTAGACAGATGGTGGATGAAGTCCAATCCCCTCTTTCAACCTCCTATGATTGCGAACTGGGAGCACCTTCAAAGCCTTGTCACTCACAGGAAACATAAGCAGAAGAACCCCTCATAGTGCAATAACTCTTAATAACTTTTATTGAAATAAAGATAGCAGCTTGCAGGAAAGAAATCCAATCGTCAACGTTCAGAGTGTCTTACAAAAAATCTGTAGTTGGTTTTCCCACCAACAAGATGGCCGCCACGTCCCTCGTCTGCGCATGCGCCAGCCGTCAGCCAATCCCGACGCGTTTTGTCATACAATGACTCGTCATGGGTGTGTATTTAGAGCATGACTTTTTCCCCATCTACCCCCCAGGAACAAAAAGAAAGGATATCCTCTCTTGGAGAAAACCATGGGAAGCCTCAGAGAGGTGTTAGAGGGGAAGTCCTATCTCCAGAACCACCATGAGTATTTAATCTGTCCCATAATGTGAGATTTTTCAGAGTAATGGGAGAGGTCCAATTCGAGAGTCCTCTGTTACTCACCGGTATCCATGGTGCCCCGGCCAAATTCCTGCCAGCTAAAGTCTGTTCTAGGGGAACCCAGATTTTCTTAGGGGGGGCGTCATGAGTCCAATTTAGGATATGCACTAGGGTTAAAGCTTTGTAGTACAAAGATACATCCGACAATCCTGTCCAACCATCCCTTTTGTGTCTCTGCAACACGTCATATGCGTGTCTAGGTTGTCTACCATGCCAGACAAACTTCAAGAAGGATGTTTTTAAGCATTTAAAAAAGGCTTACGGTAGTTGGATTGGTATAGTATACCGCAAGTATATGATCCAGGGTAGAATATTCATTTTGATCACGTTTGTACGTCCAAACTATGTCAGGGGGTAGTCGTCATGCCACGCATTCAAATCTCCCGAAATCCACTCTAGCAGTTTACCATAGTTAATGTCATACAGACCCCCCCGGGTCAGGGGAGACATGGGTGCCCAAATAAGGTAGGGAAACTGTTTGCTTTTTTCTTAGAAAATAGGTGCATGTACTTCCCCCTTCCAAGTCACCTTTATCTCTGCTCCCTATCAACATCCCAGCATTGTCCACTGGTTCCACCTATCTACCCCCAGTACTGCCCCTTTTAGAGAATAGAGAACCAAGTATAACTTTGTGGTGCTAAGCAATTTTTATATAATAACAAGAAAAGCAGTAAAATAGACCCCCCCACCCCCCAACAACAATTGACCCCCAGCAACAATATACCCCACACAACAAAATACCTCCCTGGCAACAATAGAGTCACCCCAGCAACAATAGCTCCACCCCCCAGCAACAATAGATCTCCCAGCAGCCAATTATCAATAGACCTTCCAGCAGCCAGCAACCATAGACCCTCCTCCCAACAGCAGTAGATCCCACCCAGCAAAAACTTTCCTTCCCAGCAACATAAGACCCCCCAGCATTAATAGATCCCCAACCAGCAACAATAGACCCCCTCACAGCAATAGATTCCCCCAGCAGCAATAGATTCACCCCCAGCAACACTAGATCCCCCAGCAGCCAGCATCAAAAGACCATCTAGCAGCCAGAAAGCAGAGACCCGTCCCCCAACAGTAGATCATTCCCAGCAACAAGTTCCCTTCCCAGCAACATAGACCCCCCCCCACATAAATTGTCCCCCCACCAACAAGACATCCATCCCCCAGTAGCAATAGATCTCCAGCAGCCATCATCAATAGACCATATAGCCTCCCGCTTGCCCCACCGCTGATGATGTCCCATAGGACGTAACACGTACAGGTAGGAGCAGCCACGCTCCATGACGTCACCCGCTGCTATCCAGAATTCCACGAGCCGAACACACAAGTGTTTTGCGCTGTGTCTGTACCTGCCTTGATGTGCATCATAACAGGAGGATTACTGTGTACGTTTTCTTAACAATAAAGCGTGCATTTTTACATACAGAGAGCACTTTGATTGTTTTATTTTTTTCATACATGCTGTGAAAACAATGTGATTACCGGAGCGGCCAATACCTCTTTACCCCAGTCATGCCCTATCCCAGGCTAGTGGGAATCTGGGCACTTGACTTTCCTGTTGACTCAGGGGTCATTATTTGGAGGTGAGCGAGCGATCTGTGTGCCGTTGGTGGGATCAATCACACATGTTTCTAGGTGTTTGAACATTTCACAGAAGGAAGTTTTTCCTTTCAGGGATCTCTTTCAATTGGGGCTCTGGGCTATTGTCCCTCCTAAGGTCTTTTTTCTGTTTGGGCTCTGGATTGTGATTTTAATGTGCTTTTTAGTTGCGCGGCACTGTTTTTATTATCTCTTGTCTTTCTGGGTTTTTGTGAAATTTACCCTTGGTGTTCAGCTTCCATATGATTTATTAGTAATACCAAGGGTGGCGCTGATTGTACTTTTTCAATACATAATGTACAGACCGACCTGAGAGATATAAGAAAACAATGTTATTTTTCGGTGAAATTACGCTTTAAAGTGCACAAGTGCCCAGTTAATGGACATTAAAGATGAACTCCGGGAATTACTGGTGTTCCATATGCATATTGGTCCAGCTTGGCGCAATGTAAGCATGCATTACTCATACATGATGGACCACTGGGGAAGCTGCTGAAAATCAGTGTAGTAGTCAGCGCTTTTACAGTGATAGCCACAATCTACCTGATCCTACCCAGGTGTTATGCAAGCTGCTACCCCACCGCACACTGACCACAGGGGGTCGCTCACTTGGAACTGTCATCATCTGTAGAGTACCTTGTGTATTTTTCAATAATTACAAGGCATTCTCTGATTAGTGGAGTGGAGGGGTAGTGACGTCACTATCTCCACCTCATACAATCAGAGAACACAAGCAAGTGTTAATGTGTTAATGGCTGTAAAAAGCAGAGGTGTAGATAGGGCGGGGGGTACAAATTGTCCTGCCCCAAAACATCCATGTTGCAGTTGCTGCCTACTGCTAGTGCTTACGGCCACTGCACACCCAAAGCACTGCAGCCACCACTGCTGATGCCTGTCAGGTCTGATAGCTGCAGTTCAGAGCAAAGGAGGGAAGCTCTCCTTATCTCCTCCTTGGCTCTGGGGACAAAGCTGAGAGAGGACTTCCCCTCACTCTAGTGAGTATGTTTAACTGGTGAGTATGTTTCATAGAGGAGTTGGATCTGTGCTAAGGGTGAGTGGCATCTATACAGGGGGAGCTGTACTAAGGGTGGGGTCTGTACTAGAGAGGGATCTATATTAGGGGGGAGAGAGATCTACTGAGAGTAGAGATATGTGCTGGGGGGGGGGATCTGTACTAGTGGGAAGATCTGTACGTTGGGTGAGCTCCTTATTGGGGGTTCTGTACTGGGGGTGAGCTGTTCTATGGGGGGATCTGTACTGGGGGAAGCTGTACTAAGGGGAGCTATACTATGTGTTGGGGAGCTATACTAAGGAGGGGATCTGTACCTGGGGTAGAGGTGTTCTGGGGAGGGGGTCAATTTGTACTAGCGGAAAGCTGTATTAGAGGGAGCTGTGCTAAGGGGGAGAGATCTGTACTGGATGGAGCTGTATGAAGGAGGAGAGAAATCTTTATGGGGGGGGGGGGGGGATCTGTACTGGGGGTAAGCTGTACTAAGGTTGGAACTGTACTATGTGGGGGAGATCTGTGTTGAGGAAATCTGTACTAAAGGGGGGGGGGAAGAGCTGTTCTGGGAGTTATCTGTACTAGGGGCAAGCTTTATGGAGGGGAGCTGTACTAAGTGGGGGGTCTGTACTGCAAATGGAGATCTGTATTGACTGGAACTATTCTTGGGGGGGGGTGAAGGGTCTGTACTGGGGAGAGCTATACTAAAGGAAACAATTTGTACTGGGGGGGGAGCTGTAATTTGTGAAGTTGTACCAAGGGGAGGGGATCTATACTGGAGGAGAGCTATACCTGTATTGGGGAAGGGGGGATAGTACCGGGGGAACAGATCTATATACACTGTATGTATTTCATACTCCTGACCACTGCACTCTTTATGTGATATTGTACAATTGCTGGTTGCTCAGTATTCAGTGACTATGCTATTTAGGTTCTTCTTTAACTTAGGCTGTGCACAGAAAAGCATATGTAATGGAAGAGTTTTATTTTATTTTATTTTTTTACAAACTATTGTGCTACGCTTTTTTTCATGTGTGTTGGACCTTTGCTTTTGGCACAGTAATTAAAGAATATTATATGGGTACATAGGCTGTTGTAAATGTTATCATGTACACAGTGGGCGAGATTTACTAAAACTGGCGCACTTAGAATCTGGGGCAGCTGTGCATGGCAGCCAATCATATTCTAACTTCAGCTTGTTAAATTAAGCTTTGACAACAAAACCTGGAAGCTGATTGGTTTCTAGATTTTGTGTGATTTTAGTAAATCGCCCCCAGTGTAGGCTCAAATTGTAAGCCCCTCCCACAGGTAATTTTGCCACACCCACAATCCACCCACAAAGCACCAGGTATTTATTTATTTTTTTAATTGAATATAAGGCGTTTTCTTTTTGGCCAAGGTGGAGAATAGAAAAGGTGACAACATAAACTCAACCTTGTCCAGTTGGAGAAAGGCTTGTATTAATTGAAAAAAATACAAAGGGTTCTGTGAATGGTGGCAGTGCCGATTGAGCGGCCCCTTGTGGTCATTGTGCAGTGGGGTAACTGCTCGGCACAGGACTTGGAAGATTATGGTTATCACTGTAGCAGCCAGGGCCGCTGATAGGAGAGGACCACTGGTCCTCTTGTAGGGGGCCTGAGCACACAGGGAGGGGGATTAGTGATGGACGACAATTGTAGAACTCTTCTTCCAGCAGCTGAAAGCTGGTCTCTCCCCCTCTCCCTGCTGCCAGCTTTTATCTGCTGAGAAAGAGACAGTCATTCCTCACTAATCCTCACCGCCCTCCCCCCACCTCCCAGTGCTGACTTTAATGTTAACTCTGCTTCTAAGTTTGTTATCTCTGTAACTTTGTTTCTCTCTCTCTGTCTCTCTGATCCCGGAGCTCCGACTGCCCAACCTGTATATTTTTTTTTATCTCATCATTTTTATTTAATAACTCAGTTTTGTCTTTTAGATTTAGCAGGAATTCTGTGAGTTATGTTGTATTTTGTGTCTGCTAATAATGATTTTATTGTAATTTTAGCAAAACACAGTAAACCCCCCTCCATTGCGGGGGTTACGTTTCGGACCCAGCCGCGAAAAGTGAAATTCCTCGAAATAGAAAAACCCTATTAAAATGCATTGTAGGCATGTTTATTTTACTGTCACTGTACGTGTAGAAGCATTTTAAGGTCTTTAAACACACTTTTAAAACAATAGAAACTCATTTAAACACATAAAAGATACTGAGAGACATAGCAAGAGCTATGGAAAACACAAAAATATTTCATTTTTAATGATTTATATAGTAAAATAACATTACAAAAAAAACCGCGAATTACCGGGACCGCAAAAACTGAACCGCGATGTAGCGGGGGATTACTGTATAGCTTTAATATTTTCTTGGGGGGGTCAGGTAGTCTGTACGGGGCCTGGCGATTTCTATTAGCAGCCCTGGTAGCAGCCCCAAATTCATAGCTGGAGTTCATCTTTATTAGGGTTTCAACCCCCTTCAGATAAAACATACTTCTCTAGGATTTGTGCACATGACTTTTTTTTTTTATCATCCCACAGTGCAGAGCTTGGCAGATCGGTCATCTCCTCGCAGATGTGTCTATGACTATGCCAGTAGCAACTTTTTGGAAGTTGTTTTTTCATGTAGGTGCTTTAGATGGACTCCAGGTGGCGCTCGAGGGACACGACGTAGAAAAAAAAAAGTGTGATTTGACAGTTTAAGTTGCCGGACTTTTCATATTTAAATTTACTTGATTTATGTTTTCGTAAGTTTTCCATAGTACACCATTTTCATAAACTCTTTTATGTAGAAGAGTTTTTAATTTAATGCACGGACAAGTATCACATTGTAGTTTCAGCAGGTTTTCAAGTTATAAGATTGCAAAGTCTCTCTATGAGAAGTTTCTAATGAAAGTGGTCATATGAAATGTGCCATACACAGACTTTCTTTTTTTTCCAACTAAAAATAAAATTTTAAAATACTCTTCCAACTTGTCTATTTAAAGCAAGGTGACAGTCAGGGGTATACCTATGAATCATGGGGGGCTGAGCAACATTTTGATGGTGGTCCCCAACTAACACTTTCTGTAATACCTGGCAGTTTAGAATACGTGTTGAGGATCCTAAGCAGTTGCCAATCGCCCCACAGCAGAGTTACTGTTACTGAGTGGCCTCTCTGTGCAGAATCACGTATATATATATATATATATATGTATATATTAGGGATAGACCGATATGTTTTTTTCAGGGCCGATACCGATATCATACTTGCCAACTGTCCCTTTTTTCCAGAGACAGTCCTGGCAAAAAGGAGCCTGTGCCGGGTAATTTACATTGTCCCTGGAAGCGACCGTTAATCGGGCTGCTCATAAATGTTACGCAGAAGCAGTGCAGCTGAATGGGAGACTTATTCCAACTCTGCTACTTTGGCCTTAAGTTTGAAATTCCCTTGAGCAGACCCTATAATCTGATAAGTAGGCGCAATGGGCGGGGCTTCATGGAAGTGGGTGTGGTAAGTAATTGATAGCTGTGCTGCAAAGTGTCCCTGGAAATTTTTTTCAAATGTTGGCAACTATGCGATATGGGCCGATATTTTGCACATTTAAAGTGTTGAAACATAAAGACAATTTTTGACACAAATCTGGTACTGAACATGTGGGGTAGGTCTTTTAGCTGTAATGTGCGGTCTTCCCTTCCCTCCCTGCCTGCCAGGAATCCCGTGTGAGCTTAGTTTAGTGTCATTAAAATCCTAGAATCCACTTTATTAGTGTTTTATATAATGTCCAGTGTGTGTTTTTGTAATAGAATAGTGGGAAATACCTTCATTACATCGCTGCTCTGGCTCTCCTCGCAAATCTCCCAATCGCCTGTTTTCTCCTCTCATAGCTGTCATAGGAGGATCTCAGCCCCTCCCCTCTGCAGTGTACTCAGAAGTGCAGTGTATTAGATTAGAATAGTGTGAAATACCTTCATTACATCGCTGCTCCCGGCTCAGCTAATCTCCCGCTCTGCTGTTTTCTCCTCTCATAGCTGTTAGAGGAGGGTCTCAGTCCCTCCCCTCTGCAGTGTACACAGAAGCGCTGGGTATTAGATTAGAATAGTGTGAAATGCCTTCATTACATCGCTGCTCCAGGCTCTCCTCGCTAATCTCCCACTCTGCTGTCCTTCTCTCCTCCCCCACTGACAGCTGGTGGTCATGGAAGGACCAAGTGGCGATGTAATGAAGGTATTTCACACTATTAGAATACAAAAACACACACTGGACATTGTATAAAACACTAATAAAGTGGAATGCTAGGATTTTACATACACTAATATTACATACAGTAATATCGGTAACCTCCGGGGCTGATTCTGATATATCGGGGAAAGTGCATATCGGCCCTCGATACTATATATTGGCCTTGCCGATATTCGTCGATCCCTAATATATTTATGTGATTCTACACTTCCTGGTAGGGGGCGCACGCACGCTGCCGGTGTGCCGCTTTTGCTGTGATTAGTCACAGGAAAAGCCGATCAGCGGGTGCTGGCCAATGGATGTCTGTCAGCAGCCGCCGATCGTCTAGCAGAGACACAGGAAGGAGCTCTGCTTATGTAAAGAAGGCAAAGCTTTGTCCTGTCAGAGGGGGGGGGAGTGATGGATGGAAAGAAAATCCAAAAGGGAAGCAGATCACTGTGTACACACAAACACTGGTTAGGCACATATTTAATCCTTTGATCGCCCTAGATGCTTAAATTGGTTGTAAAGTCAGAAGTTTTTTTTTCTGATAATGCATTCTATGCATTAAGATAAAAAAAACCTTCTGTGTGCAGCAGCCGCCCTAATACTTACCTGAGGTCCATCTCTGTCCAGCGATGTCCACCAGTGTCTCAGCCATCCAAGATTCTCCCTCCTGATTGGCTGAGACACAGCAGCAGATGCTGCTGTTGTCAATCAAAGTCAGCTAGCCAATCAGGAGAGAGAGGGGGCAGGGCCGGGGCTGGGCTCCATGTCTGAATGGATACAGGGAGCTGTGACTCGGCTCAGGTGCCCCCATAGCAAGCTACTTGATGTGGGGGCACTGAACAGGAGGGAGGGGCCAGGATTTCTTTTTAATACAGGCTGAAACTCCACTTTAAGGGTTTAAAGGAGTTGTAAAGTCAGAAGGTTTTTTTCTGAGAATGCATTCTATGCATAGGATAAAAAGCCTTCTGTGTGTAGCAGCCCCCCTAATACTTACCTGAGCCCCCTCTCTTTCCTGAGATGTCCCCCAGTGTCTCAGCCTTCTGAGATTCTCCCTGCTGATTGCCTGAGACACAGCAGTGGTGCCATTGGCTGCTGCTGCTGTCAATCAAAGTCAGCTAGCCAATCAGGAGAGAGAGGGGGCAAGGCCGGGGCTGGGCTCCATGTCTGAATGAATACAGGGAGCTGTGACTCGGCTTGGGTGCCCCCATAGCCGAGTTACTTGATGTGGGGGCACTCAATAGGAGGGAAGAGCCAGGATGACAGAAGAGGGACCAGAGAAGAGGAGGATCTGGGCCACTCTGTGCAAAACCAACTACACAGAGGAGGTGAGTATAACATGTTTATTTTTATAGGAAAAAAAATGAGACATTAAAATCACTTTAACCCCTTCCCAGCCAGTGTCATTGGTACAGTGACTGTCACGCCGAGCGCTCCGGGTCCTGCAGCGTCCCCGGAGCACTCGAGGCGTGCTGCGGGTAGCGGCGCTCCGGTCATCTTCCCCGACCGTGAGCACCGCTCCCCCGCATCTGACACACATTCGGTCCGCCCTGTCTTCCTCCTGGCGTGCGCGGTGCGCGCGCCACTGCTCTAAAATTTAAAGGTCCAGTGCACCACTAATTGGTGCCTGGTCCAATCAACCCTAAACATATAAAAACCCACTTCCCCTTCCTGTCCTTGCCGGATCTTGTTGCCTTTGTGCCTTGAGAAAGCGTTTGGTGTATTTTCCCTGCCTGTGTATCTGACCTTCTGCCGTTGCCCCTGACTACAAACCGTTGCTGCCTGCCTTGACCTTCTTCTTCGTCTGACCCTGCCTTTGCCTTGTCCTTCTGTACCACGCCTGAATCAGCTGTCCGTGAGGTTGAGCCGTTACCGGAGGATACGACCTGGTTGCTACCGCCGCAGCAAGTCCATCCCGCCTTGCGGCGGGCTCTGGTGAAAACCAGTAGCAACTTAGAACCGGTTCCCTGGTACGGTCCACGCCATTCCCTCACTGACACAGAGGATCCACCCCTAGTGTCTTCTTTGGCAGCCAGTCCAAACCCTGACAGTAGATCCGGCCATGGATCCCGCTGATGTGCCCCTGCCTAGTCTCGCTGACATCACTACCATGTTTGCCCAGAAGTCCCAGCGGATTGCTCATCAAGGTCAACAGTTGGCACAGTTGACCGCCATGCTACAGCAGCTTCTTCCAGCACGGCAGCAGCCGCCTCCACCGCCTGCTTCTGCTTCTGCTCCACCTCCGCAGCTGGTGGCCGCCGCCACCGCTAGAGTCCGTTTGTCTCTCCCGGACAAGTTTGATGGGGATTCTAAGATGTGCCGGGGATTCTTGTCCCAATGTTCCCTGCACCTGGAGATGTTGGCCGACCAGTTTCCTACGGAGCGGTCTAAGGTGGCCTTCATGGTCAGTTTACTGTCTGGGAAGGCCTTGGCCTGGGCCACGCCGCTCTGGGACCGCAACGATCCTGCCACTGCCTCCATCCAGTCCTTCGTTTCTGAAGTCCGCAGTGTCTTCGAGGTACCTGCCCATGCCTCGTCAGCGGAAACAGCCTTGTAAACCTCATCCAAGGAGACGCTACAGTGGGCGAATATGCTATACAGTTTCGCACTCTGGCCTCCGAACTGACCTGGAACAACGACGCCCTCTGCGCGACCTTTAAAAAAGGTTTATCCAGCCAAATCAAGGATTCTCTGGCCGCACGAGAGATACCTGCCTCCCTGACGGAACTCATCCAGTTGGCTACTCGCATAGATATGCGCTACCTTGAAAGACGTCAGGAACTTCGCCAGGAAAAAAATCTTGTTCGCAAAAGGCGATATCCACGCCTGGCACCTCTCTTCCAGCAACCTTTGCAGCCGGTTACTGTGCCTTCCGTCGAGGAAGCCATGCAAGTGGATCGGGCTCGCCTGTCCCAGCAAGAAAGGTCTCGCCAGAGGAATGAGAATTTATGCTTATACTGTGCGAGCTCCGAACACTTCTTAAAGGACTGTTCTGTTCGTCCTCAGCGTCAGGGAAACGCTTGTACCTAGTGAACGTGGGAGAGGCGTCGCTAGGTGTAAATTCTTCCTCTCCACGCCTGATTGTTCCAGTACGGATTTCTTCAGCCGCTAAAGTCTCCTTCCCTGCGGAGGCCTTCTTGGACTCTGGTTCTGCAGGAAACTTCATTAAAGCCTCCTTCATCAACCGCTTTAGCATTCCTGTGATCCGTCTCGTCAAGCCCTTCTTCATTACTACAGTTAACGGAGAGAATCTGAACTGTACCGTGCGTTATCGCACAGAACCCGTGCTCATGACCATAGGGGTCCTCCACCAAGAAACAATTGAATTTTTTGTTCTACCGAACTGCACTTCTGACGTCCTTCTTGGCTTGCCCTGGCTCCAGCGCCACTCTCCTACCCTCGACTGGACCTCTGGGGACATTAAATCATGGGGGCCTACCTGCCACACACTCGTTGCCTCAAGTCGGTACCTACTAGACAAGTCTCCGTCTCCTCTCCATTGCTCGGCCTTCCTAATGCCTATCAGGACTTTACTGACGTCTTTGCAAAAAACAGGCAGAGGTCTTACCACCACATAGACCCTATGACTGCCCCATTGACTATCTTCCCGGTACCACACCACCCCGTGGCAGGATTTACCCTCTATCCACTCCTGAAACCAAGGCCATGTCGTAGTACGTTCAGGAGAACCTCAAGAAAGGTTTCATCAGGAAGTCTTCTTCTCCTGCCGGAGCAGGATTTTTCTTTGTTGCCAAGAAGGATGGGTCACTACGCCCATGTATTGACTACCGCGGTCTTAACAAAATCACGCTAAAGAATCGCTACCCTTTGCCTCTCATCTCGGAGCTCTTTGACCATCAGCGTGGAGCAAAGGTCTTCACTAAGCTTGACCTCAGGGGCGCTTATAATCTCATCAGAATCCGTGAAGGAGATGAGTGGAAAACCGCTTTTAATACCAGAGATGGCCACTTTGAATATCTCGTCATGCCTTTTGGCCTGTGCAAAGCTCCTGCAGTCTTTCAAGACTTTGTCAACGAGATCTTCCGGGACATGTTGTATACCTGCGTAGTGGTCTATCTTGACGACATTCTAATCTTCTCCTCCACTCTGGAGGAACACCGTCGCCATGTTCGTCAAGTACTCCAGCGTCTCGTGTCAACCATCTTTACGCCAAAATGGAAAAATGTCTTTTTGAACATAGCTGTCTTCCGTTTCTGGGATACCTAGTTTCTGGACAAGGTCTTCAGATGGACCCCGACAAACTCTCCGCAGTCTTGGATTGGCCACGCCCCTCGGGACTTCGCTCTATTCAGCGCTTCCTTGGATTCGCCAATTACTACCGCCAGTTTGTTCCCCACTTCTCCACTATCGTGGCGCCTATTGTGGCACTAACCAAGAAAGAAGCGAATCCGAAATCCTGGCCTCCCCAAGCTGAAGAAGCCTTTACTCGCCTTAAGGCTGCCTTCGCCTCCGCTCCAGTCTTGAATAGGCCCGATCCTCTGAAACCATTCTTCCTGGAGGTGGATGCCTCCTCTGTTGGAGCCGGAGCGGTCCTTCTTCAAAAGTCTGCTAAAGGAAAAAACGTCACCTGCGGCTTCTTCTCTAAAACTTTTTCTCCTCCAGAAAGGAACTATGCTATTGGAGACCGGGAACTACTAGCCATTAAGTTGGCACTAGAAGAATGGAGACATCTTCTAGAAGGATCCCTGCATCCTATCACCATCTACGCTGACCACAAAAATCTGTCATACCTTCAGTCTGCCAAGCGTCTTAATCCTCGCCAGGCCAGGTGGTCATTGTTCCTTGCCCGATTTAATTTCCAGATCCATTTTCGTCCTGCTGACAAGAAAATTAGGGCGGATGCCCTATCATGCTCCACTGATGCCTCCGAAGCTGAAACCGTTCCTCAACACATCATACCCCCTGATTGTCTGATTTCAGCTGCCCCCGCTTCACTGGCACCAGTTCCTCCAGGAAGAACATATGTTCCTCCACGTCTTCGCCTTCGGACTCTCAAATGGGGCCACTCCTCCCACCTGGCAGGTCACGCTGGAATTAAAAAGACTATTCAGTTAATTGCCAGACACTATTGGTGGCCTTCCTTTGAGAAAGATGCGATTGACTTCGTTCAGGCCTGTACTGTCTGTGCATGTGACAAGACTCCTCGCCAGAGGCCAGCAGGTCTTCTTTTTCCTCTGCCAGTGCCCGAACAGCCTTGGTCCCACATAGCGATGGACTTCATCACAGACCTTCCCGTATCCCATGGCAACACAGTCATATGGGTGGTCGTTGACAGATTTTCCAAGATGGCACATTTTGTCCCGCTTCCTGGTCTTCCCTCTGCGCCACAGTTGGCTAAGCAATTCTTCTTGCACATATTCCGTCTCCATGGTCTTCCAACACATATCGTCTCTGATAGAGGTACTCAGTTCATCTCAAAATTTTGGAGAGCACTCTGCACCCAATTAAAGATAAAACTGAACTTTTCTTCCGCCTACCACCCTCAGTCCAATGGACAAGTGGAGAGGGTTAACCAGATCCTTGGTGATTATCTGCGACACTTCGTCTCCTCCCGTCAGGACGATTGGGTCGACCTGTTGCCCTGGGCCGAATTCTCATACAACTTCAGAGATTCTGAGTCATCCACCAAATCTCCATTTTTTGTGGTGTACGGCCGTCACCCGCTGCCCCCCCCTCCCCATTCCCACTTCTTCTAGACTTCCTGCCGTTGATAAGTTGACCCTGGACTTCTCCTCCATCTGGAAAGAAACTCAAAAATCGCTCATCCTGGCCTCTTCTCGCATGAAGAGACATGCAGATAAAAAAAGAAGAACTCCTCCTGTCTTGGTCCCTGGTGACAGAGTGTGGCTCTCTGCCAAATACATCCGGTTTCGGGTCCCTAGCTACAAACTGGGCCCGCGTTACCTCGGGCCTTTTAGAATCAAAAGCCAAATTAACGCTGTTTCTTACAAACTCCATCTTCCTCCCTCTCTCCGTATTCCTAACTCCTTTCATGTATCCCTTAAACCTCTCATTCATAACCGATTTTCCTCCAAGGTCATCGTTCCTGCTCCTGTCTCTGGGTCCTCTGACGTCTTCTCGGTGAAAGACATCCTCGCCTCCAAGGTCGTCAGAGGTAAAAAAAATTTGTTGACTGGGATAATTGTGGTTCCGAAGAGAGGTCATGGGAGCCCGAGTCCAATATTCTCGACAAAGAGCTCATCCACAGATTCCTGGGCTCCAAAAAGAGGGGGAGACCAAAGGGGGGGGTACTGTCACGCCGAGCGCTCCGGGTCCTGCAGCTTCCCCGAAGCACTCAAGGCGTGCTGCGGGTAGCGGCGCTCCGGTCATCTTCCCCAACCGTGAGCACCGCTCCCCCGCATCTGACACACATTCGGTCCGCGCGGCGGGACGCTCCCGTCCGCGGACTCTACTCACCCTCCGGTCGGCTTCCGCCCTGTCTTCCTCCCAGCGCGCGTGGCGCCGCTCCCTAGGGCGCGCGCGCGCCACTGCTCTAAAATTTAAAGGGCCAGTGCACCACTAATTGGTGCTTGGTCCAATCAACCCTAAACATATAAAAACCCACTTCCCCTTCCTGTCCTTGCCGGATCTTGTTGCCTTTGTGCCTTGAGAAGGCGTTTGGTGTATTTTCCCTGCCTGTGAATCTGACCTTCTGCTGTTGCCCCTGACTACGAACACCTGCCTTGACCTTCTGCTTCGTCTGACCCTGCCTTTGCCTTGTCCGTCTGTACCACACCTGAATCAGCTGTCCGTGAGGTTGAGCCGTTACCGGAGGATACGACCTGGTTGCTACCGCCGCAGCAAGTCCATCCCGCCTTGCGTCGGGCTCTGGTGAAAACCAGTAGCAACTTAGAACCGGTTCCCTGGTACGGTCCACGCCATTCCCTCACTGACACAGAGTATCCACCCCTAGTGTCTTCTTTGGCTGCCAGTCCGGACCCTGACAGTGACAGTGCATATTTATAGCACTGATCACTGTGTATTAGTTTCACTGGTTCCCACAAAATGTCAAAAGTGTCAGACTGTCTACTGCAATATCCCAGTTCTGCTATAAGTCGCTGATCACCGCCATTACTATTATTAAAAAAAAAAAATATGTAGCACCCTACAAGGTAGGTGCTAGGTAAAGTGTAGTAGGTCTTGTCTGCTTATTAGAAGGGCCATGAGTTTCAGCTAGGCTGTCATGTGTTTCCAGGTGTGTCTGTTGAGTTGGGGAGTCTCCCCACTGTGTGCCAATGAGGGCTCTCATTGGGCAGTGGAGGAAACCTGACCAATAGCACACCAGGGCTTGTATCCATCCTGGAAGGGCAGATTCTGCCGCAGAGCATTCTGGGAGTGGCTATAAGTCTGTGGGGAGCACATGACAGGTTGTCTTTGGCGGGAAGCAGAGTCTCAGGAGGGAGGGTACGTCTGTCTCTCCTCCCGATAGGAAGGATCGGGTATCCCAGGCGGCTTGCCTGAGGGGACAGAGGGCTGAGCTGAGCTGCAGAGAGGATCCGGTGTGCCGAGGACCAGCGGAGCTGAGAGGGGACGAGTTTCAGGAAAGCATTCCCAGTCGTGAGTACTGAAAACTGCCCCTGGGGGTCTGCCTAGAGAGAGGGGACCACTCCGGTGAAGGTCAGAGGGATCTGGGAGCTAGCTAGCCGGTGCAGGAGCAAAGTAAAGGGGGTGCCAGTGTTGACCCTGAAGAGTAAAAGGGGCTGCCAGTGATTGGGCCTGAAGTGCAGTGTGTACAGTGTTAAGAGTTGCAGCAGTGTTACAGGAGGCTACCTCAGTCAGGAAGGACTGGAGGGAGCAGCGTTGAAGACTTTTGAGCTAACCAGAGTGTCAGAAGTCAATCTTCAGTACAGTCAAGGACTTTTGAGCTAATAAGAGTGTCAGAAGTTTCCATTACAGTACAGCAAATCAGTGATTTCAAGCGCCAGCAAGCATTGGTCGGCATCCAGCCGGCGTCAAGTCAGCGTTGAAAGGCATTTTTTCTCAAGTGTCCCAATTTGTACCTAGTTGAGCCAGAGGAGTATCCCACAGCACATTTAAGCTGATTGCCCAAGTGTGAGATCTGAGACAAAGAACAGTCCAGCATCTTTGGTTTGTTTTGTTTATTTGATATTGGGGATGGGAGAAGGTGAAGAGGCTCTTTCCCTTGTGTCCTCATCAACATGGGCACAAGGTGGTTTGCCAAGGTGGTCTCCCTGGAAAGGTACTCACCCTTGTTGAAAGCATGTGCCCTAGTAAGGCTCTCCCCCTTTCCTGGCCAGCTGCATGCTCATATCAGGGTTTGGTGTGGATTTTGAGGTGACCCCACATTTTTTTTTGCATAGGTTTCCCCTTAAAATCTATGCCAGGCTTGAAGTTATTTTTATTTTGCATAATGTCTCCATTAACCGGGGACCTTCAATACTGGACACTTTCACCCCCTTCCTGCCCAGGCCAATTTTCAACTTTCAATGCTGTCGCACTTTGAATGACAACTGCACGGTCATGCAACACTGTACTCAAACAAATTTTTTTGAATTTTATTCACACAAACAGAGCTTTCTTTTGGTGGTATTTAATCACCATTGGGTTTTTTATTTTTTGCTAAATAAAAAAAGTCAGAAAAAAAAATACAAAAAAAAAGTTTTTCTTTGTTTCTGTTTTAAAATTTTGCAAATAAATAATCTTTCTTCATGAATTAGCCCCCGTTCACACTAAGGCAACCTGTGAGGCGACCTGGTCGCCTCACAGGTCGCCGTAGGTCGCCTTCCATAGGGAAGCTGCGGACCCGTTCTAATAGGAGCGACACAAGTCGCTCCGACTAAGAAAAAGGGTCCGGAGCTTCTTTGGGGTGATGTTATGAAGTCCGTGGCGGCCGCTCCGAGGCCAAAATGTATTCTGCTACAGTCCACAAACTATGATATATATCTGAAAATCGATAGATCCTGATGTACTGACGGCCTCGTTTCTTGAGGCCCGAAAACGTTAGGAAAGTACAGATATTACCCAAATGTCCCCTTCCTGGAATGTAGACAGTCCAAGGTATTTAGTAAGAGGCATGGTGAATTTTATAAGTCATTTTTTGTCATAATTTTTTGGAAAATGAAGAAATAAATGTATTTTTTTTTTTACATACAGTCACCAGTGCAGTACAGCGTCATCATATAACAGGTGTGGCAAAAACAGGGACACTGACTGGTCACAGTACAAAAAAAAAAAAAATCTATAATTTTGTTTTAAATTTTTTAAATTTTTATTATATTTGTATCTTTTTTACTATTTTTGTCAACACACCTTGACCAGAGCAATATAATATTACCATAGTAACTGACGGGAGTCTCTTTGGTTGGGGGGCCCGTGGAACCCAATTTACCTTAGTGAGGTTGAGCTCCCTAGGCTCCTCTTATGTTTAAGTCACCCTGTGTCTATTAGGGGCACAGGGTGACCGAGAAAATGATGGACAACTACTTGTTGGACAATGAGAATGTGGTTTTGATTGCTCCAAATGGGACAGTGATATTTGTCCACAATATCCCTCAAGAAATCTATGATACATTAATTCCACTTTATCAGAATGATAGAACATTATATGAGCTTTGCCTCATAGACTGTTGTAAACCGTTGCCATGAAGTCTGTGACTTCTGAATGGTCGGGGCGTTGCTCGAATGTGGATTCCAGCTCCATCAATGTAGGAGACAGACAGTCTGTTACTGGTGGTATCCTGCTATTGTCTGTGTATTAAGGTGTGATGTGTTTACACTTATAATAATGTGTATTGTACTTTGTGAGCCCGATGTTGGCAAGTCTGCTAGTTAATTAGCTCAAATTAATTAAATCATTGTCATCTATTAGTTGCTAATGGGAAAGTAGAATACTGTTTGTGTTGGTTGTTCCTTAGATATGTTAATTATATTTCTGTACACAATTTCATCTGCATAGGATAATGTAATCAGGCACCTGACCTGGTGGGGTATATATTCAGTGTGAGTTAATTCAATAGATGTTCCAGATCTTAAACAAGCTATTCTCGGCTAGTTTTGTATGGGGGCAGCTAAAATATCTGAGAGCTATGTTCAAGACTGAAGGAAACGATAGTCTGACGGAAGCCCACAAGCACATTGTGGGTTGCGGTTCTGTTACAGTAACAATGTGCTACTCTGGGGAAGTGATTTTTATTTATTTTTATTTTTTTTACACATTAATTTTGCATATAGCAATGAATTTCATTGCTGTATGCAAGCATTGTACCAAATTCAATGGATTCATTCAGTTCGTTTTGTTGTGATTAGCTGTGATTGGCCACAGCTAATCACTTGGCACAGATGGGCTGTGATTGACCCAGTTTGAACCATGTGATCACTGTGACCAATCACAGCTAGCAACACAATTGTATATAATGGATGGCGGGAAAGGAAGCCATCCATTGTTTACAACTGTCATGTGACCTGCAGTGATTGGTTACAGCGGTCACATGGTATGGGTAGTGGGCCGGTACAGCGATTGGTCATCGGCTCTGTCCAATGGATGCAGTCTGGTGATGGATCACTCGTCATATGACATCGACCCAGATCAATGGGAGGTCGGCCCAGGCATCATCTGATATACAATATACAAATTCATCTCTTTTTCATGGATAGTGTAGGACCCACTGATAATGGGGTACTTTGACGCAGTGGTGGGCTTGAGCACTATATGGCCATATGGTGGGACCAAATCCCCATTTTTATTTATGGATTGTCTTCAAATTTGGTAATAATTTCTTTTGCATTTGTGCGCTATTCTTTTTTAATATACATGTCTTTTGGTTCATAGCTGCACCAGCTTTAGAAATACATGGGTATGCTCCCCCAAATTTTTTGCTTGTTTATCATCTGACAATAGGCCAGCTGGGAACAGGTTCAAGGGGTGCATGGTGATAATGACGAGTAGAAGGACAGGGCTGTAACACACACAGGGGGTGAAGTGGTGGCATGCTATTAGTAGGGGCAACATATACAAGAGAAGGATGATATGAGAGCTAGACAGTGGGAGAATTGTACCGGCAAGGGTGAAGGTTCTCATGCACAGCGAAGGAAGTGGTTGATGCCCCAGAAATTGGGACTGGACCCACTTGGCAGAGACCCCAGGGACCTAGCCATATGGAACGGAAGATTTAATTATACTATGCATGGGGTCCATGCTAGTGCTGGCTCCCCATCTCTTCACCTCGCCTCTTTTTCTCAGCTCCTCCCTTCTCCTTACGGACCCCTTATCTGTTCTTCCTGGGCCTTTCCTAGTTTTAAACAAATAAATATATATGGCGCACAAACAAATATGTACAATTTACCATTTTCCTATATAGACATATACTTGGTGTGTATAAACATATTCTTTACATTTAATAGCCCTCACCTATGATACCAAGAGTTAGCTATCCAATTTTCATATCATACATAATTTCCATACCATACAGATTCTCTATTATACTTTTATCATATATATATTTTTATATCTATAATATCTTTTTTATGTACATATTATATTGGCCAGATAGGAACCAATAGGTCCCCCCTACTCTACTCGTTACTGGCCAAGTTTGTAAATATTTGTATTTATATTTACATAAAGAACATTTATATGATTGTATACTATACTAGTCTGCAATTGTGTATTAAAAAAAATAAATAAATAGTGGTGCGCCAGATATAAATGATAAACAACAAAAGTGACAGTGTATAATTAATACTAATGTCAAAAAGAAATAGTGCACAGTAAATAATAAAAATATAATTTAAGTGTCCATAAATTATAAATCAATAGTGCAACTATCCACAGTGTCCATTTCAAAACCAATCCAGTGCTCCTTAGTGTACACCTCTGTGAGTGATAAGGAATCCCTTCACCAGGTGAAATGGTCTCTCACCTCAGCAATAGACCCGGACACACGGGTCAATACCAGCTTGTATTCTTAGACAAGGTAGACGAACCCAGGGGGCTATATCCAGCCTCTCACCTCCAAATATAGTATGGCATATGTAGGGGAATAAGTGAAAAACAAATCTAGTGCTCTCTGCTTCTAAATTTCAACAGTTTATTAAGGTAAAGTAGCTGTACTCACAAAGAGGGCACTCAATAGTGCATGTCTGCTCGCATAATACCAGGAAGAAGCGGCATCAGGTACGCAGGCTGTTTTGAATACTGTCAGTTTTTTTAATTCGGCGCCGAGTACCCGGAAGTGATGTCATGACATCACTTCTGGGTTTTTACATGGAGACCCAATCAGAGCCGAATGTCGCTTTGATTGGGTCTTCTCTTCGGCGGCGGTGGAGGTAGGATGCCCGGGTCTCCCGGTGGGACAGGAGACCCAGGCGAGCCGTGGAAGGTGGTGGGAGGGGGGGGGGCGTCCCCTCCCGCTCCATGTAATGACAGCCGAGCAGTTTCTCAGCCGCATCGGTTATCATTACAAGACAGCCGACCGTCAGCTATGGACACCGGTACCGGGGTGATGCCTCTAGCTGCAGGCATCACTCCGGTGCAGCACTTTCCCGAAATATCGGTAACCTCAGGGGCCGATTCTGATATATCCGAGAAAGTGCATATCGGCCCCCGATATATCGGTGTTGCCTAATGCTAGCAGCACTACAATGCTCTGGGAAGTATACCTTTATTTACAGTGATATTTGTAAAACCCTATGTAGCACCCTCCTAGGTAGGTGCTAGTGAGAGAGTATGGTTTTTGGCTCTGTCTGCCTATCAGAGGAGCAGCAGGCAAATCTATAATGTTTTCTGCCTACCAGAGAGCAGGATCTGTGAGTTAGGTCTGCTCTGTGTGCTCAGTGTGTGATTCGTTGAGTCTAGAGAGTGTTTCACACTGGTCCAATAGGGAGGCATGTTGTACAGTGGGAGGAAACCTGACCAATGAGTACACAGGCTTTGATACAGTCCCAGTGATTGGTAGAGACTGGTTGTCTCGGTGCATTATGGGATACTGTATAAAAGCCAGGAGCACATGTGCTGCTGGGTCTTTGGCTGGTGAGCAGAGTCCGGGAGGGAGGGTGGCGGCTGCCTCCTCCTCTGTAGCAGTGGCACGCAGTCACAGGAAGTCGGTCTGGGGACCAGAGGAAAGGAACTGAACCCAGAGGTCCAGGAGAACTGACTGGAGGGGTAGAGACACTGGAGACCCTCGAAAAGCAGTATCGTGAGTACAGGGGAATGTGTCTAGGGGCCTGACCCGAGGAGGGCCACCCTGGTGTAGGATAGTCAGAGGACGGGTGTCAGTCTCTGGAGTGAAAGGGGATACAAGGCAGGTATCCTGAAGATAATCTATCCAACTAAGTCGCCTGAACAGAGACTTGACCTAAATTCATTTAGTGGCAAGGTGAATCTGCAGCCTGGCTGCATCTCTAGATAGGAGTCCTCATCCATTGTGAATTTGGAGTATCCCACTCTTCCCTTCTCCCATCCGTCTCCCATCCCTATTTAAAAGAAAACACCAAAAACAACTACATAACCCTGGACTGATCATTGACTGAGCCAAGGAAGTAAAGTGATAATCTGTGAATGCCAGTGTTGCTAACGGTAACTCAGGGGGACCTGAAGGTGTGTGTTTTCAGCAGTCCTCAAGGGGGCAGTGCTACACCTATACTAAAGCTTGCCATACTCGCTTAGATTTTCATTCAGATGTTCATAGGAAAATTGTTCATCAGAATATACTTTCTTGTTGTCATTGAATCAACTAATTTCATTTGAAAACCCTTGAAATTTCACCCAGACCTGCTATTTGAATGGAATCCCAGATGTATTTAACAGGTTTCCCTACAAAAGGTAAACTTTGACCCGTATCCAAACCTCATTCACAGTTATAACTTTGTTTTCCATCCCACTTCTTGGAAATTTCTCATTACTCTGGTCAAAAATTTACCTAAATTCTACTGGTGTATAACTAGCTTTGGTTTCTCATTGTATAAGATTGACCTACCCTAACCACATTAAGACCGCCCGCTGCAGATTTACTGCGGCAGGCTGACTGTCCTGTGCGAACCAAAGTAGCCCTATGTTGGTTGTGCGCGTGGTGCTGGGGGGCGAGTGCCACTAGGCATAAGGGATGCTGATGCACGGGGCAGCCTGACACCCGCGATCGCTCCCCGCTGAAAGAGAAGAACAGTCGGATGTTGTAAACACAGCTGACCGTTCTTCTCTCTGAAATGATCACAGAGCGCCTGTGATCCTTCTATATAGAATCACAGGTCTCTATGATCATTCCACAAGCCCATCCCCATACAGTTAGTAATCACTCCCCTAGGCTCACACTTAATCCTATGATAGCCCCTAGGTTAACCCCTTCCCTGCCAGTGTCATTAGTACAGTAACACTGAATATTTTCAGCACTGATTACTGTAGTAATGTCACTGGTCCCCCCCAAAAGTCTCAAAAATGTCAGTTAGGGGTCCGATCTGTCTGCCACAATGTTGCAGTCCCACTAAAAATCGCAGATCGCCGCCATTACTTGTAAAAAAAATAAATAAAAATGACATAAATCTTTCTCCTAGTTTGCAAACGCGATAACTTTTGTGCAAATCAATCAAAATACGCTTATTGGGATTTTTTTTACCAAAAAATATGTAGCAGAATACAAATTGGCCTAAAAGGATGAAAAATTTTGATTTTTACATTTTTTTTGGGAATGTTATATAGCAGAATGTGAAAACAAATAGTTTTTTTTTTTTTCAGAAATTTCGCTCTTTTTTTGTTTATAGTACAAAAACTAAAATTCGCACAGGTGATCAAATACCACCAAAAGAAAGCCTTATTTGTGAGAACAAAAGGGCATCAATTCTATCTGTGTACAGCGTTGCACAACTGCGCAATTTTCCATTAAAGTAACGCAGTACAGAATCGCAAAAAATGGCCTGGTCATTAAGGGGGCAAATCCTTTCCGGTCCAGAAGGGGTTAACCCTATGGGTGATCAATGGGTTAAATGTGAGCCTAGGGGAGTGATTCTAACTGTGGGGGGCGTGGCTTGTGAAATGACCATAGAGACATGTGATCCTATATAGAAGGATCACAGGTGCTTTATGATCATTTCAGGGAGAAGAAGGGTCAGCTGTGTTTACAACAGCTGACTGTTCTCTCTCTCAGCGGGGAACGATCGCGGGTGTCAGGCAGCAATCAGAGCCGCCTGATCCATGCATCAGCTTCCCCACTGCCAAGTGGGGGTCGGAGCGCACCGCCGGCGGTGCGTGCTTGCCCCCTAGCTTCCCGCACACAACCAACGTAGACCTACGTTGGTTTGCGCAGGAGAGCCACCCTACCACAGTAAAAAGGCGGCGGGTGGTCGGGAAGTGGTTAAGGACTCCCGATGACACAATGTATGTCTACCTTCAGCACAATGATTTTTTCTTCCATAAGTATTTTAATAGATTTTCAAGAATACAACATAATTCTGAACGCAATATTCTACACATCAGTACATTAAGAGCCGGTTCACACTGGGGCGACTTGTCAGGCGACCTGGTCGCCTGACAAGTCGCCGTGGGTCGCCTGCCATAGAGCAGCACAGGACCCGTTCTAATAGGAGTGACACAAGTCGCTCCGACTTAGAAAAAGGGTCCTGAGCTACTTTGGGGCGACCTGGAGCGACCTGCATTGACTTCAATGATATGAAGTCTGTGCATGCCGCTCCGAGGTCGCGGTGCGCGCTGTGCAGGTCGCCCCGGCAAGTCGGGTCGCTCCTATGTGAACCGGCTCTTAATGGATGTGACAAAGTGGTAAAGCAAATAAACGAATCATAATAACAGCACCTAAAATTCAACATAGAGAGATAGGGATCCCTCTAGGAAGAGAGGTAAGGATCCCTCTAGGATGAGAGGTAGGGATCCCTCTAGGATGAGAGGTAAGGATCTCTCTAGGATGAGAGGTAAGGATCCCTCTAGGATGAGAGGTAGGGATCCCTCTAGGATGAGAGGTAAGGATCCCTCTAGGATGAGAGGTAGGGATCCCTCTAGGATGAGAGGTAAGGATCTCTCTAGGATGAGAGGTAAGGATCCCTCTAGGATGAGAGGTAGGGATCCCTCTAGGATGAGAGGTAGGGATCCCTCTAGGATGAGAGGTAAGGATCTCTCTAGGATGAGAGGTAAGGATCCCTCTAGGATGAGAGGTAGGGATCCTTCTAGGATGAGAGGTAAGGATCCCTCTAGGATGAGAGGTAAGGAGAATCCCTCTAGGATGAGAGATAAGGATCCCTCTAGGATGAGAGGTAAGGATCTCTCTAGGATGAGAGGTAAGGATCCCTCTAGGATGAGAGGTAAGGATCCCTCTAGGATGAGAGGTAAGGATCTCTCTAGGATGAGAGGTAAGGATCCCTCTAGGATGAGAGGTAGGGATCCCTCTAGGATGAGAGGTAAGGATCCCTCTAGGATGAGAGGTAGGGATCCCTCTAGGATGAGAGGTAAGGATCTCTCTAGGATGAGAGGTAAGGGTCCCTCTAGGATGAGAGGTAGGGATCCCTCTAGGATGAGAGGTAAGGATCCCTCTAGGATGAGAGGTAGGGATCCCTCTAGGATGAGAGGTAAGGATCTCTCTAGGATGAGAGGTAAGGATCCCTCTAGGATGAGAGGTAGGGATCCCTCTAGGATGAGAGGTAGGGATCCCTCTAGGATGAGAGGTAAGGATCTCTCTAGGATGAGAGGTAAGGATCCCTCTAGGATGAGAGGTAGGGATCCTTCTAGGATGAGAGGTAAGGAGCCCTCTAGGATGAGAGGTAAGGAGAATCCCTCTAGGATGAGAGATAAGGATCCCTCTAGGATGAGAGGTAAGGATCTCTCTAGGATGAGAGGTAAGGATCCCTCTAGGATGAGAGGTAAGGATCCCTCTAGGATGAGAGGTAGGGATCCCTCTAGGATGAGAGGTAAGGATCTCTCTAGGATGAGAGGTAAGGATCCCTCTAGGATGAGAGGTAGGGATCCTTCTAGGATGAGAGGTAAGGATCCCTCTAGGATGAGAGGTAAGGAGAATCCCTCTATGATGAGAGATAAGGATCTCTCTAGGATGAGAGGTAAGGATCTCTCTAGGATGAGAGGTAAGGATCCCTCTAGGATGAGAGGTAAGGATCCCTCTAGGATGAGAGGTAAGGAGGATCCCTCTAGGATGAGAGGTAAGGATCCCTCTAGGAATGTATGGAAGAGAAGTAGTGATCCTTCTAGGATGAGAGGTAGGGATCCCTCTAGGAATGTATGGAAGAGAAGTAGTGATCCTTCTAGGATGAGAGGTAGGGATCCCTCTAGGATGAGAGGTAGGGATCCCTCTAGGAGGAGAGATAAGGATCCCTCTAGGATGAGAGGTAGGGATCCCTCTAGGAATGTATGGAAGAGAAGTAGTGATCCTTCTAGGATGAGAGGTAGGGATCCCTCTAGGAATGTATGGAAGAGAAGTAGTGATCCTTCTAGGATGAGAGGTAGGGATCCCTCTAGGATGAGAGGTAGGGATCCCTCTAGGAGGAGAGATAAGGATCCCTCTAGGATGAGAGGTAGGGATCCCTCAGGGAATGTATGGAAGAGAAGTAGTGATCCTTCTAGGATAAGAGGTAGGGATCCCTCTAGGATGAGAGGTAGGGATCCCTCTAGGAATTTATGGAAGAGAAGTAGTGATCCTTCTAGATGAGTATGAAAGAGAGTTAAGGATTCCTCAAAGAGAGTATAGAAGAGAAGTGAGGATCCCTCTAGGATCTCAAGAGGCATGGAGGAGCTCAGCTATGAGGAGAGATTAGCTGACCTGATTTATTACTTCTTGAGAAACGACGATAAAGGGGATATGATCAACATGTATAAATACATGAGTGGTCCATATAATGAACTTTGTGTAGAGTTATTCATTTTCAGGTCACTTAAAGGACAAGGGGGCGCTCTTGATTTCTGGAGGAAATGAGATCTGACCTCCACGTATGGAAAAGCTTCTCCACAGTAAGAGCTGTGAAAATGTGGAAAAGACTCCCTTCAAGAACTAGTTCTGGCCAGCTCAGTAGATTGTTTTAATAACAGCACCTAAAATTCAACATAGAGAGATAGGGATCCCTCTAGGAAGAGAGGTAAGGATCCCTCTAGGATGAGAGGTAGGGATCCCTCTAGGATGAGAGGTAAGGATCTCTCTAGGATGAGAGGTAAGGATCCCTCTAGGATGAGAGGTAGGGATCCTTCTAGGATGAGAGGTAAGGATCCCTCTAGGATGAGAGGTAAGGAGAATCCCTCTAGGATGAGAGATAAGGATCCCTCTAGGATGAGAGGTAAGGATCTCTCTAGGATGAGAGGTAAGGATCCCTCTAGGATGAGAGGTAAGGATCCCTCTAGGATGAGAGGTAAGGATCTCTCTAGGATGAGAGGTAAGGATCCCTCTAGGATGAGAGGTAGGGATCCCTCTAGGATGAGAGGTAAGGATCCCTCTAGGATGAGAGGTAGGGATCCCTCTAGGATGAGAGGTAAGGATCTCTCTAGGATGAGAGGTAAGGATCCCTCTAGGATGAGAGGTAGGGATCCCTCTAGGATGAGAGGTAGGGATCCCTCTAGGATGAGAGGTAGGGATCCCTCTAGGATGAGAGGTAAGGATCTCTCTAGGATGAGAGGTAAGGATCCCTCTAGGATGAGAGGTAGGGATCCTTCTAGGATGAGAGGTAAGGAGCCCTCTAGGATGAGAGGTAAGGAGAATCCCTCTAGGATGAGAGATAAGGATCCCTCTAGGATGAGAGGTAAGGATCTCTCTAGGATGAGAGGTAAGGATCCCTCTAGGATGAGAGGTAAGGATCCCTCTAGGATGAGAGGTAAGGATCTCTCTAGGATGAGAGGTAAGGATCCCTCTAGGATGAGAGGTAGGGATCCCTCTAGGATGAGAGGTAAGGATCTCTCTAGGATGAGAGGTAAGGATCCCTCTAGGATGAGAGGTAGGGATCCTTCTAGGATGAGAGGTAAGGATCCCTCTAGGATGAGAGGTAAGGAGAATCCCTCTATGATGAGAGATAAGGATCTCTCTAGGATGAGAGGTAAGGATCTCTCTAGGATGAGAGGTAAGGATCCCTCTAGGATGAGAGGTAAGGATCCCTCTAGGATGAGAGGTAAGGAGGATCCCTCTAGGATGAGAGGTAAGGATCCCTCTAGGAATGTATGGAAGAGAAGTAGTGATCCTTCTAGGATGAGAGGTAGGGATCCCTCTAGGAATGTATGGAAGAGAAGTAGTGATCCTTCTAGGATGAGAGGTAGGGATCCCTCTAGGATGAGAGGTAGGGATCCCTCTAGGAGGAGAGATAAGGATCCCTCTAGGATGAGAGGTAGGGATCCCTCTAGGAATGTATGGAAGAGAAGTAGTGATCCTTCTAGGATGAGAGGTAGGGATCCCTCTAGGAATGTATGGAAGAGAAGTAGTGATCCTTCTAGGATGAGAGGTAGGGATCCCTCTAGGATGAGAGGTAGGGATCCCTCTAGGAGGAGAGATAAGGATCCCTCTAGGATGAGAGGTAGGGATCCCTCTAGGAATGTATGGAAGAGAAGTAGTGATCCTTCTAGGATAAGAGGTAGGGATCCCTCTAGGAATGTATGGAAGAGAAGTAGTGATCCTTCTAGGATAAGAGGTAGGGATCCCTCTAGGATGAGAGGTAGGGATCCCTCTAGGAATTTATGGAAGAGAAGTAGTGATCCTTCTAGATGAGTATGAAAGAGAGTTAAGGATTCCTCAAAGAGAGTATAGAAGAGAAGTGAGGATCCCTCTAGGATCTCAAGAGGCATGGAGGAGCTCAGCTATGAGGAGAGATTAGCTGACCTGATTTATTACTTCTTGAGAAACGACGATAAAGGGGATATGATCAACATGTATAAATACATGAGTGGTCCATATAATGAACTTTGTGTAGAGTTATTCATTTTCAGGTCACTTAA
Source organism: Pelophylax lessonae (assembly GCF_965119305.1). Taxonomy (NCBI): domain Eukaryota; kingdom Metazoa; phylum Chordata; class Amphibia; order Anura; family Ranidae; genus Pelophylax; species Pelophylax lessonae. Next base: position 658,242,022 of record NC_138770.1, read on the forward strand.
AGGACAAGGGGGCGCTCTTGATTTCTGGAGGAAATGAGATCTGACCTCCACGTATGGAAAAGCTTCTCCACAGTAAGAGCTGTGAAAATGTGGAAAAGACTCCCTTCAAGAACTAGTTCTGGCCAGCTCAGTAGATTGTTTTAAAACAGAGCTGGTTTCACAAAATATAACTGGACACTAACATTTATAGGTAATGACACCAGGGGTAGTTTATCTAGGGAATATTCGATTCCCTTCTGGGGGATAAGGAAGGGATTTTTTTCCTCCACTGGAGAGAATTGGATCATGCTTTATTGTTTCATTTATTTTTTTGATTTTTTTTTTTTTTTTTAGGGGGGGGGGGGGGGGGTTGCCTTTCTCTGGGTGAACTGTGGGTATAAGATTGTGCATATAGAGGTTTACTATTACTTTTTTCTCTTGGTTGAACTATATGGACTAGCATATTTTTTAAACCTGGCTAACTATATAACAATAGAAGAAAAGAGAAGTGGATTCTATAGGAGAGAGAGAGTGATCCTTCTACTAGAGTATGGAAGAGCAGTGGTCCTTCTAGAAAAGTATGAAAGAGAGGCAGAGCTCCATAGGAGAATATGGAATAGAGGTATGGATCCTCTAGAAGAGTATAGAAGATAGGTATGGATCCTCTAGAAGAGTAAGGAAGAGAGGTATGGATCCTCTAGGAGAGTATGGAAGTGAGGTATGGATCCTCTAGAAGAGTATAGAAGATAGGTATGGATCCTCTAGAAGAGTAAGGAAGAGAGGTATGGATCCTCTAGGAGAGTATGGAAGTGAGGTATGGATCCTCTAGGAGAGTATGGAAGAGAGGTATGGATCCTCTAGACGAGTATGGAAGAGAGGTATGGATCCTCTAGAAGAGTATGGAAGAGAGGTATGAATCCTCTAGAAGAGTATGGAAGAGAGGTATGAATCCTCTAGGAGAGTATCAGTGGCGTAGCGTGGGGGGTGCAGGGGGGGCGGGCCGCACCGGGCGCAACATCTGGGGGGGCGCATCCGCAGTGTCACTCTGTCTGTCTGACTCTGACATACACAGTTCACACACTGTCTGCTACTGCCTCCATCTTTAGGCTGGGAGATGTCCAGCGCGGCCGCCCTATGGCTGAAAATGGCGGGTCGGGGCTGGACTGTGCCTCACCTGTCCATTGGTGTAGGGTGGTGTGGCGTTGCAAGCCAAGCCCCGCCTATGCTGCCTCTCCTCACTGCTCAGTCAGTTTAGCAGTGGGTGAGTCAGCAGCCTGGCGCTGTCACGGAGTGGGTTTTTTTTTTTTTAATCACCTGATTAGAGCCAGAGGCTCTAAAAAAAGGGTGGACCCGGGGTGCAGAGCAGTGTGCCCCAAGCCCACCCATTGTGTGACAATAGCAAATGAAAATTCGCTATTGTCACACGGATCCTCCTCCTGGCCAATCAGGAAGCGGGTCCGAAAGGCGAACGCATGCCATTGGCTGAGGAGGAGGCGGGAGGACTCGAGGAAATGCTGGGAAGAAGCCACCGCTGCAGGTAAGTCTCTCTGCATTGAAGGGGGCACGCTGGTCTCTCTGCATTGAAGGGAGCACGCTGGTCTGTCTGCATTGAAAGGGGACACGTTGGTCTGTCTGCATTGAAAGGGAGCATGATGATCTCTCTGCATTGAAGGGGGGCACGCTGGTCACTCTGCATTGAAAGGGGGCACGCTGGTCATTCTGCATTGAAAGGGGGCATACTGGTCATTCTGCATTGAAAGGGGGCACGCTAGTCTCTCTGCATTGAAAGGGGGCACACTGGTCATTCTGCATTGAAAGGGGGCTGGTTGGTCACTCTGCATTGAAAGGGGGCACGCTGGTTTCTCTGCATTGAAAGGGAGCACGGTGGTCATTCTGCAATAAAAGGGGGCACGCTGGTCATACTGCATTGAAAGGGGGCACGCTGGTCTCTCTGCAATGAAAGGGGGCACGCTGGTCATTCTGCATTGAAAGGGGGCATGCTGGTCATTCTGCATTGAATGGGGACACGCTGGTCATTCTGCATTGAAAGGGGGCATGCTGGTCATTCTGCATTGAAGGGGGGCACGCTGGTCATTCTGCATTGAAAGGGGGCACGCTGGTCTCTCTGCATTGAAAGGGGGCACGCTGGTCATTCTGCATTGAAAGGGGGCACGCTGGTCTCTCTGCATTGAAAGGGGGCACGCTGGTCATTCTGCATTGAAAGGGGGCACGCTGGTCACTCTGCATTGAATGGGAGCACGCTGGTCTCTCTGCATTGAATGGGGGCAGGCTGGTCTCTCTGCATTGAAAGGGGGCACGCTGGTCATTCTGCATTGAAAGGGGGCACGCTGGTCACTCTGCATTGAAAGGGGGCACGCTGGTCTCTCTGCATTGAAAGGGGGCATGCTGGTAATTCAAACTTGTATTTAGATGCATTTTACTTTAATTACATCAGTATTTTCATAACAAAAAATACATGTGCTTGGGGGTAAGGGTTTCTTTAACTAATCTAGTGGAAGAGACTCGAGTGCTAAAATCCCGCGGGTTAGGGGGCGCAAATTACTTGCCTTGCCCCGGGTGCTGACAACCCACGCTACGCCACTGGAGAGTATGGATAATGGAAGAGAGGTATGAATCCTCTAGAAGAGTATAGAAGAGAGGTATGGATCCTCTAGGAGTAAGGAAGTGAGGTATGAATCCTCTAGATGTGTATGAAGGAGAGGTACGGATCCTCTAGGAGAGTATGGAAGTGAGGTATGGATTCTCTATGAGTGTATGGAAGTGAGGTATGGATCCTCTAGGAGAGTATAGAAGAGAGGTATGGATCCTCTAGGAGAGTATGGAAGTGAGGTATGGATCCTCTAGGAGAGTATGGAAGAGAGGTATGGATCCTCTAGGAGAGTATGGAAGTGAGGTATGGATCCTCTAGGAGAGTATGGAAGAGAGGTATGGATCCTCTAGGAGAGTATGGAAGAGAGGTATGGATCCTCTAGGAGAGTATGGAAGTGAGGTATGGATCCTCTAGGAGAGTATGGAAGAGAGGTATGGATCCTCTAGGAGAGTATGGAAGAGAGGTATGGATCCTCTAGGAGAGTATGGATGAGAGGTATGGATCATCTAGAAGAGTATGGAAGAGAGGTATGGATCGTCTTGGAGAGTATAGAAGAAAGGTGAGGATCCATCAAGGAGGGTATCATAGAGAAGTGATGATCGCTCTAGAAGAGTAGGGAGTGCAGTAGGTATGGACTTGGCCATGTTCGACATAGTCTAGCTCTGTATTCGACACTAGGCATGTGAAGAACTCCACATATGGTCGGGGTGGTAGACCCAGCTGGAGCCCCTGGCACTCATGTTTTGTTCCCTTGGCACGACATGACATTTTCTGTTTCATGACTTACTTTTGTAATACACAAAAGAAAAAATAAATAAAATAAAAAACACACGTATGAATACCGTACATTGACTAGGCGCAAAACATGCCTTGGCCATATGTAGCCTTTGTTGTATGTTTGTTATAATCCAAATACTTCACAATTTTTCGAATGCTAGAGGGGTTAAAGCATGTTCGGCATCTGAGAATTATTCCTTTGTGGTTTTATTTTTATCACAATGTTCTATGGAGGAGCAAGTCTCAGACTGCTACTGGATTTTCCAGGAAATGAAGGATTATTCTAAGGTTTATTCATACCCGAGTTTAAATGTTATATAGGAATTATCAGTAATGTCACAACTCATAAATGTTCCCCCATAGATGTATGAAAACAAACCTTTACCGTCCAGCTAAGATTTTGTTATCAAACCACCGGTTCTTATATAATTTACAATAAGAGAATGTTATAGGCTTATCTGAATTATTGAAGGCTGAACTTGGTTCACAAAAACATTAATTTGAATATTACCAAAAGTATTGGGACGCCTGCCTTTACACGCACATGAACTTTAATGGCATCCCAGTCTTAGTCTGTAGGGTTCAATATTGAGTTGGCCCACCCTTTGCAGCTATAAAAGCTTCAACTCTTCTGGGAAGGCTGTCCACAAGGTTTAGGAGTGTGCTTATGGGAATATTTGACCATTCTTCCAGAAGCGCATTTGTGAGGTCAGGCACTGATGTCGGACAAGAAGGCCTGGCTTGCAGTCTTCGCTCTAATTCATCCAAAAGGTGTTCTATCGGGTTGAGGTCAGGACAGTCAAGTTCCTCCACCCCAAACTCACTCCTCCATATCTTTATGGACCTTGCTTTGTGCACTGGTGCGCAGACATGTTGGAACAGGAAGGGTCCATCCCCAAACTGTTCCCACAAAGTTAGGAACATAAAATTGTCAGGACTCTGTGCAGGCCAGTCAAGTTCCTCCACTCCAAAATCACTCATCCATGGAAAGTATATCTTTTTTATCATAAACTTTTTTTCGTTTTTCACAGTTACTTTCTAAGTTCTTGCCTAGGTAAATGATGTCACCTATTCAAAGAGACATCAGGAGGGGAGGGGAGGAGAGGAGTAGGGGGTTTCTCAGGTCAGAGGCGTAACTAGAACCTTCAGAGCCCTGGTGCAAGAAACCATAAGGGCCCCCGGACCCCTGACAGGGTCCCTTCCCTTCAAGCCTGGGGCTCTTCCCACTGATCCTGGGGCCCTTTACTCTCGTTGTGGGGCCCTTTATTACGGTCCCGCAGTGGGACCCTTTTTTAAGTTCTGCCATCTTGGGGCCTCCCCATGGTGGTGGAATTCCAGGGCCTGGTTGCAAGTGTGACCTTTGGGATCCTGGAAGTTCACCTACTGGTGTCAGTAGATTTTACACAGCGAGTACTGTATATGCAGACTGAGTTTACTGTTGTGGGTTTAATAACACATAAATAAGTTGATTTTCTTTTGATCTTTAGGTCCACCTAGTGGCCATAATGCAGTATTTACCATATTAAGGTATTTCAGTGTAATATGGTCACTAGATGAATCTGGCAATCATAGAAAATCAGCTTATTAAGCAAAATATGGAAAGACTATGGAAAGTGCTGATTGACACTATGCCGATCACATGCACCCCCCAAAGGAAAAAAAAACCCTCCAGCAATGCACACCAAACTGAGCATGTGCATCTTGCCCCCAATGCCATGTTCTATCGGGAGATGGATTGGGGGACAGTGGAAGAAGGGGAGGATCAGAGGAGACAGAATCAAACAGCCTTTTTACACAATACAGAAGATTAACCCCTTAGGTTCTACCAGGGCTTTTTTTCTCAGAGAATAGGTGCAGGAACTCCCCCTTCTAAGTTACTTTGTGTCTTCGCCCTCTACCCACCTCCGAGCACTAAACCTTGGCCTTCCAACCTCCGAGCACTGACCCTTGGTTTCACCCCTTCCAATGTCCGAGCACTTACCCTTGGTTCCACCCCTTCCAACGTCTGAGCACTTAACCTTGGTTCCACCCCTTCCAAGGTCCGAGCACTGACCCTTGGTTCCACCCCTTCCAACCTCTAAGCACTAACCCTTGGTTCCACCCCTTCCAACCTCCGAGCACTGACCCTTGGTTCCACCCCTTCCAACCTCCGAGCACTGACCCTTGGTTCCACCCCTTCCAACCTCCGAGCACTTACCCTTGGTTCCACGCCTTCCAACGTCCGAGCACTAAGCCTTGGTTCCACCCCTTCCAACCTCCGAGCACTGACCCTTGGTTCCACCCCTTCCAACCTCCGAGCACTGACCCTTGGTTCCACCCCTTCCAACGTCCGAGCACTAACCCTTGGTTCCACCCCTTCCAACCTCCGAGCACTGACCCTTGGTTCCACCCCTTCCAACCTCCGAGCACTGACCCTTGGTTCCATCCCTTCCAACCTCCGAGCACTGACCCTTAGTTCCACCCCTTCCAACCTCCGAGCACTTACCCTTGGTTCCACCCCTTCCAACCTCCGAGCACTGACCCTTGGTTCCACCCCCTACCCAGCTTCCAGTACAGCCCCTTTTACAGAATATAGAGCCAAGTATAATTTTGTATTGGAATGTATAGGATTAGGTTATGATAACAAGAAAAGCTATAAAATAGATCCCCCCCAGCCAGCAGCAATAGACCCCCCCCCCTCCCCCAGCGGCAATAAACTCTCATCAGCAGCAAAAGATATCCCAGCAGCCAGCATCAATAGACTCTCTAGCAGCCAGCAACAGTGGACCCCTCCCTAAACAGTAGATCCCTTCTAGCAACACTTAACCCTCAGTAAGATCCTCCACCAACAACAATAGATTATATAGGGGGGGGGGGGGGGGAAGCTGCGCTAAGTGACACAATCATAAATCAAGAGTCCAAAGAGTCCCAAAGTTTGATACTCTTTGGACTCTTGATTTATGTTTGTGTCACTTAGCGTAGCTCCCCGCCCCCCCCCCCCCTATACAGTTTTTGATGTTTGTCACATGTTAAGTTGCTGCTACCAATTTAGATATCAGCGTAGTTTCTCCCCTACATTTTTAACAACAATAGATTGCCATGCAAAAATAGATCCCCTCCAGCAACAATAGATCTCCCAGCAGCCAGCATCAGTAGACCGTCCAGCACCCATTGGAGGTGCCGGAACTGCGTTCCCGCTGAAAAAAAGCCCGGGGTTCTACAGTGAGTATAACAAGCATGCTTTAATGCATATACAGACTGATTTCACTGTTGTGGGTTTAGTTACACTTTATTAACGACAAAGTAGCAAAGTAAATATACAATCCCATAGCAGCTACATTTTACAGTAGTTTATATAAATTAGATAAACATGAATGGACTTTGGTCACTTTAGGTTATGTGGCTTACTTGTTGCATATAGTTCCTTAGCGTATTAAATAAATAAATAGAAAACATCTTTATTTTGATTTTAACAGCATAAAAAAAGCTTATTTTTTTTTTATGAATACAAAACGTTTAGTGTACCTTTCACATTAGCTACAATATGTTCTACAGATAAAAAGACGTATTCTAGAACTATGCACAATTATTTTACAATATCTATACAGGAAAAGCCACACAATAAGAGAACAAAGGGAATACAGTGTAAAAAGATCTGAGCTTATTAAAAAAAAAAAAAAAAAAACACTGTGGCAGTGATACGCAATGTACAGTAATCCCCCGCAACCAATCATCCAAACTATGGGAAATCAAAATTTGATTGCACAGCAATTCATTTGATTGGTTGCACAGCAGCATTAAACAGGTACAAGTAAAAAGGCCATACCAAAAATTAATTAGTATATATATATATATATATATATATATATATATATATATACACAACCCAAACCTTTTTATTTTATTTATTATTTTTTTTTAAGTTGGGTGACTCCACTTTCGTAGGGAAAAAAAATCAGCAAAATAAAGAAAAAATAATATAGCGTATACAGATGCGACACAAATCATATTGTAATTCAATGTTATTAAAAATGACCTTTCCTTTTCAATCTGCAGCTGTTGTACTTTACTGAAAATGCAATATGGCGACCTGGAGGTGTTCTGTACACAGAATGTATACTGACCACACCCCCAGAAACATTATTTCCTGCTTGTGTGATTGGCTCACCAATTTTCCCAGAAGTCTGCCTAAGGCAGCGATGGTGAACCTTGGCACCCCAGATGTTTTGGAACTACATTTCCCATGATGCTCATGTACTTTGCAGTGTAATTGAGCATCATGGGAAATGTAGTTCCAAAACATCTGGGGTGCCAAGGTTCCCCATCACTGGCCTAAGGCATCAATCAGTTGTGCAGTTGCAGCACTCTAATGAGGAAAACTGCTGGGCCTGCATCCCTTTAGACGTGTTCCTATTGGGATTATCTCACCAAAAATTAAATTTTTTGGTACAGGGGATGCCAGAAATCTGACTTGTATCAAAGGCTGGCCATCCATTATACAATTTTATTACAATTGTCTGTACAATTTTCTTTAGATTTACCTTCAACTATGTAGTACAAAGACCTGCCTTATAGGATACATAGTTACATAGTTACATAGTAGGTGAGGTTGAATAAAGACAATAGTCCATCCAGTTCAACCTGTGTAGGTGTGTGTGGCTGTAATCATCTCACATACCCCTGAATGTTCTGATCCTTGAGATGTACGTCTAACAGTCTTTTGAAAGCCACCATACTACCCGCAGAAACCACCTCTTGTGGTAGAGAATTCCACAATCTTGTAGCCCTAACCGTAAAGAACCCCCTGCGTTGCCTGAGGTTAAAACGCTTCTCCTCTAATCGCATTGTATGCCCTCAAGTTCTCATGCAATCCTTTCGACTGAATAGCTGTTTTTCTAAGCTGAGATCCCCATTGAGATATTTATAAATTGCTATCATGTCCCCCCTCAGGCGTCTCTTCTCCAGGGAGAATAAATCAAGCGATTGCAGACGCTCTTCATAATTAAGGATACAATTGAAAGTGTTGTTTAGTTTTGACCTCATATTATTTGGTCAAAGCTAAACAACACTTTCACTTGTATCCAATTAGGCAGGTCTTTGTATTACATAGTTGAAGGTAAATCTAAAGAAAATTGTACAGAAAATTGTATAAAGTATGGCCAGCCTATGATACAAGTCTGATTTTTGGCATCACCTGCAACAAAAATGTCATTTTTGGTGAGATACTCCCAATAGGAACAAGTCTAAATGGATGCAGACCCTGCAGCTTTCCTCATTAGAGCCCTGCAGCTGCACAGCTGATAGATAATTATGAAACCACTCCCATTAGACCCACTCAGCACAGAGGAACAAACAATGATTTATTCAGAATAATGAAAGGTAGGAATCTGCAACAAAGTTTGTTATAATCCTTGTAATGTACAGAGATCACCCAGAGGGGAATGTTTTTTTCTCAACAAAAGTGGAGTTATGCTTTAAGCCTGTAGAAGGTGTTAGCATTTTTTTCCTACTTCTAGAAGCTAAATAGTGTTATCCTATGTGTCCATGCACACTGCATTAGTCTATTAGCATTTTTTATTTGAGCTTCAGCATCTAGGAGCAGAAAAAAAAAGTTTTTTTGGGAGTTTTTTGGAGCGTCTTTCCAGCAGAAAACAAAAAAACGCTGAACGCTTCTAAATGCTTCTAAATGATACTAAAACGCTACTAAAAGTTGGCACAAAATGCTATTATCAGCATTTTTCATCCAGTGTTTTTTCCTAGCATTTTTTAAGCTTATAAAATATACCAGTGTGCATGACGCCTTACAGACCAACTCAGGGAACAATAAAATGACCCTTGCAGAAGCTCATCCTTTCTTGCAAGGGTAAGATACTGGTCAATCATGGAAATAGAAGAGCGAGGTAATACTTAATTTACTCCTCGCTCCAGCTGACCCCCCCCCCCCCCCCGCCATTTGTGTGACTGGGTCCCCTGAAGCCTCTTCTATAAGGCGCTTTGGGCAGCAATTGCTCAATGACCAACAGCCAATGGCCCTCTATTGTAAGTGAGGACAGCAATTGACCACCGGCAAGTGAGAGTGGGGGAGAGGTCCAGAGTGAGGAGTAAGGTAAGTATTACACCTTATTCCATGTCCCTCAGAATTAACAAGTGTTTAACCCATGTGAAAAGTTGGGGGGTCCACTGAAAGGGTAGTTTATTGCAATTCTTAAAATTTGACTTTAAATACAGTATAAAATGGTTGAGACCCCATCAGGGAAAGTGGGGGAGAGGTCCAGAGTGAGGAGAAGGGTAAGTATTTCACCTTATTCCCTGTCCCCCAGCATTAACAAGTACGGTATTTAACCCATGTGCAAAGTTGAGGGGGGTGGGGGGTCCACTAAAAAAGAATAGTTGTTTGCAATTCTTGGAGTTGGGCTTTAAATACAGTAGGACATGTTTAAGTCCCCCCCATCGGGGATCCCATAGTTTTTTTGCAATTCTTAAAGTTTGACTTTAAATACAGTATGGAATGGTTAAGACCTCATCAGGGAGAGTGGGGGAGAGGTCCGGAGTGAGGAGTAAGGTAAGTATTACACCTTATTCCATGTCCCTCAGAATTAACAAATATTTAACCCATGTGCAAAGTTGAGGGGGGTCCACTGAAAGGGTAGGGATCCCATAGTTTTTTGCAATTCTTAAAGTTAGTCTTCCATTATAGAATGAAATGGTTAAGACCCCCATCAGGGAAAGTGGTGAAGAGGTCCAGAGTGAGGGGTCAGGTAAGTATCACAAGCATTTAACCCAAGTAGAAAGTTGGGGGGTTCACTGAAAGGGTCATTTTTTGCAATTCTTAAGGTTGGACTTTAAATTTAGTATGAAATGGTTGAGACCTCATCAGGGAGAGTGGTGGACATGTCAAGAGTGAGGAGTAAGGTAAGTATTACACCTTATTCCTTGTCCCACAGAATTAACAAATATTTCACCCATGTGCAAAGTTGAGGGGGGGGGGGGGTCCACTAAAAAAAAGTCGTTTTTGCAAATCCTTGAGTTGGGCGTTAAATATAGTAGGACATGTTTAAGACAACCCATCAGAGATCCCATCGTTTTTTGCAATTCTTAAAGTTAGACTTTAAATATAGTATGGAATGGTTGAGACCCCATCAGGGAGAATGGTGGAGAGGTCCAGAGTGAGGAGAAGGGTAAGTATTACACCTTATTCCTTGTCTACCAGAATTAACAAGTAATTAACCCAAGAGGAAAGTTGGGGGGGGTTGGGTCCACTGAAAGGGACGTTTTTTGCAATTCTTAAAGTTGGACTTTAAATATAGTATGAAATGGTTAAGACCCCATCAGGGAGAGGTCCAGAGTGAGGAGTAAGGTAAGTATTACACCTTATTCCTTGTCCCTCAGAATTAACAAATATTCCACCCATGTTCAAAGTTTTTTGCAATTCTTAAAGTTAGACTTTAAATATAGTATGGAATGGTTGAGACTTCATCAGGGAGAGGTCCAGAGTGAGGAGTAAGGTAAGTATTACACCTTATTCCATGTCCCCCAGAATTACAAGTATTTAACCCATGTGCAAAGTTGGGGGGGTCCACTGAAAGGGTAGATTTTTTGCAATTCTTAAAGTTTGACTTTAAATCTAGTATGAAATAGTTAGGACCCCATCAAGGAGAGTGGTGGAAAGGTCCAGAGCGAGGGGTAAGGTAAGTATTACACCTTATTCCTTGTCCCCCAGAATTAACAAGTATTTAACCCATGTGCTAAATTGAGGGGGGGTCCACTAAAAAAAGAGTAGTTTTTGCAATTCTTTGAGTTGGGCTTTATATATAATAGGAAACGCTTAAGACGCTCCATCAGAGATCCCATAGTTTTTTTGCAATTATTAAAGTTAGACTTTAATTATAGTATGGAATGGCTGAGACCCCATCAGGGAGAATGGTGGAGAGGTCCAGAGTGAGGAGAAGGGTAAGTATTACACCTTATTCCTTGTCTACCAGAATTAACAAGTAATTAACCCAAGTGGAAAGTTGGGGGGGGGGGGGTTGGGTCCACTGAAAGGGACGTTTGCAATTCTTAAAGTTGGACTTTAAATATAGTATGAAATGGTTGAGACTTCATCAGGGAGAGGTCCAGAGTGAGGAGTAAGGTAAGTATTACACCTTATTCCTTGTCCCCCAGCATCAACAAGCATTTAACCCATGTGCAAAGTTGAGGGGGGGTCCACTAAAAAAAAGTAGCTTTTGCAATTCCTTGAGTTGGGCGTTAAATATAGTAGGACATGTTTAAGACCCCCCATGTGCAAAGTTGAGGGGGGGGGGAGGGTAGTTTTTTGCAATTCTTGGAGTTAGGCTTTAAATATAGTAGGAAATGCCTAAGACCCCCCATCAGGGATCCCATGGGGAGATTTCCCTGCATTTTCTGTACCAGAGACTCAGCAAGAAGTAAGCTGAGATCTCCTCATAGTGAGGGGATATCTTGTCTTTTGACAGTTGCCCCAGAACAGATGTCCCCACTGGAAGATTATCCCTCACCTCCTACTCTTGTGAAAACTAAAAAAATGTTGGATTTTTAATGACAAAGATCATCAGGAGCAATAAAGAGGGAGAATCACACAAAAAAAGCAATATAAACCTTACAGGGGTTGCAACCCTTCCACACTTTACTAAAAAAAAAAAAAAAAAAGTTTTGTCTTTACAAACACTTTACAGTCTGTCTAAAGTCCCAACCTTTTTTTAATTAGATAGACTTTGCTGTTGGTGTCCCTTCTAGGGAGATTCACTCTCTAATCGCCCTGATCACCAATGTCACCGCAACTGAAAATCAGACAAAAAACATTTTTTTAATTGTCACCAGAACAGGAGTTATGAAGAAATCATCCCATGGGGAATGTTGTATTCACAGGACAGGGAGCGAATGGAAATGTCACAGATGGAAAAAAAAAACTGATAGTGGTTCTAACCTTTTCTATCCAAACTTTTGGCTTTAGCCTGCGGTCACTATATCTGCTCTCCCACAGTACACAGAACATGGAAATGCAATTATTTTAGTAAATAAAATCTGCTAAATACCTTTTCTCATCAGCAGTATATAGCAGTCTTGTGACATCTATCAGTGTCTGGTTAAAGCTTGTAGGAGGAGTTTTCATTCTCCTCTGACTGTCCTATGAGACTGCATGACCCCTGTCCCTCTGTCTGGACAGTGCCGATCACATGCACCCTCCCAAGAAAAAAAAAAAAAAAACCTCTAGCAATACACACCAAACTGAGCATGTGCAGCTTGTCCCCAATGCCCTGTTCTATCAGGAGATGGATTGGGGACTGTGGAAGAAGGGGAGGATCAGAGAAGACAGGATCAAACAGCCTTTATACACAATGCAGAGGATTAACTCCTTAGGTTCCATAGTGAGTATAACAAGCATGCTTTACTGCATATACAAACTGATTTTACTGTTGTGGGTTTAGTAATACTTTAGGTTAAACACTGTGATAAAAAAAACAAAGGGAGTAATAACACAAAAAATAAACTGTTGGATGAATGTCATAAGCATTTACTTAGACCTCATGAATTCTGGACGTATTTTACTTAAAGTGTTACTAAACCCAGGAGCCTGCATTCACTATATCTGCTCTCCCACCGTACACAGAACATGGAAATGCAATTATTTTAGTAAATATAAACTGCTAAATACCTTTTCTCACCAGCAGTATATAGCAGTCTTGTGACTTCTATCAGTGTCCGGTTGAAGCTTGTAGGAGGAGTTTTCATTCTCCTCTGATTGTCCTATGAGGCTGCAGGACTCCTGACCCTTTGCATGGACAGTGTTAATTGGCCCTGTGATGATCACATGCACCCCCCCAAAAATAAACAAATAAAAAAAACAACTAAAATAAACAAATAAAAAAAAAAAGACTAAAATAAACAAATAAAAAGAAAACAACTCTCTAGAAATACACACCAAACTGAGGGTCTCCGAGGCTCTGTTCTACCAATAAATGGATTGTGGACAGTAAAAGAAGGAGAGGATCAGAGAAGACAGAATCAAACAGCCTTTTTTACGCAATGCAGAGGATTAACCCCACAGTGCCCCACAGTGAGTACTGTATATACCAGTGATGGCGAGCCTTGGCACCCCAGATGTTTTGGAACTACATTACCCATGATCCTCAACTACCCTGCCTTATCATCGAGGGAAACGTAGTTCCAAAACATCTGGGGTGCCAAGGTTCGCCATCACTGGTATATACAGACTGATTTTACTGTTGTGGGTTTAGTAACACATAAATAATTTGATTTCCTTTGATCTTTAGCTCCATCTAGTGGCCATAATGCAGTATTTACCATATTAAGGTATTTCAGTGTAATATGGTCACTAGATGAATCTGGCAATCATAGAAAATCAACGTATTAACTAAAATATGGAAAGACTTTGGGAACATTTGTGACATTCGTTCAATTCATTTTTTATACATAGTACATGCTTACTAGAATAATTCTATACTTTAACTTTAAGCCCAATAGTCACACTAGTTGCCCATGTCTGAAAGGCAGGTTCAGCCAGATAGGTCAGTAGTTAGCCAAAATCACTTTACAGCAGTGGTGTATTTTGGTTTTGTGCTGCCCTAGGCAAGACTAAAATTGGGCGCCCCCCCCCCCCCCCCCCATGTAAATTTTCCCCACTCCTTTTTTAACGGATATGACTCCATCCAAAACTGAGGGACTACAAGTCCCAGCATGAACCCCTGAGATCAAATGGGGGGGGGGGGGTGAGAGGGGGCGAGAGAGAGAGAGGGTGGGTGAGGGAGGGAGAGAGACGGCGGATGAGAGAGAGAGAGGGGGTGGGTGAGGGAGGGAGAAAGAGAGGGGGTGGGTGAGGGAGGGAGGGAGGGAGGGAGAGAGAGAGGGGAGATGAAAGAAAGGGGGGGGTGAAAGAGAGAGCGGGGAATGCAAGAGAGAGGGGGGGAATCTAAGAAAGAGAGAGAGGGGGTGAGAGAGAGGGGTGAGAGAGAGGGGGGATGAGAGAGAGAAAGAGAGAGGGGGGATGAGAGAGAGAGAGAGGGGGGATGAGTGAGAGAGAGAGAGACGGGGGTGAGAGAGAGGGGGGATGAGAGAGAGAGAGGAGGAGGATATAGAAAGAGAGAGGGGGTGAGAGAGAGCGAGGGAGGTGAGAGAGAGGGAGCAAGAGAGAGAGAAGAGGGGTGAGAGAGGGGGAAGAGAGAGGGGGTGAGTGAGAGAGAGAGGGGTGAGAGAGAGGGGGGGTGAGAGAGGCGGTTCTAGCAAGTAGTGGCCAATAGAGTCTCAGGTGGAGGGGGGTGGCTTTTTTGCTGCCCCCCTGCAAAGTGCTGCCCTAGGCCTGGGCCTTGTTGGCCTAGGCCAAAATACAGCACTGCTTTACAGTTGTCATATGTCATCGTCAATGTCCTCCTGGTGGGAAGTCTATACCATTGTCACCACTAGAATTTCCACTGTGGAATCGTCTTTACCTGCTGAAGTACAACATACTTCTCATTGTTATTAATCTTGTAGTCAAAGTCCTGCTGACCCCTGTAGTGCTTCCTTAGCATGTAACACACCATAGCTATCAGAACAGTCAACATGGATACAATCCCGATGCAAATCCCTAGCAGTGTAGCTGGTTCTATGCTGAAGGTAACTTGCGGGAAGGAGTCTGGTGATGTGGCCTCTGTAGCGACTCCTCCTGGTCCTTCTGTCCCATCAGGAATGGAGTCTGGTGATGTGGCCTCTGTAGCGACTCCTCCTGGTCCTTCTGTCCCATCAGGAACACATTCAGCACCGTGGTCAGCGTGGCCCTCTGGACAGGTACATTTGAAAGACCCAAGTAAATTATTGCAAGACCACTTACATGGGCTCGCCAAACACTCATCCACATCCAGACATTTGCGCTCGTTTCCATCCAGGATATACCCTTCTGGGCAATGGCAGCCCTTTTCATTGCATTCAGGCTCACACTCATATGTATTGCAAACCCTTTTGCATTTTTTGGGATTGATTTTGCTAAGGACAAATCCTTCATTGCAAGCACACTCGAAGCCGCCAGGGAAATTTTCACAGATTTGTTCGCACATGGTAAACTCACACTCGTCAATGTCTTGACATTTCACGCCACACTCACCAGGACTCTCACAGTCAGAGTTGTCATTTGTATATCCAGACTTGCAGCCACAGGTGAAGCTGCCGTTGCTCTTGGTGCAGCTGTACCCGCAGCGATTGGGGTGGGTTGCACATTCATCATCTAAACAGGTCTTCCCATCTTCTGCAAGGTATCCCTTACTGCAACTGCAGGGAGAAGTAGGCGGTTTTGAGTTTGGATCACAATCCTGGCTACAGAGGTTGGGATCACAAGGTAAGGGCTCGGAGCATGATCTTTGGTCTTGTTTCAGAGTTAGCCCTGGGGGGCACTTACATTCCGGGGTGCCATTTATAACCGTACATTCAAAATCACACCCTCCATTCTCGATCTCACAAGGCCAGGCTCCTGGGGTCTTCTTGGTCCATTTAAATTGTCCATCTTCCTTATCTTCACAGATCAGATTTTCCTGGTTTGAAGGTATCTGGACCATGGTATCAGAAGGATAGAAGTTGCTCAAACTGAGGCCCATGCCATAGAATTTGTGAAAATAAGTGACGTTTGGTACCGTAAGTGGTTTACAAGACGCCGAATGACTGGATTCACATAACAAGCCATCCGATTTGAACATGCAGTCAGTCTCTTCCCAGGTGCCCCTATTGTTCATGGTGACACAGAGGCCACCAGAACCAGGACACTTCCGTTCATAATCATTCCAGAGAATAGAATTCGTATCACTCTCACCAGTGACCCAGGTAAAGCCCCGTAGAGGCAGGTTCACATCTGTGCATCCCTGTTTGGGTTTCAACCCAATCCAAACTTTGATATTGTCCGTCTTCACCTTGGAAAGGAATTGAGAAACAACCTGTGCTTGCTCTGAGCTTTTCACAGTCATCAGGTCTTGCATGTTGTTTTTACAGTCTTGACTTGCTTTTTCATATTTTCTCCTATCCCAGGATACGGAGTAACAGGCTTGATCAATGCACACAAACTCTTTTTGGCGCTCAGCCAATGAAGCCAACATGGCTAACTCTGACCAGGTGACCAGCACCCAAATGCCGTAGAGAAGAAGCATTATTATTGTTGTCGCAGGGTTGCAGATGAGTAGTGTTGCTGGCAGCAAGGCGGAGGGTAAGAGCAGGAAAAGTGCAAGTATTCCAGCTGGTAACGAGATAAAAACTGCACTCACAGAGGTGTGTGTCATGCCTAAAAGTCAGTGCCCAACTTTATACATTCCCAGCCCTCCCCTAGCAGCCTGTCACACAGAAGAAGGAAGGAAATGCCTGGAAGGAAGGGCTGGAGCGACTTGTAACACTAAGCAGAATGTTAAACTTGTGACACGGTGTGCGGGACAATGATCACTTATCTGTAACACCTCGTTCATTGATGGAAAGTGTTGCAAAGGTCTCCCACAATCAAAAGGACTTCTTTACTTTAGTGAGGGTGCAGTAGGAAACTTGGACAGGATCCACACTGACAAACCGTGCCAGGCTCATTAAAAAGCATACATTCAGCGGTGAGAAAATCATTATCAGATTTACGTTTCAGGTTGCGCAGATGTTTCTCATTCTAACAAACAAATGCAGATTCCCTCCAGAGCCGCTGACAATGGCATCCTCTAAATAAAGGAAGGAGTTTGGGATGAATTCAGTCTTGCATTAACCACTTGACCACCACCGGGAGGTTTTACTACCTTCATGACCAGGGCATTTTTTTTTTGCTATTTGGCACTTTGCTATTTTAGAATATGAAAAAACTAGAACAACATGGACTTTATAGGCACTAGCAGGGCTTTTTTTTCAGTGGGAACGCGGGGGAACGCAGTTCCGGCACCTCCAGCACTAAATGTATGTAATAGCCAGGGGTGCTGGGGTGTGCTACAGGATCTATTAATGCTGGCTGCTGGGGATCTATTGTCATTCGAGGGGATCTATTTTTGCCTGAGGGGGAGGTCTGTTGTTGCTGTGGGGAATCCATTGTTGCTGGAGGTGGCTCTTCTGTGGCTGGGGGTCAGTTGTTGCTGGGAGGGATCTGGAGAGTCTATTGATGCTGGCTGCGGGTGGGATCTGTTTTTACTGTCGGGGGTCTATTGTTGCATGTGGTCCATTGTTGCCGGGGAATCCATTGTTCCTGGCTGCAGGAACAACTATTTTACTGCTTTTCTTGTTAACGTTAACAAATAGTACTTGGTTCTATATTCTCTGAAAGGGGCAGTACTGGGAGGTGGGTGGGGGTTGGAACCAAGGAACGATGCTTGAAGGTTGATAGGGACGGAGACAATGGGATACCTAGAAAGGAGGAGTTCCTGCACCTATTATCTGAGAAAAAAAGCCCTGGGCACTAGTAAAACAAATTCATACATTTTATTAACCACTTCTACACTGGAGGACACATTAGGCACCTTTCAGGGGGGAGGGGGGAATGGGTACCTGTTTTTTACAGGTACCCTTCCTCACTTCCGGGAGACAGTGTCGCGGCACCATCCCTCGGAAGTTCGGCCCTCCTCCTCCTTTCCCCGCCGCTGGGCCATTTGGAAAGCACAGCGCACTTCACGCATGTGCAGTAGGGAACCGCAAATGGCTGTGCAGCACCTGACAGCTAATCTGAAAATCAGCAGGGGTGCCGACATCATGGGCTCCCTGGACAGGTAAGTGTCTTTTATTAAAAGTCAGCAGCTATAGGATTTTATAGCTGCTGACTTTTAACTTTTTTTTTTCCCCAGGCGGAACTCCTCTTTAACCACTTCTGCCTAGGAAGATTTTCCTTCTTAATGACCAGGGCCTATTTTGCGATTCGGCACTGCGTGACTTTAACGGACAATTGCGCGGTCGTGCGACGCTGTACCTAAACGAATTTGACGTCCTTTTTTCCCCACAAACAGAGCTTTCTTTTGGTGGTATTTGATCACCTGTGCGATTTTTTGATCATGCGCTATAAACAAAAAAAGAGCGTCAAATTTTGCAAAAATAACAATATTTTTCACATTTTTTTATATGACATCCCCCCCCCCCAAAAAATGTAAAAATCAAAATGTTTTAACATTTTTGGCCAATTTGTTTTCTGCTACATATACTTGGTAAAAAAAAAATCACAATAAGCGTCTTTTGATTGGTTTGCGCAAAAGTTATTGCATTTACTAACTAAGGGAAAGATTTTTGTCATTTTTGTTGTTTTTTTTTTTAACGAGTAATGGCGGCGATCCGCGATTTTTTTTGCAGGACTGCGACATTGCGGCGGACAGATCGAACCCTTGACTGACATTTTTGACACTTTTGGGGGTACCAGTGACAAAAAAAAATCGCAGATCGCCGCCATTACGCGTTAAAAAAAAACAACAAAAATGACAAAAATCTTTCCCTTTGTTAGTAAACGCAATAACTTTTGCGCAAACCAATCAAAATACGCTTTTGCAATTTTTTTTACCAAAAATATGTAGCATAAAACAAATTGGCCTAAAATATTAAAAAATTTTGATTTTTAAATTTTTTTTTTTTTTTTGGGAATTTCATATAAAAAAATTTGAAAAATATTGTTATTTTTGCAAAATTGTCGCTCTTTTTTTGTTTATAGTGCATGGTCAAAAAATCGCACAGGTGATCAAATACCACCAAAAGAAAGCTCTGTTTGTGGGAAAAAAAGGACGTCAAATTAGTTTAGGTACAGCGTCGCACGACCGCGCAATTGTCCGTTAAAGTCACGCAGTGCAGAATCGCAAAATAGGCCCTGGTCACGAAGGGGGTAAAATCTTCCGGGGCTTAAGTGGTTAATAAATGATTTACTATCGAGCTCTAATATTCATTGGTTGAAGTTTCCGACAATTGTAGAAGAAAGAAAATGTTTCTCATTCTAACAAACAAATGCAGATTCCCTCCAGAGCCGCTGACAATGGCATCCTCTAAATAAAGGAAGGAGTTTGGGATGAATTCTGTCTTGCATTAACCACTTGACCACCACCGGGAGGTTTTACTACCTTCATGACCAGGGCATTTTTTTTGCTATTCGGCACTTTGCTATTTTAGAATATGAAAAAACTAGAACAACATGGACTTTATAGGCACTAGTAAAACACATTCATACATTTTATTAACCACTTCTACACTGGAGGACACATTAGGCACCTTTCAGGGGGGAATGGGTACCTGTTTTTTACAGGTACCCTTCCTCACTTCCGGGAGACAGTGCCGCGGCACCATCCCTCGGAAGTTTGGCCCTCTTCCTCCTTTCCCCGCCGCTGGGCCGTTTGGAAAGCACAGCGCACTTCACGCATGTGCAGTAGGGAACCGCAAATGGCTGTGCAGCACCTGACAGCCAATCTGAAAATCAGCGGGGGTGCCGACATCATGAGCTCCCTTGGCAGCTAAGTGTCTTTTATTAACCACTTAAGCCCCGGAAGATTTTACCCCCTTCGTGACCAGGGCCTATTTTGCGATTGGGCACTGCGTGACTTTAACGGACAATTGCGCGGTCGTGCGATGCTGTACCTAAACGAATTTGACGTCCTTTTTTTCCTACAAACAGAGCTTTCTTTTGGTGGTATTTGATCACCTGTGCGATTTTTTGATCATGCGCTATAATCAAAAAAAGAGCATCAATTTTGCAAAAATAACAATATTTGTCAAATTTTATTATATGAAATTCCCCCCCCAAAAAAAATGTAAAAATCAAAATGTTTTAACATTTTCGGCCAATTTGTTTTCTGCTACATATGCTTGGTTAAAAAAAAAAATCGCAATAAGCGTATTTTGATTGGTTTGCGCAAAAGTTATTGCGTTTACTAACTAAGGGAAAGATTTTTGTCATTTTTGTTGTTTTTTTTTTTAACGAGTAATGGCGGCGATCCGCGATTTTTTTTGCAGGACTGCGACATTGCGGCGGACAGATCGGACCCTTGACTGACATTTTTGACACTTTTGGGGTTACCAGTGACATTACTACAGTAATCAGTGCTATACATATGCACTGTTACTGTAAAAATGACACTGGCAGGGAAGGGGTTAACTTTATTGGGAAGGAGGGGTTATGTGTGTCCCTAGGGGCGTGTTTTACTGTGATTGGATGTGGCTACTGGTGTAAGAACAGAGATCAACGGTCCTACATAGCAGAACCGTATGATCTCCATTCTTACAGCCCATTCACACTGCCGCGACAGGATTTTGTGGGGCGACCTGTGCACCGCGACCTTGGCGCGACTTGCACGGACTTCATATAATTGAAGTCAATGCAAGTCGCCTCCAGGTCGCCCCAAAGTAGTACAGGACCCTTTTTCTTGTGTCGCTCCTATTAGAATGGGTCCTGTACTATTCAATGGCGAGCGACCGACCGCAACTTGTCAGGCGACCAAGTCGCCTGACAAGTCGCGCTAATGTGAATGGACCCTTACAAAGGGAAGAATGACAGGCGGCTTTGTTTACATCAGCCGCCTGCCTTTCTCCCTTCACAGCGGACGATCGCGAGTGACCGGCGGACATCGGGTCCGCCGGTCACACGCGCGGACATGTTAGGGAACGAGCCGGGGCGGGAGCGCGCCTCCGGGGGCGCGCACTCGCCCGCTATTGGCTCACAGGCTAGTGATGTACTGATACGTCACTTTGCCTGGCCGGGGCTGACCGCCGCAGTATATGGCGGTGGTCGGCAAGCGGTTAAAGGCATCATTGATAAACAAACATACATTGTCTACAATATAATTTTCATAATATTGGAAACATTGTAGTCACATCTTATTATCCCAAAAAAAAAAAAAAAAAAACCTGTTGATGCCTTCACCTATTTTATCCCTCATTTACCACAAAACAAACCGTAAAACCAAAAATAAAACAAAACAAAAAACAAAAAAAATTGCTTCTTTCCTTCCCTTCCCCTCTCACCCACCTTCCTCTCATCCAATGGCACCAAATTTGTTCCCCATAGGGTCAATACTCCATAAGAGCTTTTCCTTCTTCCGAGAGAATAAATAGATTCCAGGCTTCCCAGGTTTGCTTATATTTATCCCTATTATGTCTAGAGGTGAAAATTAAATCTTCCAACTTATTTATTTCCTCGACCTTCATTACCCAATCTTTTACCGTAGGTGCTAACTCTTTCTTCCACTTTCTCGGAATACATGCTCTTGCTGCATTTAATAATTGATTTACTATCGAGCTCTAATATTCATTGGTTGAAGTTTCCGACAATTGTAGAAGAAAGAAGATGTTTCTCATTCTAACAAACAAATGCAGATTCCCTCCAGAGCCGCTGACAATGGCATCCTCTAAATAAAGGAAGGAGTTTGGGATGAATTCAGTCTTGCATTAACCACTTGACCACCACCGGGAGGTTTTACTACCTTCATGACCAGGGCATTTTTTGCTATTCGGCACTTTGCTATTTTAGAATATGAAAAAACTAGAACAACATGGACTTTATAGGCACTAGTAAAACAAATTCATACATTTTATTAACCACTTCTGCACTGGAAGATTTTCCCCCTTAATGATCAGGCCATATCTTGCGATTCGGCACTGTGTTACTTTAAGGGACAATTGCGCGGTCATGTGACACTGTACCTAAATAAAATTGATGTCCTTTTTTTCCCATAAATAGAGCTTTCTTTTTGTGGTATTTGATCACCTGTGCGTTTTTTATTTTTTGCGCTATACACAAAAAAAAAAAAAACGACAATTCTGAAAAAAAATCAATATTTTTCACATTCTGTTATATAACAAAAAATCAAGTGGCATTTAGCCCCGGTTCACACTGAGGCGACCTGTGAGGCGGCCTGGTATCGCCTCCCATAGGGAAGCTGCGGACCCGTTCTAATAGGAGCGACACAAGTCGCTCCGACTTAGAAAAAGGGTCCGGAGCTTCTTTGGGGCGACCAGGAGGCGACCGCCATAGACTTCAATGTTATGAAGTCCGTGGCGGCCGCTCCGAGGTCGCGGCCCCCCGATGTGAACGGGGCCTTACAGTCCCAAAACAATTGGGGGTACCCTCCTTATTTCCACTTACCGGGATGATGGCCATTGACACTAGGTACTAGGTGATGAGACAACAAATCTCTGTTATATAACATTCCCAAAAAAAAAAAAATTAAAATCAACATTTTTTAACATTTTAGGCCAATTTGTTTTCTGTTACATATTTTTGGTAAAAAAAAAGAATCGCAATAAGCATATTTTGATTGGTTTGCGCAAAAGTTATCACGTCTACTAACTATGGGAAAGCTTTATGTCATTTTTATTGTTTTTTTTTTTATTAGTAATGGCGGCGATCTGCGATTTTTTGCGGTACCGTGACATTGTGGCGGACAGATCGGACCCCTAACTGACATTTTTGACACTTTTCGGGGTACCAGTGACCTTACTACAGTAATCAGTGCTAAAAATATGCACTGTTACTGTAATAATGACACTGGCAGGGAAGGGGTTAATACTGTTGGTGATCAAGGGGTTAAATGTAAGCCTAGGGGAGTGATTCTAACTGTGGGGGTGTTGGGCTTTTGAAATGATCATAGAGACATGTGATCCTATATAGCAGGGTCACATGGTCTCTGTGATCATTGCAGGCAGAAGAACGGTCGGCTGTGTTTACATCAGCTGTCCTTCCTTCTCTCTCATTAGGGAGAGATCACGGGTGTCAGGCGGCAATCGGAGCCGCATGACACATGCGCCGGCATTTCCGCTGATGAGTGGGGGTGGGAGCGCGCCGGCACACGCTCGCCCCCTAGCTGCAGGCGCGCAACCAACGTATACCTACGTCAGGCCCTGCCGCAGTGTAACTGCAGCGGGTGGTCAGGAAGAGGTTAAATTAAGTGCACATTTTAATTAATTTGCTTCTACCATCTCAAAAGTAATAACAACTGTACAGCTCACCTCAGTGGTCAGTCCTACAGAAGGCTTACCAACAGGGCCGTCTTTAATATTGATTGGACCCTGGGCAAACATTTTCTTGGGCCCTCTTGAATCCACTTATCAACTATTTGCGGGCAGTGCGGGCTCAAGGGGCAGCTGCTTTGGGCCCCACAACAATGACTGGGCCCGGGGCAGCTTCCCCTTTTGCCCTGCGTTAAAGATAGCCTTGCTTACCAATGGTTCGGAGCTGATGTTTCTCTAGCATGGGGTGCACTATGAAGAGATTACTAACAAATCCCACCATAAATCCATTGCCATGCTGTGTTGAATGTCAGAGTTTTACAATGCCTCATGGGGTGTGTTGCAAAAGCTGGAGGGCCGTGGTTTGAGGATCCCTGTTACATAGTCACTAGTACTACTTGAAGCGCTGGCCCAAGACATTGTGCTGCCTGGGTCCAAGAATGAAATGCTGCTCCCCCCCCCCCCAAAAAAAAAAAATCACGCCCAACAAAAGGCCCCCACATCCTTTTTTAAAAAAATAAATATAACCTTTAGAAAATATTATATATACTGTTATCTTCTTCCATAACTCACTACCAGACCGGTCCACCAAACACCCACTGTCTGTCCTCCGTCCTCCTGTTACTCCTGTGTCTGCAGTGCCCACCGCCCTAGGAGATCCAGCCTGCCCTGCGTGAGATGGAGTGCGCTGATGTCTGAGGTCATTGCACACAGCACAATCACGTGAGGGAAGTTCCCCGGAGGAGAAACTCTGCTGCCTCCTCATACTCATCAGTTTGCACTATGGGCAGCAGTATGAGATGGGGAAATGCCACTCAGAACACGCCGCAAACTGGTGACACACAAAACTGCTGTAAAAAAAAAATATTGGGAGTCAATTTGCTGCCCCTCTCCAAGTGCTACCTGGGTCCAATGGACCCAGTGGGACCCATGGTAGGGCCGACTCTGACTAGGTGATTGTGTATATTTTTTATTGTATATGTGAGCCATCTGCAGGTGGTTAAAGTGGAACTCCTTAGTTGTGAATAGAGTGGAAAAACATGTCATGTTCCCCTGATGTCACACGCCAGCCGGCGTTGCGTTCCAACCAGTGGTCCGCACAGCAAAGATCTGGAACTTGTTCCTCTCTTTCCAGAGATAGCACCCTGGATTACGGTTTTCCATCTCAGAGCTTGGACACCTGGATTTCCCCGCCGCTGAAGCAGCCTCACCTGAGATGAGCTTTACCTTTCATTGTTATGTGAGTTTTTATTTGGCAATCTGCCGTATGCTTAATAAATATTGCACTTAGAGGCACTCTCCTGTTTCTTTATTTTCCCCAGAAGAGTTGAAGCTGTCATAGCTGCAAAGGGTGGGCCAACTCAATATTGAACCCTACGGACTAAGACTTGGATGCCATTAAAGTTCATGTGTGTGTAAAGGCAGGCGTCCCAATACTTTTGGTAATATAGTGTATGAGCAAGGCCCTCATGAGCACACATTGGGGGGAGGACTGAGGCCAGAGTGTTCATACTGAACCTTCATAGCAGGATCACCAAGTATTCTTTCAATAAAAGCTGCAGTTTCTAAAAAGAATGAAGTCCACTTTTGAAATTAGTACAAGGGGGGGGGGGGGGTTTGGGACTTTGAATGAAGCACACGGTGGGATTGGCCATGCACCTCCATCCCTAATCGAATGCAAAAAGAAGAAGGGTTGGGACTTTAAATGAGGGACATGGCTAGGTTGGCAGGAAAAGTCACATATGTATTGTACATACAGGTATAAAACATGACATATAGAATATATATAATCAAATACATAGGCTAGTAGAGGAGTCCCCAATTTCACATTCATAAAACCAACAAGGTAAAATGTCAAGAAGTAACACAGTAGTATAATGTAATCACAATGTAAATAAGTCAAATGATAAGGGAGTAATAAGCTATATCGAAGCATCGTAGACTCAACATGTTTCGTGGACCCAATCGCCACTTCGTCGGGAGTGGATGCATGATATTGATCTATAAAATATGAATAAAAAATTGGCATAAAAATGGAAAATTGAAGCGGGGAAATGGGGAAAGGGGAAAACTAGCCTATGTATTTGATTACCGTATTTTCCGGCGTATAAGACGACTGGGCGTATCAATCGACCCCCCTAATTTTCAAGTTAAAACATAGGTTTTGGGCTATACTCGCCGTATAAGACTACCCCCTTCCGAAGCAAGGCAACACCATTGAAAAACATCAAATTTCTCATAGATCTCCAAGGTACCCCAAGTACTGTAATACATGTAATCTCTCATAATATCTCCAAGGTACCCTAAGTATAAGTATTACCAGTAGATGTAATCTCAAGACGCTGGCTGTGTGAGAATCCTTTACCGGTATACCGGTATGTACCGTAGCTTCGGCTACATACAGTATACCGCGCTGAGCCAATCACAATGAGCGATGTATTCTATTATTGAATGCAAAGCCTGCTCGGATTGGCAGAGTCAGAGAGGCGGGCTGATGTTACTCCGCCAATCCGAGCAGGCTTTGCATTAAATAAATGAATACATCGCTCTCCCTGATTGGCTCAGCGTGGTACACTGTATGTAGACTGAGCTACGGCACATACGGTATACCGGTACAGGATTCCCACACAGCCAGCGTCTTGAGAGATTACATCTACCGGTAATACTTATACTTAGGTTACCTTGGAGATATTATACGCGGCGTATAAGACGACCCCCCATTTTTGGGGGATTTTTTTGAGGTTCTTATACGCCAGAAAATACAGTATATATATTCTATATGTCATGTTTTATACCTGTATGTACAATAAATGTGTGACTTTTCCTGACAACCTAGCCATGTTCCTCATTTAAAGTCCCAACCCTTCTTCTTTTTGCACTTTTTAAATTACAATAACGTGTTACTTAAAGTCATATGAATTTTTAGTAGCTTATATCTAAATTAAACAATTGTAAGATCCTAAAGAGAACTATTTGAGGTTTGGGCTCGTAATTGTAGGACTGAACTATCAGCATAGACAAGTTATATTGAACTGCTAATGATGAACAGAAGCTCAGATGTTTATTGGAAAGCCAAATAGACAAATATAAATTTAAATGCAAACCACTTCACAGTTCACAAATATAAAAAGAAAAATGTCCCGAAGCTTTCTATGGCTGTGCCATTCTGCCAGGCTATCAGCAGGGTTTACTATCTGGATATAGCAATTAGACTAACGAGCTATCTGGCAGATTTTAGGAACTGTATTATGGTATAATTTAATTATGCTGCAATTGTCTGGATAATTCCAGTATAGTGTGCCATTTTGAAGCTGGCTTTTTTTAAATGGGCTGTTTTCTCAAAACGTTCAAATGCTTAATTGTGCTTAACATATTCGAATGAATGGGCCTTGTATAATTTCAACCGGGGGCCTCTTGGGATCGGAGGATCCATTGCGTGACCCTCTATGTCATTAACCACTTTAGCTATGTGTGAGGGTCGTCTAAAGGTCAACAGTGCTTTGCTGGCAAGAAGCTTTTGTGGATCATTCTAGAACTGTTAAGAAGAAAGACAAGCAATTGGTTGATTCAGTTGGACTTTATGCATTTCTTTATGGAGCAGATAAATGAAATTGGGGAATCTTCCAAAAGAAAGTAGAACAAACATTTTCTACAATTGTCCTATATTAGGATTGGTTGCCTAGCCTATACTGACCTATGTTTAAAAGTGGACTTGGTACGTGGCTTGGCGCATGGCATGATAGGATGCTGTTCTCTGCAACAACCACTGGCTTTACAACCACATTAATGCCGCCACATTGACGCTGATGGGCGGCCACAGCTACAGTGAGGGTCGCCTTGCTCCCGGCACCCAGAAAGAAGGAGAAATTGGAAGTTTTTTTGCCCGTCCTGACCCAAGCATGAGAAGCTCCCAAGATGGCGCTGACCCAATCCACAGGATCTCCGGACCCCGCACAGGTGAGCACAAGGCCCAAGACACAGTGGGTCTACCCGTCCCGGAGCCCCTCACCATGATCACAAGGTTCCAGGAGAGGCTGGGACATATAATCTTACATCAAGGCCTTACCTACACACTATGACATAGAGGCCTATGTTACCAGGCTAGAACGTACATGTAAGCAGGAGCTTTTAGATCTCTGTAAAGACTTGGGCCACAGAGTTGAGGAGGTAAAGCAAGTGCTGGAAGAGTCTATTGCAAAGCTTAATGATCATGATGCAATTCTACAAGACCGCACTATACAAATTCAGCATTTATATTACAGCCTGGATGATCAAGAAAACAGAAGTCTCCGCAACAACATGCGCATACGCGGCCTCCCTGAAACAGTGGAGCCTAAAAATCTGGCTTCTGCGGCCATGTCTATCTTTAACCAGCTCTTGCAACTGCCAAAGGATTCTCCTATTGAGCTGGATCGCATCCATAGGACCCTCGCAAACCTAATCCAGCTTATTCATATGATGTCATTTGTAGAATCCACTTTTTCAAAATTAAATCTGATATGTAGGCTGCTCGCTCACAGGACACTATCTTGTTTAATGATGCACCAGTTATGTTGCTAGCTGATCTCTCCAAGCAAACCTTGGCAATGCATAGAGCTCTCAGACCTGTGACAGAGGCATTGCAATCCAAACGAGTCAAATACCACTGGGGCTTTCCACTCCAGCTCTCTGCATCCCACGATGGCAAATCTGCAAACTTTCGTACCCTTGGTGACCTGGCTAACTTTTTAGGGACTTTTGAACACCCCCAAATCGCCATCCCAGATTGGCCTCTGAAACCTGCAACAACCGGTCTTCCTCTCACTACAGGCTGGAAGTCCTGTGGACTGTTCTCTATGTTATAATATATGTTTTTTTTTCCTTTTTCCCAAAGGGGGAAGAGGGTTTTCCTTTTTCTTTTTCTGGCAGTTGGGGCAGGGGGCTCTGTGCGCCTTCCATGTTTCCTACCTTATGGCTTTCTTCTTGCCTCTCTTCCATAAAGGCCAGATTTGTGGAGTGCACGACTAATAGTTGTCCTCTGGTTAGATTTTCCCACCTGAGCTGTGGATCCCTGCAGCTCCTCCAGAGTTACCTTGGCCCTCTTGGCTGCTTCTCTGATGAATGTCCCCCTTGCCCGGCCTGTCAGTTTAGGTGGACGGCCATGTCTTGGTAGGTTTGCAGCTGTGCCATACTCTTTCCATTTTCAGATGATGGATTGAACAGCGGTCCGTGAGATGTTCAAAGCTTGGGATATTTTTTTATAACCTAACCCTGCTTTAAACTTCTCCACAACTTTATCCCTGACCTGTCTGGTGTGTCCCTTGGCCTTCATCATGCTGTTTGTTCACTAAGGCTCTCTAACAAACCTCTGAGGGCTTCACAGAACAGCTATATTGATACTGAGATTAAATTACACACAGGTGGACTCAATTTACTAATTAGGTGACTTCTGAAGGCAACTGGTTCCATTAGATTTTAGTTAGTGGCATCAGAGTAAAGGGGGCTCAATACAAATGCACGCCACACTTTTCACATTTTTATTTGTAAAAAATTGTGAAAAACATTTATCATTTTCCTTCCTCTTCACAATTATGTGCTACTTTGTATTGGTCTATCACATAAAATCCTGATAGAATTTACGTTTTTACGTAATTTACGTTTTTGGTTGTAACATGACAAAATGTGGAAAAGGGGTAGGAATACATTTTCAAGGCACTGTACTCCTGACCCCTGCACTCTTTATTGCACATTACATACACCTAACCAAAGTGTTTATTGTCTCAACAGTTGCTGGTTGCTAAGTAGTCACTAAGTAGTCAGTAAGTCACTGACAATGATAATGAACTTCCTCATAAAGGTAGGCAGTGTGCAACAAAGCACACGCAATGAAAGAAGTTTTTTTTAACCCCTTAAAGATCAGGCCTTTTTTCTGACATTTGTTGTTTACAAGTAAAAAACTGTATTTTTTGCAAAAAAAAAAACACTTAGAAACCCCAAACATGATATATTTATTTTTAAGCAGAGACCCTAGAGAATAAAGTGGCGTCTTTCAAATGCAATAATTTGGGAAAAAATACACTTAATTTTTTAAAAAAAACATTACAATTAGACCAATTTTTTTTATATAATGTGAAAGATGATGTTATGCCGAGTAAATAGATACCTAACATGTCATGCTTTGAAATTGCGCACGCTCGTGCAATGGCTTCGGTATTTAACAATCTCCATTGGCGCCACTTTAAACATTTTAACAGGTTAACTGATAAGAGTTACAGAGGTAGTCTAATGCTAGAATTATTGCTCTCACTCTAATGATTGCAGCGATGCCTCACATGTGGGGTTTAAACACCGTTTACATATGCGGGCGCGACTTACGTATGCGTTCACTTCTGCCCCTTTCTTTTTTTATCACTTTTATTCCTTTTACAAGGAATGTAATCATCCCTTGTTATAGAAATAAGCATGACAGGTCCTCTTTATTGAGAGATCTGAGGTCAAAAAGAACAAAAAAAAGAAATTTTGGCTTAAAAAAAAAAAAAAAAAACCTATCTGCCCAAGAACAGGAAGTGACGTCAGATGTCGCTCTGGTCCTCCAAGGACATAGAGCTGACTGGAGGCTATCTTGCCCTCACTCGACTTCCTGCCTAGCCACTGGATCAGTTCTGGGCTTACTGATGGCTTCGGTAGGCTCAGAAACTATAGGCAAACGTGGGGGGGGGGGGGCACCTTTCCCGCCGCCTATAAAAGTGATCCCGTAGCGAATCCGCCGCTGGGACCACTTTTATCTGAAAGCCGGCCGCCTAACTGAATGTGTCTGTTAGAATCTAGCTTGTGGCAATATTATTAAAACATATTTAGTGGGATAGGTGTGCCATTTATACAGTTAGATACAGGCTCAAGTTTTATTTAACCATGTTTCTTTAAACTCCTCCCATGCACTAGTTGGCCACACCCACTATTTCAAGCGCCACACTACAAAAGCTGTCTCATTTCTCTCCTCTGGGTGCTCCAGATCTTTACCAATCTTAGCAATACTCCGGATAGCACCAAATCTCTCTCTGAATCATGTGAAACTAGCAGTCAGAGGCAGCAGTGCCTTGGGTGATATCGCACTGTACATATACAGCTATTAAGCACTTTAGCCCCTGAGGATTTGGCTGCTCAAAGACCATTTTGCGATTCGGCACTGCGTGACTTTAACAGACAATTGCGCGGTCGTGCGACGCTGTACCCAAACAAAATTGAAGTCCTTTTTTTCCCACAAATAGAGCTTTCTTTTGGTGTTATTTGATCACCTGTGCAATTTTTATTTTTTGTGCTATAAACAAAAAAAGAGCGACA
>NC_138770.1:658277604-658550104 GCF_965119305.1 Pelophylax lessonae
TGCTGGGACTTGTAGTCCTTCAATTTTGGAGGAAGACACATGCGTTAAAAAAGGAGTGGGTAAAATTTACATGGGGAGGGCGCCATATTGTAGTCTTGCCTAGGGCAGCACAAAACCAAAATACACCACTGAGTACAGGAACTATTTTCTAAGTCGGAGCGACTTGAGTCGATCCTATTAGAACGCTTCCCGTAGCACAGAATGGACCGCGACATGTCAGGCTGACAAGTCGCGGTAGTGTGAACCGGGACTTACAATTTTTATCCTACTTGTTTTTAACTCTTGTTTTTAAAAGAAAAGAAAAGAAGAAAAGAAAAGTAAACCTTCAAGAGCCATTTGCACCAATAAATCCACAAAAACCACTAAAACTTCACCTTTGCCCCCTGACTCCATTGACAAACTGGTAAAATTTTACTGAAATTTCCCAATATGTGAAAAAAATTTCAGCAGAAGTGAAAACACTTAATTTCCCTAATTTCTATAAGAGTTTATACTTATCTAGGTCACTGCTTGTGAATACATTTCAATGCTGGGTGTTCTATGAGCTGTATTTGCAATCAAGTGTCACCGCAGATGGGTTATGATGGTAGGAAAAGGTCCCTCACCCTACTTAGTAACTGTTGTCACTACACCAAACTAGCCAACATTTTGAAATCTGAGACATGACACTAAATTTCTTACATGTGACCAGTTTAAAAACTGCCTCTATTCTACTTTCATATAGGCAGGGCAGTTGTTAGAAATTTCAGGGCCCTGTACATCCTACTTTTCCAGGGCCCCTCTCCCAGAAACTATAAAACCAATATTTTCACTAAAAATACACTAAAATTATTATTAGCGGACAAAAAAAATAACATAACTCACAAAATTCCTGCTAAATCTAAAAGATAAAACTGTACTGAGTTAATAAATAAAGCCCGCTGTTGGCTGATGTCATAGAGCCAGTCCAGGCTCTAAAAAAAGGATCCCGAGCTCATGGTTGGGATCCACCCAGAAGCCTGGACTGGCAGCTGGCTCAGCCTCTCAGCAATCCACTGAGAACCAGCGGCTCCCGCCCCCTCCACAGCCCAGCGCTCCAGTGAGCGCTGGAGGGGCAGAGCAGAGACCCAGTGATTGACAGCCACCAGCTTCTGCTCACTGAACACTGAGAACTGAGCGATCAGCGGTCTTTGATCACTCAGTTCTCAGTTTTAAAACCGGCAGGGGACAGATGTAGGATCTGACCAATGCTGCATTCATCTAGGTAAGTATAATTTTTCTTTTTTTTAGTTATCCCATACATTTCTTTTTAAAAAGTCAGGTCTGGTGGCAGAGTCTCTTTAAGACACACCTGACTGTTATACGGGGGAAGCAAGTAGGGATGAGCTCAAGCTTTGGTCTGAACTTTGGCTGTTTGGGGATTTCAGGCAGACTTTCAGCTCATTCAAGGGGAAACTTCAAATATAGAGAAGGTATTTCCACCGCCATTATATTGACAGCTTCCCTCCTGTTAATAGTTGCTAAGAAACCGCATGCATCTGCCGCATCCTTAGTAACCAGTGACTTCGCTCGGCCTCATTTATTTACTTGCTAGGAATCCCCAGTCATGTCAACAGAAAGCTAATAATAGCAGGGGTTAGTGAGAATAGCGTGACATTGCTGACCAAATATGGTCGTGGCCATATTTGGTCATTGATGTCACCCAAGAGACCCCACTTCAGGGGCGTAACTACAGGGGTTGCAATTGCAACTGGGCCCCATGCTCCAGGGGGCCCATGCAGCTCCCCTGTACACCTGGATAGGAGGGGCGGCGGGGCAGCATGTAGAGAAATCACTGTCTTCCTTTTTCCTTTTGTAGCTGCTGTCTCTGGGCCCCTGTGTGCTCCCCTGGTCCCCCCCCCCCTAACTGTGCTGCCCCCCACTGTGCTCCCTTCCCTCTCCTGCCAGTTCCTGCAGGGGTGTGTCACAATAGAGAACCAGGAAGGGGTCGGTAAATATGTAATTTACCAGCTCCTTCCTTTTCTGAATGGACAGAGTCATTGTCAGTGACATTGTAAAAAAAAAAATGATAAACAATTATTCAATTAAAATGCCAAAAAATAAAAACTACTGACACCAGTGGGTGAACTTCGAGGCTCTCAAAGGTCACACTTGCGACCGGGCCCTGGCATTCCACCACCGTGGAGAGGCCCCAAGATGGCAGATGGCAGAAAGGGGGCCCACTGCAGAACTTGTGAAAGGGACCATAATAAAGGGCCCCGCAACCAGAGTAAAGGGCCACAGGATCAGTGGGAAGAGCCCCAATCTTGAAGGGAACGGCCCCAGGCCAGGGGTCTGGGGGGCCCTTCATGGTTTCTTGCACCGGGGCCCTGAAGGTTCTAGTTACGCCTCTGCCCCACTTCCTCGATGAATAGCAGGGGTTAGTGAGAATAGCATGACAATGCTGTCCAAATATGGTCATGGCCATATTTTGTCACTGATGTCACCCAGAAGACCCCTCTTCCTGGGAGAATAGCAGGGGTTAGTGAGACTAGTGTGACACTGCTGACCAAATATGATCATGGCCATATTTGGTTATTGATGTCACCCAGGAGACCCCACCTTCTGGATGAATGGCAGGGGTTGGTGCTAATAGCGTGACATTGCTGACCAATTACGGTCGTGGCCATATTTGGTCATTGATGTCACCCAAGAGACCCCACTCCTTGATGAATAGCAGGGGTTAATGAGAATAGCATGACATTGCTGTCCAAATATGGTCGTGGCCATATTTGGTCATTAATGGTCATTAATGTCATTCAGGAGGCCACACCTCCTGGGAGAATAGCAGGGGTTAGTGAGACTTGCGTGACATTGCTGACCAAATATGGTCATGGCCATATTTGGTCATTGATGTAACCCAGGAGACCCCACCTCTTTTAAATTTTAGCAGTGGGCCTCCAGGAGATTTCACATGTTGAGAGTCAGCGAAGAAATCAGACATATCTGTCAGTCGGTGGGATTTTTGATTTGGCAGACATTATACATTGCTTGTTTTTGATTTGGCATATGTCCCAAATGGCAGTGCCCAGCCCCCCCCCCCCCATGCCATTTGATAGACAATCCTTTGGCTATTAGCCTATAAAATGGTTTTCTAACATTCCACTCCCAGTGATTTCAAGTAGATTTTGGATTCGGCACAAGAACTAAAGTCATGTCCTATTATCCTGCCTTAAAGTGGTAGCAAACTTAGTTTTACCACTTGTAGCTATAGATAAGCCTATAATAAGGCTTACCTGTAGGTACTATGAAAATCTCCTAAGCTTGCACTGTTTAAGAGATATTCACACTGCATGCAGCCAGTGATTCCACCGGCCCATACGCTCTAAAGGTCTGGCATACCGTGCCAGACCTTCAGAGCCCGTGGCGTAAACGCCGACTCCTGTGCGCATGCGCGGGTGCGACGCCATTACGCCCACGTCCACTCATGTAGCCGGAGGCCCCAAACCCGAAAGGAAGACCGGGTGAAGACGGAAGCCTTGTTAGCGGTGACAGCGCGCCTCTTGGAGGAGATGTTCCTTTTAAGGTATGCAATGCATACTAGCACATTATAACATTGCCTTGCGGGGAAAGTTTTTTTATTTTTTTATTTGTAACTGCGGTTTACTACCGCTTTAAACCAAACCCCTTTGCGTTGGGCTCATCCCTAGTAGCAAGGCAATGGAGTGGTGAGCACTGCAGCCTGTGATAGTGAGGTGCTGGATACTAAATCCGCTCCACTCTTTCTGACTTTCAAATTATACAGGTGCAATTATTTTATTTGTGTGTTGGTTATAATAAATCAACTGATTTTTTTTTTAAATGTTACTATTTGTAACATTTGTTACATTTTTACTTTTTGTTCCTGTTTCTTAATGCTTACAGCCTCCCTTTAAATAGAATACACATTTTTTTTTTCAGCTTCTGGAAATTATATTTCCTCTACTTCTATTTTTCCTTATTTTCTCACAATTTGTTACAACAACTTCCCTATATTTCAACATTCCTCTTGGGGTTTATTTTTTTTTTCTCAGTTTCACAGATTTTTTTTTTTGCGGAGAAGAGGTTGCTAGAAGATGTTACGGAAGATGGGACAAGCGTGGAATGCTAGATGTATTCGCACTTACACTTATATTAATGTGCTAGATAGAAGTCATCAGTAGTGTCACACCAGATATAATGCAGTCTGCGCAATTGTGGTTAAGCAGAAGCCAATAAGTCAGTTTGGTTTTCATTCCTAATTGCACGCCTAGCCAAGTTTATTCCTGTATGAGAAAAGGGCTGAGACCTCACCCAGAACCTTGATAGCTTTCTGGAGGAATCATTTACAAAGCAATGACCCAAGCTCAAGAAGCTTGGCAGTGCTGTTTAAATGCCTTGGAAACAATATTAACGGACCATTCACGTATTTTATAGGACAACTCATCCATCACATCCTGTGCAGGAGAAGCAAATATTTTGCAGGTCAATAGGCTGTAGTGGGAACTGTCCCCTGTGGCTAACTTCGTAGGTCAAGTAATGGCTTTATAAAACACCAGAGGCCTGACTTAGTGGTCTCTCTGTTGGAAATAATTTGTATTACAGCTTGCTGGCATACACAACATGTCTGTGCCGCATAATGCACTTTAACAGGTGCATACAAGATGAGTCTAGGCTGCGAAAATGGAGAACCTGGAGGTATATCTGAACCCTTATCTTGTAAAATAACACATGCAAAATTTTTGCATGTTACATAGTTAGTGAGGCTGAAAAAAGACACCAGTCCATCCAGTTCAACCTATGATGTGTGTGTGTGTTTATGTCAGTAGTACATTGTATACCCCTGTATGTTGTGATCGCTAAGGTCCCCATCTAACTATCGATGCTCCTCGCTGATACCACTGCTTGTGGAAGAGAATTCCACATCATTACCGCTCTGATGGTAAAGAACCCTTTACGCCAGGGATGTCCAAACTACGGCCCTCCTGCTGTTGCAGGACTACATGGCCCATGAGGCGTTGTAAATCACTGACATTCACAGACATAACTAGGCATAATGGGAAATGTAGTTCCTGAACAGCTGGAGGGCCATCGTTTGGACACCCCTGCTTTACGCAATTTATGGTTAAACAGCTTATCTTCTAATTTTAGTGAATGGCCGTGAGTCCTTTTTGTTGGAGATACAACAGCTTTCAGCTTAGCAGATTAACTGCAGTTCACAAATAGGACACTAGGTGTCGCTAATGCTCAGTGATATGCTATGCATTATCTATGATGTGTTGTAATATCCTGTACACTGTACTGAACTTGTTGGTTATCTCTTCCTGTTCTGTTGTTCTTATTACAATGAGGTGACATCTTTGATTTCTGTGTTATGTTCCAATAAAGAAGCTAGTTCCTGTTTACTCCACAATGTCTGATCTGAATGGACTCCGCTGCACCCAGTGATCACACTCAGCAACACTTTTGTATTCCTTTTCACTGAATAGTTTGTTCCCTATGCTAGGGTCACCAGTACGGTATTTGTACATTGATATCATATCCCCTCTCAAGCATCTCCTCTCCAGAGAGAATAAGTTCAATGCTTGCAGTCTTTCCTCATAGCTAATGTCCTCCAGTCCCTTTATTAGCTTTGTTGCCCTTCTCTGGACTCTCTCCAGTTCCAGCACATCCTTCCTGAGGACCGGTGCCCAGAACGAGACAGCATACTCCAGATGAGGCCGGACCAGAGTCTTGTTAAGTGGGAGAATTATCGTTTTATCTCTGGAGTGAATCTCCTTTTTAATGCATGCCAATATTCTATTGGCTTTGTTTGCAGCAGCTTGACATTGCATGCCATTGCTGAGCTTGTCGTCTACTGGGACCCCCAGGTCCTTTTCCATCTTTGATTTCCCCAAAGGCTCTCCACTAGTGAGTAACTTGCATTTGTATTTCTGGCACCCAAATGCATTACCTTACATTTTTCAACATTAAACCTCATTTGCCATGTAGATGCCCGCCCAGTTATTTTGTTCAGGTCATCCTGTAAGATTACCATATCCTGCGTAGAAGTTATTGCCCTGCTTAATTTAGTATCATCCGCAAATACGGAGATTGACCTGTTCATCCCATCCTCTAGGTCGTTTGTGAAAAAATTAATAGGATTGGTCCTAGGACAGATCCTTGGGGGACCCCACTTTCCACACCAGACCATTCCGAGTACTCCCTATTTATCACCACCCTTTGGACTCACCCCTGCGGCCAGCATTTAATCCAGGTACTCACCCTATGGCCCATACCTACATACCTTAATTTGTACAGTAAACATTTGATACACCACATCCACAGGCCTTCCTTTATCTAGATGGCAGCTCACTTCATCATAGAAGGTTAATAGATTGGTTTGGCAAGAACGATTTTTCATGAATCCATGCTGATTACTACTAATAATACCATTTTCACTACTAGTCTTGTATATAGTCCCTTATCATTTCCTCCAATATCTTACAGACTATTGATGTTAGGCTAACCGGCCTGTAGTTCCCTGGGATATATCTTGGCCCTTTTTTAAATATTGGTACCATGTTGGCTTTTTTTCAATCAGCTGGTACCATTCCCATCAGTAGGCTATCCATAATAATTAGGAACAATGGTCTTTCTATCCCCTGGCAGAGTTATTTAACCAGTTCTGGACCGGAAGGTTTTGCCCCCTTAATGACCAGGCCATTTTTTGCAATTCGGCATTGCGTTATTTTAACTGACAATTGCGCGGTGGCGTGATGCTGTACCGAAATAAAATCGATATCCCTTTTTTCCCACAAATAGAACTTTCTTTTGGGGGTATTTGATCACCTGTGTGATTTGTATTTTTTGCGCTATAAACAAAAAAATAGTGACAATTTAAAAAAAAAAAAAAAAAAAACGATTTTCCACATTCTGTTATATAACATTCTCCAAAAAAAAGAAAATGTAAAAATCAAAATTTTTCATCATTTTAGGCCAATTTGTATTCTGCTACATATTTTTGGTAAAAAAAAAAATCACAATAAGCGTATTTTGATTGGTTTGCACAAAAGTTATCGCGTCTACAAACTAGGGGAAAGATTTATGTAATTTTTTTTATTTTATTTATTTTTTTACTAGTAATGGCAGCGATCTGTGATTTTTAGCGGGACTGCAACATTATAGCGGACAGATTGGACCCCAACTGACAATGCTAAAAATATGCACTGTTACTGTAATAATGACACTTGCAGGGAAGGGGTTAACCTAGGGGTGATCAAAGGGTTATTTGTGAGCCTAGGGGGTGTTTACTAATTGTGGGGGGAGGGACTTGTTAAATGATCAAAGAGACCCGTGATCCTATATAGAAGGATCACAGGCACTCTGTGATCATATCAGAGAGGAGAACAGTCAGCTGTGTTTACAACAGCAAACCGTGCTTCTCTATCACGGGTGCCTGGCAGCAATCGCAGCCGCTGGTCCCATGGATCGGCATCCCCGCTGCCTAGTAGGGGCAGGAGCGCGCCGCCGGGGGCACAAGATTGCCCCCCAGCACCACTCCCGCGAACCAACGTACCAGTATGTCGATTCGCGCAGTATAGCCAGCCTGTTGCAGTGTATATAAGGTGGGCGGTCGGCAAGTGGTTAAGGACCTTCGGGTGTAAACCATCTGGTCCTGGTGACTTATTTATGTTAAGTTTTTCAAGTCTAGTTCTGAGTCTGTCTTCTGTTAACCACAAGGGTGCTTCCTGGGACATGTTATTAACTTTAACATTACAAGCTGGGTTAATGTAGCCCCCCAATTCCTTTGTGAAGACTGAGGTGAAGAATTTTTTTAGCCTTCGCCTTCACTCTGCCCCTTGTAGCCAGATTCCCTTTATTGTCCTTTATGAGGCCAATGTGTTCTGGGCTCACTTTCTTACTATTTATATACTTAAAGAATTTCTTGTTTTTTTTTTTTTACTCTCTTCCGCTATGTGCCTTTCGTTTTCTATTTTAGCCGCCCTAATTTCGCACTTACATTTCTTATTGCATTCTTTGTAATTTTGGAATGCTGCCAATGACCCCTCAGCCTTGTACTTTTTGAAGGCCTTTTCTTTAGTTTTTATATGAATTTTAACATTGAACCTTTTGAAATTCAGTGTCCTTGTATTACCCTTGTGTTTCCTATTTCTATAATTTATACTGAAACTAATTGACCTATGGTCGCTGTTTCCTAAGTTCCCCCGTATTTCTAAATCCACAATCAGGTCTGTATTATTCGTAATCAGTAGGTCTAATAACGCATTGTTTCTCGTTGGTGCAGTCACCATCTGACCCATGAAATTGTCCTGCAAAACATTTAGGAAATGGCGAGCCTTAGATGAATGCTTATGTGTGTGTATATAAATGTGTATATATATATATATATATATATATATATATATGTATATATATATATATATATATATATATATATATATATATATATATATATATATATATATATATAAACACATTACCAAAAGAATTGGGACACTTGCCTTTACACGCACATGAACTTTAATGGCATCCCAGTCTTTGTCCGTAGGGTTCAATATCGAGTTGGCCCACCCTTTGCAGCTGTAACAGCTTCCACTCTTCTGGAAAGGCTGTACACAAGGTTTAGGAGTGTGTCTATGGGAATGTTTGACCATTCTTCCAGAAGGGCATTTGTGAGGTCAGGCACTGATGTTGACCAAGAAGGCCTGGCTCGCAGTCTTCACTCCAATTCATCCCAAAGGTGTTCTATTGGGTTGTGCAGGCCAGTCAAGTTCCTCCACCCCAAACTTGCTCATCCATGTCTTTAAGGACCTTGCTTTGTGCACTGGTCCAAATTATTTGGTGGAGGGGAGATTATGGTGTGGGGTTGTTTTATAGGGGTTGAATTGATCCCTTAGGTCCAGTGAAAGGTACTCTTAAGGGGTCAGCATATCAAGACATTTTGGACAATTTCATGCTCCCAACTTTGTGGGAACAGTTAGGCAATGGCCCCTTCCTGTTCCCACATGACTGCGCATCAGTGCACAAAGCAAGGGGGACGTCGGAGCCATTCCTGCCAGGAGAACATAGTCATTTTATTTCTAATGGCTATAGCCGCTGGCAATAATTGGATGCAAGGATCTGACATGTTGGTTGTACCCAAGTCGATCGATGGGTCGACTTGTGTACAATCAGTCTGCCCATACATGGTTCCTGCTTAACCAGCTGAGATTCGAATCGTCTATTGCCTGCTTTGGAGAGGGAAGTTTGGGGGTAAATTTCTTCTAAAAGGTAAGTGCGACCCGGGACAGTTCAGAGGCTATCCATTATGGAATGTACTAGCCCTGACTGTCCCGGGGGTATTTTCTATCTAAATTTCACCCCCGAGGCCAGAACTCCGCTTTCATGCCATGTAGCTGAATTGACAAGGTTTAGGTTTTATACACACAATCACTCAGCTAATAAGGAGAACGCACAAATACTTTTACTTATGAGGATATGGAAGCCAACAAAACGTTTTGAGACCATGTTCACAATCATATCTCTATTGAGTAGGAAAAGGACACGAAATTTCCATCATAAATTGCCTCACTTTTGGCCATGCTGGGCAAGGGTTTTGGAAAGTTCCAGGGGTCCAGCGAGGACAGGCAGGTCTGCTCTCCACCCACTATTGTTCTTAGTAATTGCTCTATCCAATTATGGGTAGATATACTTCAAAGACACATAATAATTTATTGTTGACCTATTTAAGAAAAATATTGATAATAACCCACTGCGAATGACGCCAGTACATTTTACTAGTCATTGGTTTACTACCAAACTCTGTTGGATGAATCACGGTATCTTATCCATGCTATGCTTCCTTGTAGTTTGTCTGTTAGGAAGCCACATGGGAATGACGCCAGAATGTTCAGCATGTGTGCAGGATGCGTAATGTGATAAGTCAGTATGAGGTCTGGTCAAAGGCTTTAAAAGAAATTGGGTGTTTTAATAAGATAGGGGAAATATTTTGTAGAGAAGGGTGAATGCTTGAAGACTTCACACTAAAAATATTAAACAGTGTGTATAGAAAAGAATCACCAATCTTTAAAATAATATTTTGTTGCCTTGTAGTGAAGTGAAAGATATAACACCAACATGTCAGAAAAAAATAAAAAAAACTGAATTAATCAGTTGGAAAAAAAGATAACCCCCCCAACCAAAAATGAATTGTAAACTCAATCAGGTGTAGCTAATCACCTTCTCAATGGCACACCAAGCCATTTGACTTTCAACTGTGATCAGCTGTGGTCATTTTGCTTAGCTCAGTATGAAAAGTGCTTTCCTGGAGCATTTCAGTTCCTGGTAGTGTAACTGAAGCAAACAATCAACTATGGCTGGCATGGCACTGTCACCGGGATCTCCTGGATAAAGCTGTGGACAGGCACAAGTCAGGTGATGGATACAAAAAAAAAAAAAACATTCAAAGGTTTTATCAATGCCTAGAATCACCGTGAAGTATATTATTAGGAAGTGGAAGGTATTTGGTACAACACAGACCCTCCCTGGATCAGGACATCACTGGATGGAAGAGGAAAGAGGAAACCGGTCAGAGAGGCTACCAAGAGTCCTAAAGCAGTTGCAGGAATTTATAACAAAGAGTGGTCATTGTGTGCACGTGACAACAATATCACAAATTCTCCACAAAAGTAGCTTGTATGGGAGGGTTGCAAGAAAAAAGCTACTTCTCAAGAAAGGCCACATGCAGTCACCACTGAGCTTGGTTAAAACACACCTTAAAGATTCTGAGGCCACATGGAAAAAGGTGTTATGGTCAGATGAGACTAAAATGTAATTATTTGGCCTCAACGCCAAACGATATGTCAGGCGGAAATCCAATACAGCTCACCATCCAAATAACACCATTCCTACAGTAAAGCACGGAGGTGGTAATATCCTGTTATAGGGGGTGGTAATACGCTGTTATAAGGGGTGTGTCTCTGCAGAAGGGACGAATTGGGGCAAGTTACAGTCAAAGTTGTGAAGTTCCAGGCACTGCTTAACGACCAACCCACTTCCCTATTCTAAGGCTTGGTGGGTTGGTCGTTAAGCAGTGCCTGGAACTTCACAACTTCCGTTTAGTGGAGACGTGCGAGTATATAAGGCAGATACTTGCGGGGGACATTACCTTTGGCAACAGAGAGATACTGCCCAGAGTGAGGACGCCCAGGACTGAGGAGAGGCACCATTATATGAGTGTATATACAAGCCCTGCAATATCTATTATCTGGTAAGAGGCTGAACCTCCCATTTGAGTGATTTTCTTCCCCTCTTGAGCACTTACTTCACGTCTGAAGCTGATACTTACGCCCTTGAATCCTCTTCCTTCTGGTAAGGGGCCAGTCCCTAATACGGTGGTGGGATTATCTGCACTTGACAAGTTTGAGTGGAATTTTCTCCTCTGGATCTCTCCACATCCCACTGGGATTATCATTTGGGACTTTATGCACCTTCCCTTTTTTCTTCACCTTTTGTAGTGGTGATACCACTTGAACTTTTGTTATAACTCCGTTGAGAGTTTCTATTTTGTATGCATGACTTTGTACATTATTTATTTTCCACTTGAGTGTGAACCTATTTATAGTGTTAACACAGTCATCTTAAGTGTATATCAACCACCATATACTTCATACACCCTTTTTCACTTAAGTGTGTATTTGTTTACAGTGTTGAAGGGAAGGGCCCTGGCCAGGGGTCTGGGGGGCCCTTCATGGTTTCTTCCACCGGGGCCCTGAAGGTTCTAGTTATGCCTCTGGGTCCTGCTCCAATCAAGGTCTGTATATGAGAGTATAGTATCTTCATTTAGCCAAGCGTATGTTATTTGTACTGGCTTGGATGGAAAATGCCTCCCTGCCCTGAGAATAGGCCTCCCTGGTTGTGTCCATATTTGCAGGATGGTGACCAAGGCCATGCAGTCATTAAGGCCAACTGAAGCAGCACTCATGGAAAAACAGTGGGAGCAGCATTGAGGCCAGAGTGTCCATACTGGGGGTTATCGAAAATGGGTTTGCCCCCAGCAAGACCCTAGTGGTGATGGTGACTACTAACACTTGCGCCTTCCAACACTGGATTTCATGGTTAATCTGCTGCCTGATGATGATCGTCTGTACAAGTTCTTCCTTTGTTTTCATAGGTTTCTTTTTGCCACATTCCTTGTGTTGCTTTTGCATAAGTGCTTTGAGAATCCGGCAAAATGTCCTATTTTTTTTAAAAGATAGCATCCCAAATTCTGCATGGGACAGCCAAAGGCTTTTGTTTGATATTAGACAGACCTCCAGAGTAAGCTGTTCATTGGGGCCCTACAGCATTTAGTGATATCTTTGTCCCACCAGGTAAACCAATGTTTCTCAATAAAAACACTCATCATTCATTCTCCAATCAAGCCTATTGAGCACCAAGACAAATTTTGCAAATTGTAGGGCCAAAAGTCAATATCAGTGACCTTTAATGAAAAAGCAGGATCTGACCTATACTTACCACAGTGAAAGAACCTTCTACAGCTTTATCCCAAGAGGACATCAATCATCAGAGGGTTGACAAATGAGCCAGAAATGTAAGAGATACGTGGATAAAAGTCAGACAGAAAAATGAAAAAATATATTTCATAAAATGTTTAAGTTTGTCAATCAGTTCCAGTATTTTGATTCAAGTGATAATGCGGTATATTTAGAGGAAATGAGAAGTGGATTTCACATTTTGATTAACTGTTCAATATTTGTTTACACATATTGCATTGCATTGCCTAAAGCAAGTACAGTGCGTAATACATGAATTGGCCTTTTTGTAAAGTAATGATTCAGTTATGAAAAAAGGAAGTTTCAGTGCAAAGCAATTATAGCTGTAACTGTACTCCCAATAGTTCCCCGGGTAACCAGTAGTATTTACACTTCAAATTTAAATTAGGATGAGTTGTTTGTGGTCTATCTCATCATACAAAGCAATTTTATTAATGCAGATAAATACATTTTGCTGAATAATGTATCTAAAAAAAATCAGTTGGCTGCTTGTCTCTTATTGAAACCCTGGGTTTATTAAAGTAGAACTAAAAACAAAACTTTTTTCTTTTT
Source organism: Pelophylax lessonae (assembly GCF_965119305.1). Lineage (NCBI taxonomy): Eukaryota > Metazoa > Chordata > Amphibia > Anura > Ranidae > Pelophylax > Pelophylax lessonae. The sequence continues at coordinate 658,290,669 of NC_138770.1, forward strand.
TAAATAGAATAGAATAGAGGGGTTACTGCCCCTGTGTCCCATTGGAACACAAAGTTAAGGGAAGTTTCCCTATACCCAAAGAAGGAAGTGAGAAGGAATACTTTGTTATCACCAGGGTCACCACCAGAACTAGTGTCCTCATTGGAAGTTCCCCCCTCTATTACTGTTCTGGGGACAACCCAAAATTTTATTAATGCAGATAAATACATTTTGCTGAATAATGTATCTAAAAAAAATCAGTTGGCTGCTTGTCTCTTATTGAAACCCTGGGTTTATTAAAGTAGAACTAAAAACAAAACTTTTTTCTTTTTTAAATAGAATAGAATAGAGGGGTTACTGCCCCTGTGTCCCATTGGAACACAAAGTTAAGGGAAGTTTCCCTATACCCAAAGAAGGAAGTGAGAAGGAATACTTTGTTATCACCAGGGTCACCACCAGAACTAGTGTCCTCATTGGAAGTTCCCCCCTCTATTACTGTTCTGGGGACAACCCAAAATTTTTATTTTCAATTTCTCTATATATGGAGAATCTGCTTACGGGGGTCAAAGACTGCAATACAACTTGACAGGTGTTCTAATCCCTCTTCACTTTATCCAAAACGAAAAAAAAAATTTGTCCTAATTATACTTTAAAACAGCCCTCAAATTTTCCACTCGCCTGCTCGCATTTTGCGAGTGGAAAATTATGTAGGGTGAGCGTGGGGCTGCTCCGGGGAAGAGAGAGAGAGGAGAGGAAAGCTGACCAATAATGACAGAGCGCGGAGCGCGGATCATCCCACTGTAACAGCTTTAATTGTAATTGCCGGGCGCTCGCTGACACACACAGTCCCGCCTCCTAGCCCGGCTTCTTTGATAGACAGAACACCTGGCCAACCAGGACGTGTGATGCCTATCAAAGGAGCCAGGCTAGGAGGCGGGACTGTGTGTGTCGGCAAGTGCCCGGCAATTACAATTAAAGCTGTTACAGTGGGATGATCCGCACTCTGTCATCCGGCCAGCAGTGGCATACCAATGGGGGGTGTGGGGGGTGTCAAGCCGGTACTTACGCTGATCATCTCCTCTCGGTCATCAGCTGACCAGGTGAGTGCCCGAGGATTGAGCAGCCTCCCTGTGTGACTGGATAGGAGGAGCGGTGGGGCGGTTGCATATAGAGGAATTGATCTTTCCATATTCCTCCTGCAGCTGCTGGATGCCTGATTCTCCTCTCTGCAGGCATTCAGCGGTTGCAGGAGGAATATGGAAAGATCAATTCCTCTATATGCAGCCGCCCCATCCCCCTCCTATCCAACTTCTTTTTTTCTTTTGCTGGCCCCCCAGTGCTGTACAGCCCCCCTCTCCAGCCCCTTAGTGTTCTTCAGCCCCTTAGTGCTCTTCAGCCCCCTCCCCCTCTCCAGCCCTCCCTGTGCTCTTCAGCCCCCCCCCCCAGTGCTCTCCAGCCCCCCCCCCCTCTCCAGCTCCCCAGTGCTCTTCAGCCCCCCCTCTCAAGCCCCCCAGTGCTCTTCAGCCTCCCCCTCCAGCCCCTTAGTGCTCTCCAGCCCTCCCCGTGCTCTTCAGCCCCCTCCCAGTGCTTTTCAGCCCCCCCCCCCCCTCTCCAGCCCCCCAGTGCTCTTCAGCCCCCCAGTGCTCTTCAGCCTCCCCCCTCCAGCCCCTTAGTGCTCTTCAACCCCCCGCCCTCCAAACCCTTGATGGGCACTGATGAGGATGCACTGATGGGCACTGAAAACGTTGTTATTAATATTTATTTTTGTAACTTCTGCATTAATGCAAAAATAATTTAACAGTGTAGTTTTATGAGATAATTTATGAGGGCGTGTTTAGGGGTGGAATTAGGGGCGGGGCAGGTTAGGAGTTGGGTGGGGCAACTGGTGGCGAGTAACCCTTAAGGCCTGGCTAGTAACTCAGGACTTTAAATTTTGAGCCCTGCTTTAAAATATACTTTCATAGTTATATATTATTTCGTTTTCATTTGTTAATGTAATGTTAAAGGGTCTATTCACCCAATAAGTAAAATAATTTACCCCAGAGAAACCCTCTAAATTAACTTTCAGGTCTCTGGGAACCCTTATTAAAAGCAATTAATTGGGGGGGGAGGGGGGTCAATGGCAAAAATGCCTCTAACATTGGTGGTTTGTAGGAAGAATATAACCCTTAGAGTGGTTGTCAGAATGCCACCCTTGGGGGGGCGTGCCATCCAGCAAAGAAGATGGCCGTATGAGACAGCCACTTTACTTGGCCACCCAGGACAACAGTCTTTAGAGGGTACCTCCATGCTCTCCAAGGGCCACAACACACTCTCGCCGTACTCCGGCACTGAGCACCAATACCCACCACAAAAAAGGACACCCGCAAGTCCGTAAGCTGGTGAGTTTCTTCCAGCCGATGGGCTCCAGGCTCCAACAAAATGGCAGTGGATCGCAGCTGCATCTGCCATGCCACACACAGCGAATCCCGGAGCACACAACAGGGAAGCCTCTGCACCCGGCACCCGCACTCGGCAGGTAGGGAACCCAGACAGCGGGAGATCCTCTGGCTCCTCCTTGCCCTCCACTAGGAGCTCTGCCAAAACAAAACCGCAGCAAGAATCCCCACAGAGGTAGCAACAGGAGGCAGGCATGGAACTAGGTCCTGCACAGGCTTTTTCAATAAGCTGAACACATAATGCCAAAAAACCTATAGATACCTTTCCCACAGTGAGGCAACCCATAATGGACACCATGCTTAAAGGGATGCTGATTTCTTTGAGATCGTCACTACAATCAGATCTGTTGGATTGTGCGAAGCAATTTCACCATGAATTACATTCCCTAGGAGTCAGGATCACTAATGTGGAATCCTCCATGAGGGAATACACGTCCTCATTTAACTCTATGGTGGATACACACACTGAACACTCTGAAGATATCGCATGGCTGAAAGCCAAAGTGGCTGACCTGGAGGACAGGTCCAGAAGGTGCAATCTGAAGATTAGAGGAATCCCTGAGACCATTCCTGCCACCCAGCTACTACAATACATCACAAATCTCTTTTCTGCTCTGGTGCCATCCCTATGTAACACAGATGTATCCTTAGATAGGATGCACAGGTTACAAAACCTTCCTTCTTAGCCCCCCGAACTACCCAGAGACGTTCTGCTTGGAGTTATTTTCTACCAATCGAAAGAAAAAATCATCTCTGCTTTTCAGCAAGCCACTACTCTCCCGGAGGAGTACTCAGGCCTACAATTACTACCTGACTTGTCGCGATACACTCTCCAAAGATGTAGGAACCTAGCTACAACAAAAAAAGGCACTGAGAAACCACAATATTCCACACAAATGGAAATATCCAGCATCTCTATCTATAATTCGCAACGTCACTGATTTACAACCCTTGAAGAAGGTATACAAGTCCTCCAACAGAGGGTAATGCTACCTCCCCCATTGCCAGCTACATCTCACAGTCAATCTCCAGTTGCCCTTTGCGAAGCATAGCAAGTTGTGTCCCGCAAGAGTTCCGCAAAGAAAAAGTTTCACATTGGAGGTACCCGAATCTCATAGCCCATCAACTATCCTCACTCAAGTCCCTGGCCACAGTATAAATGTCCTTATGGCCCCTCATGTTGTTTCAACAGTTTTACTTGCTTACTGGTCACCTAGGTGGTCCTCTTTTTATGCTCTGCAAGTTATCATACCTTTGTTCTTAGTTCACCGGCTGTACTCTACTTTCTTATGGGTCACAGACACAGAAGTCTACTCTGATCTTCAATTGGCCACTTTTTCATCACTTTTTATTGAAACCAGCCCTAATCTTGCCCAAATGCTAAAGAATAATATACATCATGAAGCTGCGGCATCATTCTCGTTATACCTCCTACTCCATAATGCCTATCAAGTGCCTATCTATTAATGCAAATGGATTTAACCGTCCAGCCAGGAGATTCTCACTATGGAAGGAAGCATTATCAAGCAAAGCCGACATTGTTGGATTCCAAGTGACCCACTTTCAAGACCAGAACCAACCCAGATACGAACACAAGGACTACCCACATATTTTCCTAGCAAATGCATCAGAGAAGAAGAAAGGAGTCCTGGTAGCCATCAGAAACACTGTCACCTTTCAGCTTAAAAATTCCATCCTAGATACAGAGGGTCGTTTCATTATCCTCGCGTGTGACATTAATGAAATGCCTCTTACACTAGTATCTTTATATGTGCCTAACTCACATCAACTTAGTTTTATACGATGGTTGTTTAAACTAGTGGCAACAGTTAAGTATGGAAATTTATTGTTATGTGGAAATTTCAATTTGATTGTGGACCCCAGGATGGACTCTACTTCTCCTGTCGGGGGCCAACCAGTCTATCTGAGAACCTTGTTCCATGCGGAGCAGGTTTATGATGTCTGGAAGTGTCAGCACGCCACCGAAAAATATTTTACGTTCTTCTCTGCCAGACACAATTCCTAATCCCGCATAGACCTCTATGTTACTGATCTGCAGCTACTCCAGAGAACCTCCTTCTCATTCATTAAGGATATCACATGGTCAGACCATGCTGTGATTGAATTGACACTGGAGGAACAGGTATCTTTGGATCGAGCATCGATATGGCGTTGTAATGTTAGGAATCTACAAGAATCCCAAAGTGCCAAGCATATTACTCAACATCTCCAGCTGAACTCCCATTCAGTTTCAGACCCATGGGTTCTGTGGAATGCACACAAAGCCTTCATGAGAGGCATATATATTCAACAAAACTCCAGGATCAAAAAACAATACAACAGTAAATTTAAAAAACTACTGTTCGAGATTCATACTCTAAAAACCCTGAATAAGCAAACACCTATGCATTTAAACTCAGAATCCTTATTTAAACTTAGACAGGAGTTACACTCCCTGCTCTCTGAACAATATGATAGACATTTAAGAAAGCTGAAACTGAATTCCTATGCTCAGGCTAACAAAGCAGGGAAATGCTTGGCAAACAAAATTGAAAATCAAACAAGCCAAATCCTGAATACTCCACCTAATCCACCCTACCTCCCGACACAAAATTACACATCCCCAAGAAATAGCTGATGAGTTTGCAAACTATTACAGTGCCCTTTAAAACTTGGAGAAAAACCCCAATACCCATCACCCGTCCATGCTTGATATTCAAAATTTTCTAGATAAACTAGATTTACTGTCCTTCTCTGAGGATCAACTACAAAATTTTAATGCACCTATAACCCATTCAGAGGTGTCCAAAATTATAATGTCCTATTCAAAGGGGAAATCCCCAGGCCGAATACTATAAGATTTTTCACCAGGTAGTAAGCCCTCATCTCACAGGTCTTTACCAAAGCAACACTGACATCATCACTACCCCCGGAGAAGCTGAGAGCATATGTGGTTACTCTCCCTAAACCTGGGAAAGACCCAATCACACCAGAAAACTATATCCTATATCCTTAATAAACTCTGATGTGAAGATATTTGCTAAACTATTAGCGAAACGCCTCCTGGAGGTACTCCCATACCTGATAATACAAGACCATATGGGTTTTGTCACGGGTCGCCAAACATCAGATGCAACTAGGAGGATCATTAATATAATTCTCTACGCAGAAAAAACCAAGACACCTTCTCTGCTTCTAGCACTGGATGCGGAGAAGGCATTCGACAGGGTCCATTGGAAATCCATGCCCATGGTATTATCTAAATTTGGCTTCTCAGGTAACATTGCATCGGCTATACTTGCACTCTACTCATGCCTCTCGGCGCAAAGACAAAAAGTATTCCAAGCTCTCCTTACCGACCAGTCTGCGACCAATCAAATTGACCTGTCCAACACTGCGCATTAAAAACAGGGGTTTAGTTGCACACATTTGCAAATACATGCGTAAGGCACAGAGCCCCGACAAGCACCCCATTATCTGTGGTCCTAATTCAGCAAAAGTGTCAGTGCGTTGCCTGGTCAATATAATCTATAGCACAAAGGTGTGGGCAGTAACCATTTGTTTGTGCTATAGATTATATTGACCAGGCAACGCACTGACACCTTAGCTGCCATAGTGCTATAGGCTGGGTGTTCAGTTTGCCCCTGTGCCTTTAAGAAGGGGTGGGCTCCCATCAGGTATATCTGTCCTACACCTGTCCATTAAATGCATGTGCTTCCATTGTTGGAGACTCACAGAATTTAGAGTTAGGACCACATAAAATGGGGTGCCTTGTCGGGGCTCTGTGGCTTACGCATGTATTTGCAAATTTGTGCAACTAAACCTCTGTTTTTAACACGTACTTTTGGACAGGTCAATTTGGTTGGTCGCAGACTGGTTGGTAAGGAGAGCTTGGAATACTTTTTGTCTTGTTATTTGCGTTGCCCTTCCAATGCTCCTTGCTGCAGAGACCAGTTACAGGTGTGGGCAGTAACCATTTTTTTATGTCCGGTATTTTGTCTAAACCATTCAGCATATCTAATGTGACTCGACAAGGGTGTCCCCTATCCCCTACGATATTTACCCCCTCATTATAGAACCTCAAGCGGAGGCTATCCGCTCCAACCCTTTTATCAAAGGGTTTTCCTTTCATGGATCCCAACACAAAATAAAAATTATTTGCCGATGACATCATCTTAATGTTAACAGACCCGGCAAAATCCCTTCCCATCACCTACCAAGTTCTACAAAAATGTAGGGATATTTTCTTACTATAAGATAAACACCTCAAAATCATTCATTTTAGACCTTGGAGTCAAAACCTCCACAATACAGTCCCTTAAGTCCCACCTGTCATTTCCTTGAAGTAAAGAGGGAGTAAACTATCTGGGCATTACCCTTACAGCTAACACATCCCATTTAATCTCCTCCAATATCAAACCCCTACTCACAAAAATCTCTAACGAACTGAACCAAATCTCTCAAATTGAATTATCACGGGGAGGCAAACTAGCAGCCTTCAAAATGAACATATTACCCCAACTTCTATATCTATTCAGAGCGCTTCCGATACCGCTCCCAACTAAACAAATTACATCCCACACAATTTCATCTGGAAAGGGAAAAGGACACCCTGTGCAAGTTCTACTTCTACCAAACACAGATTCATAGGAGGGGCAGGTATGCCAGACCTACTAGAATACTACTGGGCAGTGCACCTGGACCAAATAAACATTGGTTCCCTGTGCGAGAAACTCCTTTGTGGGTGGAAATCAAAACTAATCTAGCTCCTACCAAAAACCTCTGCATGTTGCTACTGAGTGATCTGGGGAAACCCTGAAATCTTATATCTTTCCCCTTTCCCACACAAGCCTCACTTAGAGTCTGGAGGCACCTGTCCAAATATCATGATTCCTATGATCTATTACCCAACGTACCATTCCCTTTAAAAACTTTAGAAGCAATGATCCCTATGTTGGACACCGAACCTCTCACTGAATACGGCATATTTGATGTCCTACATTTCTACGAAAGAAACAAGCTTAAAGCCAGGGAGTCTGTGATAAGAAAAGTTTGCCTTCCACAAACATCTACATTCACTATCATCCGCATACTACAGTTCTTATCAAAACACCCCCTAGAAAGCTTACTTACGCACCAAAAGGCATGGAAATATCACACATCCATGGAGCACAAATCTAAGGGAATTTCCCTCTTTTATGGCATCTTACACGACAAAAACACATTTTTACAAAAACAAATCCAATGCAGAAATGAGGAAAAGATTTGAACTGTTCACTTACCTAAGAACAATGTAGAAATGCCCTCCACTCTATCTTTAAATATTCCCACTGTACCAACTACTGGGACATTACCCTAAAAATCACTAACAGATGGCATTACACGTCCTTTAGGTTGGCAAAATTCTCCTCCTTGCACTCTCCCTTGTGCTGGCATAACTGTGGTCAAGTAGGGAATCTAATACATATCTTATGGGATTTCCCTGTATTGACAGGCTTCTGGAACCAGATTTTTAAGTGTATCCCCTTACACACAGGTATACTTATGTCCCTTGTCCAGAACTAGCCTTTCTCAACATAGGTATAGAAAAATACCCTAAAAACTACAGACAGGTGGTCACACACATACTCCTAGCAGCTCGATCCCTAATTCTAAGGAGATGGGAGTCCACATTAGCGCCCAACCTATCAGAAGTATTTGACATTGTTAATATGAACAAAAAATATGAGAAATTTCTGGCACTCTCATTTAACAAATTTCAGGAAGTATGGAGCATTTGGCCAAACGAATAGAAATGTTTTACTGATTATGTACCACATACGTACATCATATATGAGTAATGTGCTTCTGTACTTACTTTGACCCTGATCAGGCGGACCTCTGATGATGTCAATTATTCTGACGACACGCGTCAGGCGACCTCGGAACGATCAGCGCGCCTTACTCACCGCGGTATTTTCCTATTGATATGCTCTATACATTCGCAAGATTGTGAGTATGATTCTTTTTATTCAATAAATGTCAATCCATGCAGTCTGCACTATTGTCCTCCATCTTTCATTGAGATATATTGGAGTTGCGTTTGAGGTATCATGAACAGTTCTTGTGGCATATCCCTTCCTGGTCAAATTGTTTGAGCATATACATCACCCTCTATTTGATCATCATCTGGCAAGCAGTTAGTGTGTACATCATGGCTGGGTGTTGGCTCCATCTTATCTGCACCATTGGGAATTGGGATCTTGCTTCTACTCCTCCTTCTCCATATATTCTATTGGACATTTTGGACTTGTTATTGGACATTTTTTATCTGACATTTTTATCTAGTGTTTGGCGCTACTACATCTCCTTTTTTTTTGATCCCTAGGTATAACCCTCCCTTACTCTATCCAAAATATGAAAAACAAATTGGCTTTTGTTCTACTTTAATTAGAAGCCTGTTCCTGTACAGGGGAAAACACAAGAGCCACAAAATTTTGAAACATCTCAGCTGTATTAACACAAGTTGCTTAATGTCACTACTGTGTCGTAAAACAGTTGTTGTAGAAATTGTAATATTATTTGTGTGGACATTTTTTTAAGGAAGTGTTTTGTTTAAATTGCCAGTATGTCTCCCAGTGTCAGTTTACCGGCATTCGCTATGTGCAGTGAATATGGCTTTAAATAGCAGTGGGGAAAGACCCGTAGTTGTGGAAACCTTTCATTAAATTGAGACTGCATACCACTCGCCTGATCTCCCGAACGACGGGCGCTCTGAGCGGCTAGCAAACGAGCGAAAGCCAGTCCGGATCTATGGCAGTGCGATGCGAAGTCCGTATATCAGTCAGCCGGGGCTCCGGTATTCATTGGTGGAGGTGTGTTTGTAAGGTGGAATTATTATCTCTTTGATAAGTATCTGCCCTTTAGCTGGAATAATGACTGGTAGCTTTCTGTAATGCTCAAACCGCATGATTGAAACACTGCTGCTATTTCCTTAGCAGAAATAGTCTCATTTACTGGAACAGTAGCATAATCACTATCAAACATTGTTTTTAATTAACTATATTATATAGGATTCACTCTAACAGGTTATGACGGGAGTGCATGCGTATGTATTGGCGCGGCCACGTTCATGAGAATACATGGTGTTTGGCAGCCATTACACGTGGGTCCCATTGTTAGCAATAGTGCACCCAACAGCTGGAAACTCATGCACACGGCTCAGCTTTTCCATTAACCACTTTAAGACCGGAAGGATTTGCCCCCTTAATGACCAGGCCCTATTTTGCGATTTGGCACTGCGTTATTTTAACGGACAATTGCGCGGACATCAACAAAATTGATGTTCTTTTTTCCCACAAATAGAGCTTTCTTCTGGTGATATTTGATCACCTGTGTGATTTTTATTTTTTGCGCTATAAACAAAAAAAGAGCGACAATTCTGAAAAAAATAACACAATATTTTTCACATTCTGCTTTATAACATTCTCAAAAAAAAAAAATTAAAAATCTAATTTTTTTTAACATTTTAGGCCAATTTGTTTTCTGCTACATATTTTTGGTAAAAAAAATCACAATAAGAAGTTATCAGGTCTGCTAACTACAGAAAAGATTTATGTAATTTTTATTGTTTTTTTTTTTTTACAAGTAATGGTGGCAATCTGCGATTTTTTGCGGGACTGCAACATTGCGGCGGACATATCGGACCCCTGACTGATATTTTTGACACTTTTGGGGGGACCAGTGACATTTCTACAGTAATCAGTGCTAAAAATATGCACTTTACTGTACTAATGACACTGGCAGGGGAGGGGTTAACACTGTGGGTGATCAAGGGGTTAAATGTGAGCCTAGGTGAGTGATTCTAACTGTGGGGGGGGGGGCATGGCTTGTGAAATTATCATAGAGACATGTGATCCTATATAGAAGGATCACAGGCGCTCTGTGATCATTCCAGAGAGAAGAACGGCCAGCTGTGTTTACAACAGCTGACCGTTCTTCTCTCTCAGCGGGGAGCGATTGCGGGTGGCAGGCGGCAATCGGAGCAGCCTGCCCCATGCATCGGAGTTCCCACTGCCGAGTGGGGGCGGTTGCCCCCTAGCTGCAGGAGCGCGACCAACGTCGTTTTGCACAGGAGGGCCAGCTTACCGCAGGAAATATGTGGTGGGCGGTCCAGAAACGGTTAACATACACTCCCCTTTTCTATTGAACTTTTGAATGTATACATGTCTGTGATTGGTTGTGTTGTATAGACGCCACCTCCCATTGTAAACCATTGTTTTCTGACTATAAATAAACAAGAGCCCTGTGTTGGAGCAGGACTGATCCTGTTGACATTGACTGTGACACAGGTTTGGCCTGTTTCTCTCTGTCGCTGAGCACGCTAGGATTTCTTTATACAAAAGAGTTGTACATTGTACTTTTCAGTATAAGGAATTAATGGCGCTTGGCGCGTATTAATATCTGCAAGTGCACTTTTAAGGGCTGTGAAGTTCTCCACAAATTTCTATGCTCCAAACCTCATTAACCTCCCTGGCGGTATGATTCTTTTGGATTTTAGGTGCTGAAAGCGGTACCATTATTTTGCATGTAATTCTTGTGAATGAGCAGCCCAAACCAACTGTATACATTTATTATATATATCATATATATATATATATACGTATATATATATATATATATATATATATATATATATATATATATATAATGTATACAGTTGGTTTGGGCTGCTCATTCACAAGAATTACATATATATATATATATATATATATATATATATATATATATACGTATATACGTATATATACACACATATATATATATATATATATATGTACAGACGATCGGGAGGAAGCTCCGCCGCCGCATACTGCCCGCATTCTTCGCTGAATCCCGGAGAAAAGGTAAGTAAAACCTCTACCAGGATCCAGCGATCTTCCTAGCGCTACCCCGAGTGTGGCTCGGGGTTACCGCTTTTGGCTCTAAAATCTAACCCCGAGTCACGCTCGGGAATACCGCTAGGAAGGTTAAAGCGGAGTTCCACCCAAATGTTGAACTTAACTGATTTCAGCAGTGATATGTTTTTTAAAAATGAATTGGGCTATAATTTTTTTTTTCGGGTCCATTACCTTATTTTAGAGGATAGTTTGTTCTACTTCCTCCTTCTGCGGCCGCAGCCCCAGACATCACTTCCGGTTTCGCATTGCATCCTGGGAGATGTGTGTCATCAATCCCAGGAGGCAATGGGCATGGCCAGCCACTCCTCTCATACATTATCGCGTGACGACGCTGCCGTCGCTATGGAAACCCGACATTGCAGTGCATGCGCGAGATTGCCAGGTGCATTCTGGGTAGCCAGCTTGCACGAAAATCAGGAAGAGGGACACAGCGGCTTCAGATGCCCACACTGGAGATGGCCGAACTCTGCAATCAGTAAGAAATTATCTACAACCAAATACTGTACTAGTTATAAATCTAAAAATAGTGTTAATGTACATGGCGATATATTAGTATTAAAGGGGTATTTTTATTTAAAAAAAATATTTTCGGCCCGAACACCGCTTTATTTTCCACCACACAGTGTACAGGAAAGTTCCTTATTATTTGTTCAAATAATGAATGTTCTAGTAAAATAAAGAAGTACAACAGCCAAGGTCTACTTGTTCTCTATTGACAGCATAAAGATAAAACAGAACAATATTCTCCATACAATGGATGAGCATTTTGGGAGAAAAAATGATCTTTCAAGGTTCGGATATTTGCAGTAAATTGACCATAAACTGAACTCTGATATTGGTATCATGTACTGTAAATCAGGGAACAAAATTGAATATTTTATTAGTCATTGTTATGCCAATTTTTAGTTCCCTGAAACTCCCCACATTTCTGGGCTCACAGAACGCGCTGTGTGAGTTTTATTTAGAGGATGTTGAATTTTTTTTTTTTAGGTTTCATTTTGTATCAGTATTACGATCACCAAACCATGTGAGTGCAGATCCACTGCCTGATATATACTCTGAAAAGGGAACAGAAGTTCTATGTAACAAACAAAAAAAAAATGGTGAAATGGAATACTATATAGCAGGGGTACTGAATTCAAATTCATGGAGGTCAGAATAGTAAAAAAATTTCCAGCAGAGGTCCAAATCACATTTTTGTGCCATGACTCAGATTCTTTACATGTGCTATGACTCTATGATTCTTTACATCACCGCCCAGGTATGCAGGCACGACAGCCTATTCATTTGAATGGGCTGCTGTGCCTGCGTTTTCTGCTGGGAAAAGGCCCTGGCACCTTTTTAAAAATTCAGTCACATAGAAACTCCATGGTGCATTTGTACTATGCATTTCCATGTTCAGGAAACCGCACCTTGTATTTCAGTGCGTTTAAGAGCCAATGGTACTCCTGCACATTTTCCGTGTAGCACCCCATTTCGTGTGCAGCTGCTTGTCCCCCTTCACATCTTCTCCACCACAGCACTGCTCCCCTTCACATGTGTTACCCACAGTACTGTCCCTTTCACTTCCCCCGCACAGCACTGCCCCCCTTCACATATCTTACCCACAGCACTGCCCCTTTCACTTCCCCCGCACAGCACTGCCCCCCTTCACATATCTTACCCTCAGCACTGCCCCTTTCACTTCCCCCGCACAGCACTGCCCCCTTCATATATCTTACCCACAGCACTGCCCCTTTCACTTCCCCCGCACAGCGCTGCCCCCCTTCACATATCTTACCCACAGCACTGTCCCTTTCACTTCCCCCGCACAGCACTGCCCCCCTTCACATATCTTACCCACAGCACTGCCCCCTTCATATATCTTACCCACAGCACTGCCCCTTTCACTTCCCCTGCACAGCACTGCTCCCCTTCACATATCTTACCCACAGCACTGCCCCTATCACTTCCCCTGCACAGCACTGCCCCCCTTCACATATCTTACCTACAGCACTGCCCCTTTCACTTCCCCCGCACAGCACTGTCCCCCTTCACATATCTTACCCACAGCACTGCCCCTTTCACTTCCCCTGCACAGCACTGTCCCCCTTCACATATCTTACCCACAGCACTGCCCCTTTCACTTCCCCCGCACAGCACTGCCCCCCTTCACATATCTTACCCACAGCACTGCCCCTTTCACTTCCCCTGCACAGCACTGCCCCCCTTCACATATCTTACCCACAGCACTGCCCCTTTCACTTCCCCTGCACAGCACTGCCCCCCTTCACATATCTTACCTACAGCACTGCCCCTTTCACTTCCCCCGCACAGCACTGTCCCCTTCACATATCTTACCCACAGCACTGCCCCTTTCACTTCCCCTGCACAGCACTGCCCCCCTTCACATATCTTACCCACAGCACTGCCCCTTTCACTTCCCCCGCACAGCACTGTCCCCCTTCACATATCTTACCCACAGCACTGCCCCTTTCACTTCCCCTGCACAGCACTGTCCCCTTTCACATATCTTACCCACAGCACTGCCCCTTTCACTTCCCCTGCACAGCACTGCCCCCCTTCACATATCTTACCCACAGCACTGCCCCTTTCACTTCCCCCGCACAGCACTGTCCCCCTTCACATATCTTACCCACAGCACTGCCCCTTTCACTTCCCCTGCACAGCACTGCTCCCCTTCACATATCATCCCCACAGCACTGCCCCTTGCACTTCCCCCGCACAGCACTGTCCCCCTTCACATATCTTACCCTCAGCACTGCCCCTTTCATTTCCCCCGCACAGCACTGCCCCCCTTCACATATCTTACCCACAGCACTGCCCCTTATGTCGTATTATTTGCTGTATATTCAAAGGTTCACATACTGTCTTGACTAGCCAATTTCTACCAAACACATACCTGAAGTTTAAAGGATAACTCCACTTTTGTTGAGAAAAAAGCATTCCCCTCTGGGTGATCTCTGTACATTACAAGGATTTTTAACAACTTTTGTTGCAGATTCCTACCTTTTGTTATTCTGAAGAAATCATTGTTTGTTCCTCTGTGCTAAGTGGGTCAAATGGGAGTGGTTTCATAATTATCTATCAGCTGTGGCAGCTGCAGGGCTCTAATGAGGAAATCTGCTGGGCCTGCATCCCTTTAGACGTGTTTCAATTGGGAGTATCTCACCAAAAATGATATTTTTGTTGCAGGGGATGCCTGAAATCTGACTTGAATTGGTGAGCCAATCACACAAGCAGGAAATTATGTTTCTGGGGGTGTGGTCAGTATACATTCTGTGTACAGAACACCTCCAGGTCGCCATATTGCATTTTCAGAAAATTACAGCAGCTGCAGATTGAAAAGGAAAGGTAATTTTTAATAACATTCAATTACAATATGATTTGTGTCACAATTGTATACGCTATATTGTTTTTTCTTTTTTTGCTATTTTTTTTTCCCCACAAAAGTGGAGTTACCCTTTAAATTTTGATTATTGTGGAAATAACTAAGGGTTTGGGATTTCAGGGAATGTAAATGTGGGGAATTCAGGGTTCAGGGAATGTGGAGTTGTGGTTTTGAAGGTTTTTTCGAATTCTGTTTTGACATTTTACTAAACTTTTAAGACAATGCATCACAAACTATACTATTAAACTGTTTTGCTACTGGCCAATTTGTACAAAGTTGGGGGCTTTAGCTTTTTATTTTGAAAAGTAAACTCTCTTGTCTCTTTTAGATCTGTTGTAGCTGCTACATCCATGGTTTAATTCACACTGCTCTGTAACACCACATATAGTTTGAAGACATCTCAAATTAAATAATTTAAAGAATTTGTGCTTTTTTCCATTTTGCCCAGAAAGTCACATTAAAATTACGCTCTTCCTACTGCATGGTATTTAAAAAAAATAGTATTGCTATGGTAAATGTCCCCCATTACAGTTCCAAGTTCCCCATTCCCTTTGTTTTGACAATAGCTTGCCTATAACACCTTAAAAATTTACTATCAAGACCCCCACCACCACCAATAGGTCTGGATTCATTTATATAGCATTTTTCTTCCTGGGGTCTCAAAGCACTTTTGCTTGCTGTTGGGGAAGTCATCTTGGGCACGCTCAGTAGAATACCATACTAGAGCAATTTTAAACTACAGACAGTAACCTACCAGCATGCTTTTGGATTGTGGGAGGAAACGGCAGTTTCCAATCAGTGGCGGCCCGTCCATTGGGGGCGCAGGGGCAACGCCCCCCCATCCATCTTCAAAAAAAAAAACCCATTGGAATCCATGCGTCCAGCGCCCTGGATGTAGATTAGGGGGGCAGACGCATGGATTCCAATGGGCCAGAGGCTCTAATAGGCTTCAAAAAAGGGTGGGCCTGGTGCACAGAGCACTGCGCCCTGAGCCCACCCAGTTGTGTGACAATAGCGAATGAACATTCGCTATTGTGACAGGGATTCTCCTCCTGGCCAATCAGGAAGTGGGTCCTGAGATCTGTTTCCCGATTGGCTGAAAGGAGAAGCTATGCCATTGGCCAAGGAGGAGGGAGAAGACGCAGGAGACTGAGGGGAAAGCCGCTGCTGCTGCCTGCCCACATGTCCAGGGTGAGTGAGCCGGTGTGCGAGCTGGCGTGGTCCGGGGGGGGGGGGGTATGGTGTGCGGGCTGGTGTGGACCGCCCCCCCCCCCAGCCCATGGAGCACCAGCCGCCACTGTACCCCATGGATACCCACTCAAGCACATGGAGAGCATGCAAACTGCGATAGTTGCCTGACTTGGATGCAAACCAAGGACACCAGTGTTGTAAAGCAGAAGATCTATTAAGCCACTGTGCTGCAGTAAGCAGCTAAGCTCAGGTTTTGTAGATTTCAAGAAGGAATGTACGATCCCGTCTGTAAATCAGACCCAAGCAGATTTTGTTATCCCTAGTCATCCACTACTGAAGCATGGTTTCATATTTGGCACCGCACATTATGTGCCTCTATGTGATGTTGCAGATCTCAGCCAGGTGGAGCTATAAAGCTCCTTGTTTGTTATGGCTGGACATTTATCGCTTTTAACAGAATTATTTTCTGGCAGCTTCAGGAAGAGAAAACTACACGTGGTCGAGCAAAACAGGACAAAGGATATTTACAACAAAAACTGTTCTCCAATATTTGGATTGCAATGTTTTTGTTTTTGTTTCGTCTTTTTCCTGTTTTTTTGTCACTTACAATCTTTTTGGAAGGCTCTTTCTCTGCATTATGAACACTCGAGGCAGATTGCATGGAGTTTCTGAATACGCTTGGACGTTTGTCTCTCTATTGTGTGCTTGTCTAATTGAACAAAGACACAGTAAGGCCCCTTTCACACGGGCTTTCCGATCCGGTCCGCTTGTCAGTTTTTCAGGCTGACCTGATCGGACTCTCCATTCACCCCTATGGAGCCACTGATGTCAGCGGAGACATGTCCGCTGACACCCGCTGCTATCCGATCTGATCCGGTCTGTGAAATTCAGATGGATGGAAGCCCTATTTTCCATCTGTAATGGAACCGCGACCCACACTGTGTTTGTGGGCTTCTGTAAGGAATATGGCTTCCTTCAGTCTTGAACATAGATATCAAATATCCCAGCCGCCCCCATATAAAGCTAGCTGACAACTTTGCTTGTTCTGGAACCTTCTCCTTTATTGAACAGTCACACAGAATTTATATACAGCATGGACATCCCCCTCCTGATCAAATTACCCCATCAGGTGCCGGATTACATTATCCTATGCAGATGAAATTGTATACAGAAATATAATTAACATCTCTAAAGAACAACCAACACAAGCAGTATACTATTTCCACTCAGCAACTAACAGATGGCAGTGATTCAATCCACCTGAGCCAATTAACTAGCAGACCGCAGTCCTTGAGCTCATGAAATACAATACATATTATCATAAGTGTAAACACAGAACTCATTGTAGATAACAGGTGAGTAAATCAACATATTTAACATTGTCTGGAAGACAGGTGGCTGAGCGGATGATATTAGCATCTGTTATGATTCTGACTGTGTGAAGCAGTCTTCACATATCTCTTGAGACACATGGCTGACAAATATTACTGTCCCATTTGAAGTAATCCAAACCATATTCTCAGTGTCCATTAAGTACCTGTCTTTCACTCCCAGTGATGGTGAGTAAGGTCACATCATCCGTCTGGAGGATAGGATCGGATGAAAATGGACAGGTGGTCCATTTTCATCCGATCTCCCATAGAGGAGAGCGGGGATCTGACAGATCCATCTCTGCAAAGTAAGATCCCCTCAGAGAGCACACCGCTCGTGTGAAAGGACCCTTGTACATATTTTTAAATTCAAAAAGGTATTTCTCAATATTTTTGTAAGACAGCACATTTGTTAACCTAACTCAGGGTTCTGCCCCTTGTTTTATGTCTCGGGATTGATGGGTTTTTATCACCCCTGACATTTACAGGGAAGGAGCAGCAAGCATAGAACCCAGTTTGCCCTGGATTAGCATCATGAGTTGCCATGGTGTGGGCAGGCTTGCTTCCAGCACCATAACAACCAAGGACGTAGGACCATGAGAAACAGTCATTTGTTGCTATACTGGCCTGTCCACATCAGGGCAATGCATGATGCTAATCCAGGAGAGGTGGTATGAAGGCCTGCCCCTAGCATTCAAGAGAATGGTTTCCACTCCAGGTTTTCTCCCGCTCTCCAAAGGTATGCTGGTGGTTAAACTGGCCCTGGTATTTGTGTACAAATTGGCTATGTACACGGTCATCATATTCTTCATGCTTGTTCCAAGCTGGGAAATTAAGAGAAGGTTGAGGAAAGACCTGGTGATTTACCTTGCACAATAAAAAAAAAAAAAAAAGCCAAGAAAAGTCTAAGGAAAAGGCCTTCAAGTGTATCAGACAAGAAAGCTAGTCTATACAATTGCTGAAAGTTGGATACAACTAAAAGGGTATATGTACACATACAAAAATTAATAAGGCTAAATTTACTATTTGGGCTAT
Source organism: Pelophylax lessonae (assembly GCF_965119305.1). Taxonomy (NCBI): domain Eukaryota; kingdom Metazoa; phylum Chordata; class Amphibia; order Anura; family Ranidae; genus Pelophylax; species Pelophylax lessonae. Next base: position 658,309,012 of record NC_138770.1, read on the forward strand.
TTATGTTTTTGTACATACATATACACTATATTACCCAAAGTCTTGGGACACCTGCCTTTACACGCACATGAACTTTAATGGCATCTCAGTCTTAGTCCGTAGGGTTCAATATTGAGTTGGCCCACCCTATGCAGCTTTAACAGCTTTAACTCTTTGGGGAAGTCTGTCCACAAGGTTTAGGAGTGTGTCTATGGGAATGTTTGACCATTCTTCTAGAAACGCATTTGTGAGGTCAGGCACTGATGTTGTACAAGAAGTGCGCAGTCATGTTGGAACAGGAAGGGGCCATCCCCAAACTGTTTCCACAAAGTTGGGAGCATGAAATTGTCCAAAATGTCTTGGTATGCTGACTCCTTAAGAGTTCCCTTCACTGGAACTAAGGGGCTAAGCCCAACCCTTGAAATAAAAACCCACACCATATCCCCCCCCCCCTCCACCAAATGATTTGGACCAGTGCATAAAGCAAGGTCCATAAAAAAATGGATGAGCGAGTTTGGGGTGGAGGAACTTGACTGGCCTGACCTCAACCCGATAGAACACCTATGGGATGAATTAGAGCGGAGACTGTGAGCCAGGCCTTCTCATCCAACATTAGTGCCTGACCTCACAAATGCTCTTCTAAAAGAATGGTCAAACATTCCCATAGACACACTCCTAAACCTTGTGGACAGCCTTTCCAGAAGAGTTGAAGCTGTTATATCTGCAAAGGGTGGGCCAACTCAATATTGAACCCTAGAGACTAAGACTGGGATGTCATCAAAGTTCATGTGTGTGTAAAGGCAGGCGTCCCAATACTTTTGGTAATATAGTGTATTTTATCCAATTATCTTGTAAACTACTACGTTATAACGAACTTTGTCTCTTTTTTTTTCTCCTTATCTTTGGAGGTACCCCAGTTTCTAATAAGACTACAGTGGAAGATTTCTGTTCAATGGAGCAGCGCTTGGTGGTGCGAGCAATGGGAGAGGTACGTATTTACTCTCAGCTTTTGCAGAAAAAGCTTTTTGGCCAATTTCTTTTTCTATGGTATTTATTTATTTTTGTTTTATTTTGGTATTTATTTATTTACGGTATATAAATAAATGGATGGCAGGCGATCTCCCAATCTAAGTTGACAATTTCTCCTGACTTTTATGCACATATTTTTACTTTATGCCTTGTATCCGTTCACATGTCAGCGTAGAGATCGCGGGCAGAATCACCACGATTCTGCCCGCGATCCGGAAATCATTGCAAATCGCGGGACGCCAGTGCGTTGCCCTGCATTTGCAATGGCACCCCAAACACTATGCGATGTTGCCGCAAAATAGGCCCTGGTCAGGAAGGGAGTAAAATCTTCTGGGGCTTAAGTGGTTAACCACTTAAGCCCCGGAAGATTTTACCCCCTTCCTGACCAGGGGGTATTTTGCAATTCGGCACTGCGTGACTTTAACGGACAATTGCGCGGTCGTGCGACGCTGTACCTAAATTAATTTGATGTCCTTTTTTCCCCACAAACAGAGCTTTCTTTTGGCGGTATTTGATCACCTGTGCGATTTTTTTGATCATGCGCTATAAACAAAAAAAGAGCGTAAATTTTGCAAAAATAACAATATTTTTTACATTTTTTATATGAAATTCCCCCCAAAAAAAATGTAAAAATCAAAATTTTTTTAACATTTTCAGCCAATTTGTTTTATGCTACATATGTTTGGTAAAAAAAATCGCAAAAAGCGTATTTTGATTGGTTTGCGCAAAAGTTATCGCGTTTACTAACTAAGGGAAAGATTTTTGTCATTTTTGTTGTTTTTTTTTTTAACGCGTAATGGCGGCGATCTGCGATTTTTTTGCGGTACTGCGACATTGCGGCGGACAGATCGGACCCTTGACTGACATTTTTGACACTTTTGGGGTTACCAGTGACATTTCTACAGTAATCAGTGCTATACATATGCACTGTTACTGTAAAATTACACTGGCAGTGAAGGGGTTAACTTTATTTGAGAGGGAGGGGTGGTGTCCCTAGGGGCGTGATTCTAACTGTGATTGGCTGTGGCTTGAGCTGTAGGAACAATGATCAACGGTCCTACATAGTAGAACCGTATGATCATTGTTTCGACACAGGGGAGAATGACAGGCGGCTTGTTTACACTAGCTGCCTGACTTTCTCCCTCTCCACCGACGATCGCCGAAAGACCGGCGGACATCGGGTCCGCCGGTCACACGCGCGGGGGGTCAGTGACCGCACAGGAGCGCGCCTCTGGCGGCGCACGCTCGCTCCCCAGAGCCTCACAGGCTAATGACGTACACCTACGTCGCTTTGCCTGTGAGGGGCTGACTGCCGCAGTAAATCTACTGACGGCAATCGGCAAGTGGTTAAAGGAGAGTGATACGCCCCTGGGAAGGGGTAGACATCTATACCTTATGATCGGGAGCTGACTTTGGATACTGTCCACACTATCCATATACCAACAGAGGTTCCAGGCCTACCCTCTTTAGAATTGTGGTAAGAAGCCACGTATACCACTTGGGTGACACCAGACAAGTTTTGTGCACGAGTGGAATTTATATTTTATTGCACCTGGCTCTTGTTACCAGTCGGTAAGGGGTCATCTTATTCACGTTTGTGTCACAGATTTATCGTCTCACAGTGGTCTAATTGGAAGACACTTCTTTCTTTAAAGACTTTCTGTGTGTCAACACGCTAATGCATTCTTTTGAGAGATTGTTTATTTAAATGGACTTTTGATGTATTTATTTTCTATGTTTTTTATCACCACTGTGTGGTTCAATATCACTATATGATTTATTGTGTTGGTTGTATACACTCTATGCCACATTGTAAGCGCATTATTTCATTTTTTCACTGTTATTTTCACCTTTTCTAGTGCAGCTGCATATTATTTAGGTTAGCGGACCCTTATTCATTTTTTTTATAAAAAAATATCACAAGCTTTGAACATCTCACGGAGCACTGTTCAATCCATCATCTGAAAATGGTAAGAGTATGGCACAACTGAAACCCTACCAAGACATGGCCGTCCACCTAAACTGACAGGCCGGGCAAGGAGAGCATTCATCAGAGAAGCAGCCAAGGAGCCCATGGTAACTGTGGAGGAGCTGCAGAGATCCACAGCTAAGGTGGGAGAATCTGTCCACAGGACAACTATTAGTCATGCACTCCACAAATCTGCCCTTTATGGAAGAGTGGCAAGTAGAAAAAGAAGAAAGCCATAAGAAGTCCAGTTTGCAGTTTGTGAGAAGCCATGTGGGGGACACAGCAAACATGTGGAAGAAGGTGCTCTGGTCAGATGAGACCAAAATTGAACTTTTTGGCCTAAAAGCAAAACGCTATGTGTTGCGGAAAACTAACACTGCACATCACCCTGAGCACACCATCCCCACTGTGAAACATGGTGGTGACAGCATCAAGTTGTGGGGATGCTTTTCTTCAGTAGGGACAGGGAAGCTGGTTTGAGTTGATAGGAAGATGGATGGAGCAAAATACAGGGCAATCTTAGAAGAAAACCTGTTAGAGTCTGCAAAAGACTTGAGACTGGGGCGGAGGGTCACCTTCCAGCAAGACAACCACCCTAAACATACAGCCAGAGCTACAATGGAATGGTTGAGATCAAAGCATATTCATGTGTTAGAATAGCCCAGTTAAAGTCCAGACTCAAATCCAATTGAGAATCTGTGGTAAGACTTGAAAATTGCTGTTCACAGACGCTCTCCGTCCAATCTGACAGAGCTTGAACTATTTGGCAAAGAAGAATGGGCAAAAATGTCCCTCTCTAGATGTGCAAAGCTGGTAGAGACATCCCATAAAAGACTTGTAGCTGTAATTGCATGGAGAGGCGGTTCTACAAAGTATTGACTCAGGGGGGGTGAATACAAATGCACACCACACTTTTCACAGATTTATTTGTAAAAATGCTGAAAACCATTTATCATTTTCCTTCCACTTCACAATTATGTGTCACTTTGTGTTGGTCTATCACAGTGATGGTAAACCTTGGCACCCCAGATGTTTTGGAACTACATTTCCCATGATGATCATGCACTCTGCAGGGTAGTTGAGCATCATGGGAAATGTAGTTCCAAAACATCTGGGGTGCCAAGGTTCACCATCGCTGGTCTATTACATAAAAGCCCAATAAAATACATTGACGTTTTTTGGTTGTAACATGACAAAATGTGGAAAATTTCAAGGGGTATGAATACTTTTTCAAGGCAATGTATATTTTCTTCTGTTATTTTTCTACTTGCATATCTAAATGACTTGTTAAAGTATAATCTTCCATAATATTGTCCCTCCTTGTATTATATATACAGTAAATATATCCCATCCTCTCCTCATACGGTACTCTTTTTGTATCATGTGATGGATAGTTCTGCTTCTTTATATGATGGGAATTTCCAGTTCTGTTCCTGAGTCTAAAATAAGACTTTTTCATTTCAGTTTTTCAATTCTATAATTGTTTTTAGTTCCTTAAAGGATAACTTCACTTCTAGTGAAAAGAGCAGTGCCTATATAATAATAGGGAACTTTCAGTGCCGGGTTCACACATATGCGATACAGAAACCCTGCAAATCCACTGCAAGTTTCCGCATCGCACCCGACTTGCAGGCAGTTGCCTGGGGGGAGAATGTCTTTATCTTATGAATACTTAAATAGTTATTATAACAGCACTTCTCTCCTCTTAGGGTCCTTTTACATGGCGCGGTCCATTCTCTGCTCAGTGGGGGATCGATCCGCTGATCCCCACTGAGCAGGCGGATGACAGCTGTCAGATCCCCGCTGTCCTCTATGGGAGATCAGATGAGAATGGACCGCCTGTCCGTTTTAATCCGATCCGCCAGATGGATGGAAAATAGGGTTTCTATCTGTCCGGATTTCACGGACAGGATCGGATAGCAGTGGGTGTCAGCGGACATGTCTCCACTGACATCTACCCAGGCAGGGGCGGATCCAGGGGGGGGGGGGGGCAACGAGGCAATTGCTCCCGCCGAGAAAATATTACTGATTGTGAGGCCGAGCGCACCCTGGGAAATCAGAGCTGCGGTCAGGACAACTCACAGCCATTACACATAGACACTTGACGCTCCGCCCCCTTTACCTCCCCCAGCAGGTTTCCAGCCTATCTCTTGCAGGCTGCTTGAGTGGGCGGGATGGGGATGTACCTGACCATGGAGATCGCGCCCGACTGGAAGAGGGAAGTGTGAGCAGCTGAGCAGAGGGAGCCGAGTGAATGTTCCTGGAGGTAGGCTCAGCTAGCTGTACATGGTGGATTAGTTTACAAGGACCTCTATGCTAATGCCTCGTACACACGCATCGATAGTTGGCCGTGAATTATCGGCCAACGTCCGATCGGCCGATTTTCGGCTTGTTAGTATGATGCTTTCGACAACCGACTCCGACTTTTCAACCGAACAAAATCTGGTGTGCATGCTATAAAATTTTTGTTGGCCGTCAACAGAACGGCCCGATTTTCCGTCAGTCAGTACAGATTTCGGCAGACAAAAATCTGATGATCAAGACTGGGCATGCTCAGAGAAGAAAAAACACACGGAAAGTAAACCATCACATGACATCACTTCTGAAGTTGGTTTTTGTTGGCCGAGAAAATCCGTGTGCAGTCTAGAGCACATTTCAACCAACAAACAACACTGGACAAAAGACGGCCGATCGGTCGGCCGATAATCGTTGCGTGTGTACGAGGCATTAGTCTGCTGAGTTACTGCAGCTTAGCATAGAGGTGCTGTTAGCTGACAAATGGAAATACATGTCCTTTTCATTTAGCTCAATAAAGCCCCCTGGTGCGTGCCCTCCTGATACCCCATGGTATTCCCCCCCCCCCAGTGTGTGCCCTCCTGAAACCCCATGGTATGCCCTCCCAACACCTTCCCCCCAGTGTGTGCCCTCCTGAAACCCCATGGTATGCCCCCCCAACCCCCCCCCCCCCAGTGTGTGCCCTCCTGATACCCCATGGTATGCCCTTCCAACACCTCCACCCCCCAGTGTGTGCCCTTCTGACACCCTATGGTATGCCCTCCCAACCCCCCCCCCCAAGTGTGTGCCCCCCTGACACCCCATGGTATGCCCCCCCAGTGTGTGCCCTCCTGATACCCAATGGTATGCCCTCCTAACCCCCCCTCCCCAGTGTCTGCCCTCCTGATACCCCATGGTATGCCCTCCCAACACCTCCCCCCCAGTGTGTGCCCTCCTGACACCCCATGGTATTCCCTGCCAACCCCACCGCCCCTCCCCAGTGTGTGCCCTCCTGAAACCCCATGGTATGCCCTCCCAACACCTCCCCCCTAGTGTGTGCCCTCCTGACACCCCATGGTATGCCCTCCCAACCCCCCAAGTGTGTGCCCCCCTGACACCCCATGGTATGCCCCCCAGTTTGTACCCTCCTGACACCCCACGGTATGCCCTCCCAACCCCCCCAAGTGTGTGCCCGCCCAACACCCCAAGTGTGTCCCCCCTGAAACCCCATGGTATGCCCCCCCCCCGTGTGTGCCCTCCTGACACCCCATGGTATACCCACCCAACCCTCCCAAGTGTGTGCCCCCCTGACAACCCATGTTATGCCCCCCCAGTGTGTGCCCTCCTGACACCCCATGGTATGCCCTCCCAACCCCCCCCCCCAGTGTGTGCCCTCCTGGCTCCCCCAGTGTGTGCCCTCCCAACCACTGATGTGTGCCCTCCTGACACCCAGTGTGTGGCCTCCTGACTCTTCCCTGGTATGTGCCCTCACTACCCTCCCCCACAGTGTGTGTCCTCCTGACCCTCCCCCCAGTGTATGCCCTTCCAACCCCCTGGTGTGTACCCTTCCAACCCCCCCCAATGTGTGCCCTCCTAACCCCATGGTGTGTGCCCTCCTAACCCCCCCACCCCCAGTGTGTGCCCTCCCAGCCCCCTGGTGTGTGGCTTTACTAGTCCCTGTACACTGTCCTATCCTCTGTCCTGTCAACTCCTGTCCTCTGCCCTGCTGACCCCCTGTTCTCTGCCCTGTTCTCTGTATACTGCCCTACAGCCTACTGACCACTCTATCCTGCCCTACAATCAACTGGCCCCTATACACTGCCCTACATGCTACTGACCTCTGTACACTGCCCTACATCCTACTGACCTCTCTACACCGCCCTAAAAACTACTGACCCCATACACTGCCCTACATGCTACTGACCTCTCTACACTGCCCTAAAAACTAACCCCTTCCCAGCCAGTGTCATCAGTACAGTGACAGTGCATATTTTTAGTACTGATCTCTATATTAGTGTCACTGGTTCCCAGAAAGTGTCAAAGTGTCAGTTAGTGTCAGACTGTCTGCCACAATATCGCAGTCCCGCTATAAGCCGCTGGTCACCGCCATTACTAGTATAATTTTTTAGTAGATATTTAAAAGTTTGTAGACGCTATAACTTTTGCGCAAACCAATCAATATACGCTTATTGGGATTTTTTTTTACCAAAAATATATAGCAGAATACAAATTGGCCTAAAATGATGAAAGAATTCGATTTTTATTTATTTTTTATTGGGAATGTTATATAGAAGAAAGTGAAAAATATATATATTTTTTTTCAGAATTGAAAAAATGTAGAAAATTTTGCATGACATGTCCTTCCCTATGTTTTCCAATGATACCCATTCATATTTACGCAACTTAGGCCCCGTTCACACTGGTGCGACTTGGGACTGCAAAGTCACATGACAAGTCATACCCTATGAGTGCTGTTCTTGCACTACTTTGGTCCAACTTTCTTGAGGGCCATAGACTTTAATGTTAACCCTCAGAAGTTGCATGAAAGTTGTAACTGAATGTTAAGCCCCGTACACATGTTCCAATAATCGTACGATAAAACTCGCTTTCAACCTGATCGCACAATAATCTGATCGTTAGTACACAGCTTTCCACAGCCGATCATGACAGTTCATCCAACAAAATCCGAAGGGACAAACAGGAAAACTTCTGTCGTACAATAGCCTGGCGAACGACAATCGTTTCATCAGTACAGCTTTTCCAGAATCGTACGACCAAAATCATACGGTTTGTACGCATTGTTAAATTCAATGTTAGTATCATGCAACTAAATGCAAAAGATAAGTCGTCCGATTATCTGAACGTGTGTACGAGGCATTATGTAAAGCCTCGTACACACGCATCGATAGTTGGCCGTGAATTTTCGGCCAACATCCGATCGGCCGATTTTCGGCTTGTTAGTATGATGCTTTCGACAACCGACTCTGACTTTTCGGCCGACCAAAATCTGTGCAGGCTATAAAATTGTTGCTGGCCGTCAACACAACGGCCGATTTTCCGTCAGTCAGTACAGATTTTGGCAGACAAAAATCTGATGAGCAAGACTGGGCATGCTCAGAGATGAAAAAACACACGGAAAGTAAACCAGCACATGACATCACTTCTGAAGTTGGTTTTTGTTGGCCGATAAAATTTGTGTGCAGTCTAGAGCACATTTCAACCAACACAACAACACTGGACAAAAGACGGCCGATCGGTCGGCCGATAATCGTTGCGTGTGTACGAGGCATAATTCAACTTGTGTGGAACAGTTGTCCATTATCACTGGTCAAAGCCAAAGTTGAATCCAAGTTGCACCCATCTAAAGTTGTATCAAAGTTGTATCAAAGTTGCATCAGGCCCCATTCACACTAGTTGACTTGTCCCGCGATTTTGGACAGCAAAATCGCATGACAAGTCGTTTTCCATTATTTTCAATGAGCCCCATTCATATCAGTATGTTTTGAAGTCGCACCGACTTCAAAGTAGTTCCTGCACTACATTGCCACGATTTTAATGCGTTTTGAGGCATATAGCCTTGCCATTGCTTTCAAAATCGCGGCAAAATCGCGGCAAAGTCGCACCATGAAATCGCGGTAAAATTGCGTCGCATAAGTGTGAAAGGGGCCTAAAAGTTGTATCAAAGTTGTATCAAAGTTGCATCAAAGTTGCATCAAAGTTGTATCAAAGTTGTATCAAAGTTGTATCAAAGTTGCATCAAAGTTGAATCAAAGTTGCATCAAAGCTGCATCAAAGTTGCATCGAAGTTGCGTCAAATTTTCACTCCAAAGTCAGCACAACTTTGCAGTTATACAAGCGTGAATGGAGCCTAATGCTGGCCATACACGTATAGATTTTAGTTTGTAAATTTTAATTTTGGCCCCTAATGTAACCTGCTAGACTGCGATTTTGCCGCAATGGTTTGCTGCATTTTTGCCATGATTTTGACTGTTCTTGAACCAATGTCTATGCCTGGACCTCAAAACTCATTAAAATTGGCCCAAAGTAGTGCAGGGACTACCTTGAAGTTCTTGCGACTTGAAGTTGCACAGATATGAACGGTACTTATTGGAAATCATGTGAAAGGGGCCTTAAGAAAATTTGTTTTAATTTTCTACGTGTTAGTGGGGGCCAAATCGATGTCCATTTTCGACTGCAGTGATGGGAAATTAGAAGGGGCGGGAAGGAAAACTTTGCATGCGGTTATCACATTTAGAAATTACTTTCATTTTAAAATTGACATTTGTCCATTCATTGAACATTCAAAGGAATTTCCTACAAGTGTTCTATGAACATTCTCATCCAAGAATCTATACGTGTATGGCCAGCATTAGTGTGGCTACAAAGAGGTTAGGCTACGTTCACATGTGGGCATAGCGGATCATGGGCAGAATCGCCGCGATTCTGCCAACAATCCGGAATCATTGCAAATCGCGGGACGCCTGTGCGATGCCCGTGATTTGCAGTGGCACCCCAAACGCTCTGCGATGTTGCCGCGATTTCTGCCTGCCGAATCGCGGTAACATCACGCAAACAGAATGCACAAAAGAAGCTCTTGTACCTTTTTTGTGCGTCATGCGTCCCGTGATTCTGTTTGCGTGATGTTACCGCGATTTGGCAGGCAGAAATCGCGGCAACATCGCACAGCATTTGGGGTGCCATTGCAAATCATGGGCATCGCACAGGAGTCCCGCGATTTGCAATGATTCCGGATCGGCGCGATTCTGCCCGTGATCCGCTATGCCCACATGTGAACGTAGCCTTACAGGAGAGGAGGTGCAACAAAGGAAGGAAAACGGGTAAAAATAGCATTTTATTAGGAAATGCGATTGTTTGGTATAAGCTGTGTTTTTAGCAAGCTAAATATCATTGAATTAAAGTCGGCAGGTACAAATGTTACAAAATGTAAATTGCCGTTTATTAAAAGGCTGCAATTGCGGTGTTTTCCCCGATCTTACACACTCAATTGAAGAATGTCCGATGGGGGAGTGCGGAAATCGCTGTAATTGTTGAGTGACGTGACAAAAGCGTTGGTATTAATAAACTCGGCATGAGGTCACTTTTGGGCCGCGGACGGATAGCTTGGTGAATTCTTGTTTCCTGTACGCTGGAGAAAAACCTCAAAAGCACGCTGAGTTTCTCTTTTCAGAGGCAGAATAAGCGGCTTGCGGTTTTTCTTTCTTTTTTGCTCTTTCTAATAGTGAGTCAGAGGGGAATCCTGAGCGATAAAGAACGGCTGCGGCGGGGAAGTGACATAGAAAGTGTCATACAATGATGAAATAAATTCTGCATGATAAAGAATATTTCCATATTAAGGAGGTTCAATGTAACCCTGGAGGAGAATGTCCTCCGTCCCATCAATGCCTAAATAGTTATTATAACAGCACTTCTCCTCCTCTTCTCCTCCTCTTCTCTCCTCTTCTCGTCCTCTTCTCTCCTCTTCTCCTCCTCTTCTCCTCCTCTTCTCTCCTCTTCTCCTCCTCTTCTCTCCTCTTCTCTCCTCTTCTCTCCTCTTCTCTCCTCTCCTCTTCTCTCCTCTTCTCTCCTCTTCTCTTCTCTCCTCTTCTCCTCCTCTTCTCTCCTCTTCTCCTCCTCTTCTCTCCTCTTCTCTCCTCTCCTCTTCTCTCCTCTTCTCTCCTCTTCTCTTCTCCTCCTCTTCTCTCCTCTTCTCTTCTCTCCTCTTCTCTCCTCTTCTCCTCCTCTACACTCCTCTTCTCCTCCTCTTCTTCTTCTCTCCTCTTCTCCTCCTCTTCTCCTCCTCTTCTCTCCTCTTCTCCTCCTCTTCTTCTCTCCTCTTCTCCTCCTCTTCTCCTCCTCTTCTCCTCCTCTTCTCTCCTCTTCTCTCCTCTTCTCCTTCTCTTCTCTCCTCTTCTCCTCCTCTTCTTCTCTCCTCTTCTCCTCTTCTTCTTCTCTCCTCTTCTCCTCTTCTTCTCTCCTCTTCTCCTCCTCTTCTTCTCTCCTCTTCTCCTCCTCTTCTCCTCTTCTTCTCTCCTCTTCTCCTCCTCTTCTTCTCTCCTCTTCTCCTCCTCTTCTCCTCCTCTTCTCTCCTCTTCTCCTCCTCTTCTCTCCTCTTCTCCTCCTCTTCTCCTCCTCTTCTCTCCTCTTCTCCTCCTCTTCTCTCCTCTTCTCCTCCTCTTCTCTCCTCTTCTCCTCCTCTTCTCCTCCTCTTCTCCTCCTCTTCTCTCCTCTTCTCCTCCTCTTCTCTCCTCTTCTCCTCCTCTACACTCCTCTTCTCCTCCTCTTCTTCTCTCCTCTTCTCCTCCTCGTCTCCTCCTCTTCTCTCCTCTTCTCCTCCTCTTCTCTCCTCTTCTCCTCCTCTTCTTCTCTCCTCTTCTCCTCCTCTTCTCCTCCTCTTCTCTCCTCTTCTCCTCCTCTTCTCCTCCTCTTCTCCTTCTCTTCTCTCCTATTCTCCTCCTCTTCTCTCCTCTTCTCCGCCTCTTCTCTCCTCTTCTCTTCTCCTCCTCTTCTCTCCTCTCCTCTTCTCCTCCTCTTCTCTCCTCTTTTCCTCCTCTTCTCTCCTCTTCTCCTCCTCTTCTCTCCTCTCCTCTTCTCTCCTCTTCTCTCCTCTTCTCCTCCTCTTCTCTCCTCTTCTCCTCCTCTTCTCCTCCTCTTCTCCTCCTCTTCTCCTCCTCTTCTCTTCTCTCCTCTTCTCCTCCTCTTCTTTCCTCTTCTCTCCTCTGAATCCCGGTTCACACACATATGCAATGCGGGGACCCTGCGAATCCACTGCGGGTTCCCGCATCGCACTCAACTCGCAGGCAGTTCACACTACCATATGCGAATAGCTGGGGGTGTCAATACAAAGTTAATGACACCCCCAGATCAGTTCGCATATCGCAGTGTCAGTTGAACACTCATGCGATCCGATTCTGGTGCAGACCTAAAAAAGGATCCTGTGCGAGTTGGTCCGAATGCAATGCAAATTCAGCCATACAATCTTTATGGCTGAATTTGCATCACACAGACATCGCATGTGACTGGCAGAGCAGTGCGCCCAGAATCACATGCGATGTCTGTTATCGCAGATATGTGAACCGGGACTTAGTAACGGGGGGGGGGGGTTGTTTACTAATACAGGAGAGTGCAAAATCAGGCTCACTTCTGCATAGAAATGTTAAATAGTTTTCAACATTTTTTACATTCAAATGTGTGAAAATTAGGATTGACCGATTATCGGTAGGAAAAGTAGGGATAAACCAATTGTCAGTGAGAAAAGTTGCGATCGACCGATTATCGGTGGGAACAGTAGGAATCGACCGACTATCAGTAGGAAAAGTAGGGATCGACCAATTATCGTTGGGAAAAGTAGGGATTGACCGATTATCATTGGGAAAAGTAGGGATCGACCGATTATCAGTGGGGAAAGTAGGGATCGGCCAATTATCGGTGGGAAAAGTAGGGATCGACCGATTATCGTTGAGAAAAGTAGGGATCGACCGATTATCAGTGGGAAATATAGGGATCGACCAAATATAAGTGGGAAAAGTAGGAATCAAATGATATTGATTATCAGTGGGAAAAGTAGGGATTGACTGGTTATCATTGGGAAAAGTAAGAATTGACCGATTATCAGTGGGAAAAGTAGGGATCGACCAAATATAAGTGGGAAAAGTAGGAATCAAATGATATTGATTATCAGTGGGAAAAGTAGGGATTGACTGGTTATCATTGGGAAAAGTAAGAATTGACCGATTATCAGTGGGAAAAGTAGGGATTGACTGGTTATCATTGGGAAAAGTAAGAATTGACCGATCATCAGTGTGAAATATAGGGATCGACTAAATATAAGTGGGAAAAGTAGGAATCAAATGATATTGATTATCAGTGGGAAAAGTAGGGATTGACTGGTTATCATTGGGAAAAGTAAGAATTGACCGATTATCAGTGGGAAAAGTAGTGATCGACTGATTATCAGTGGGAAAAAAAGGGATCGACTGCTTATTGGAGGGAAAAGTAGGGATTGATCATTATCGGTAGACCAATTGTCAGTGAGAAAATTAGGGACTGACCGATTTTCAATGGGAAAAGTACGGAGCAACCGATTATTGGTGGGGAAAGTAGGGATCGACCTATTATCGGTGGGAAAAAGTAGGGATCGATCGAATATCAGCGGGGAAAAAGTAGGGATCGACCGATTATCAGTGGGAAAAGTAGGGATCGACCAAATATCAGTGGAAAAAGTAGGGATCAAATGATATTGATTATCAGTGGGAAAAGTAGGGATTGACTGGTTATCATTGGGAAAAGTAAGAATTGACCGATTATCGGTGGGAAAAGTAGGAATCGAGTATCGGTGAAGCCAATAATCGAAGGCTGATATTCATTTTTTTTGAAGTATCAGTATTGGCCACAATCTTGCCGATATGACCGATATTTGTACCGGAGAGATGCTGCAGCCGGAGACATCACCCCGATATATATATTTAGAGCTAACGGCCGGCTTTCTTGTAATGACAACCGATGCGGCTGGGACACTTTGTGTCGGTCTATCACATAAAATCCCAATAAAATACATTGTATGAATACTTTTTCCAGGCACTGTATAGCCCAGCCTTTCTCAACCCTTTTCAGAACAGGCGAACCCTTGAAATAAATTTCTGGTCTCGGGGAACCCCTGCTAAGAATTAAAAATCTACAACTCCTGATACATTGGTGTGACAGTCAGTGAGAAGAATGCTCCTTATTCTTGTCATCATTGGGAAGAATTACCCCCTTACAAATAGCTAAAAGGAACAATGGTGTCATTGGGAACTTATCTGAGAGGCAGAAATTGACCATTGCTCAAGGAACCCCCAGCAACCTCAGGAGGAACCCTGGTTGAGAAACCCTGCAATAGACACTGCACCATTAACCGTTAGGATTGCAGCCATCCATCAGCCACATACGTCCATTCATAGCATGGCAAAAAGTCTGTAATGATCTGCTATGATAAGAAGTCCAGGCATAGGCATGCACATGGGGTGTGCCAGGTGGGCCTTGGCTCACCCTACTTACTGTGTGCAGTGGCGACTACCAGCATTGCCTGGGCCCCCCCCCATATGTTGTGCCCCCCATCCCCACACCCACCCCACAGTGCTGCTGGCTTCCCTCCTCTCCTCTCCCCCTGGCTTTCAGCGGGGGGATGTTTTAGAATTGAGAGTGGAGGAAGGGGCTAGTAAATATGTAATGTACTGGCCTCTTTGTTTTCTAAATGAACACACTCACTCACTGTGTTCATGCATAACTGAAGCATAGTAAACTGTGTTTACTGTGCTTCAGTTTGTGAATGAACAGGAAGTCGCTCAGCACAGAGCACTTCCTATCCATTCACTGCCCAGTACAGCTAAGGGTGCAGAGAAAGGCGTGCGTGTCTGAGCTTTGGGGTGCACACCCTAATGTAATATGCTGCACACATCAATGAGTCCAGAAGCTGCTGGCTTCATCACCCAGGATTAGTGATGGGTGCCGGCTGTCACACCTGGCAAGTCCAGTGCTGAAGCCAACGGGGGCTGCAGGAACTGCTTACTGCTGAGACTGGCTGCCGTTTTTACCAACTTCAACTCCAGAAGGTTTACCCCTTTCCCCTTCCTGACCAGGCCATTTTTTTGCTCTTCGGCACTGAGGTACTTTAACCACTTTACCACCGGAGGACTTTGCTGTCTTACGTCTGGGCCACTTTTTGCGATTCGGCACTGTGCGACTTTAACTGACAATTGCGCGGTCGTGCGACGCCGTACCCAAACAAAATTTACGTCCTTTTTTTCCCATAAACAGAGCTTTCTTTTGCTGGTATTTGATCACCTGTGCGATTTTTACTTTTTGCGCTATAAACAAAAAAAGAGCGTTTATTTTGAAAAAACAACAATATTTTTCACATTTTTTTATATGAAATTCCCCCCCCCCCCCCAAAAAAAAATGTAAAAATCAAAATTTTTTTAAATTTTTGGCCAATTTGTTTTCTGCTACCTATGTTTGGTAAAAAAAAATCACAATAAGCGTATTTTGATTGGTTTGCGCAAAAGTTATTGCGTTTACTAACAAAGGGAAAGATTTTTGTCATTTTTGGTGGGTTTTTTTTAACGAGTAATGGCGGCGATCTGCAATTTTTTTTTGCAGGACTTGCGACATTGCGGCGGACAGATCGGACCCTTGACTGACATTTTTGACACTTTTGGGGGTACCAGTGACATTACTGCAGTAATCAGTGCTATAAATATGCACTGTTACTGTAAAAATGACACTGGCAGGGAAGGGGTTAATTTTATTGGAGAGGGAGGGGTTAATGTATGCCTGGTGCTTACTGACATGTGTGGGGGGAGGGGACTGTGTGACACAGGGACAGATCCAGGGTTCAGCTATGCTGAACCCTGCAATCTGTCCCTGCCTGTTACTTAGGAGATCCGCCCGCTTGTGTTTACACAAGCAGGCGGATCTCCAGACTCGATTCCCCGACGATCGGGGAAGAGCAGCGGCGATCACCGCCGCTCCTCCCCTGGCCCGACTCGCGCTGTGACTGAATACAGCGGGAGCGAGCCTCCGGCGGCGCGCATGCCGCCGAGAAAGGGAAGTGTCTGGCGACGTAAGTCTACGTCGCCAGACGATAACTAAGCACTTTGCCGCAGTAGGCTCAACGTGAGCAGACGGCATGTGGTTAACCACTTGCCGACCCCCATCAGTATATTTACTGCGGCAGTCAGCCGCTCCTGGGCAAACCAACGTAGTACTATGTCGCTCCCGCTCGTTCACGGGCATCCCCGCGCTAGTGACCGGCGGCCGATGTCCGCCGGTCACTCGCGATCTCCCGCGGAAGAGGGAGAAAGGCAGGCGGCTGATGTAAACAAAGCCGTCTGTCATTATCCCTGATGTAACTGCAGAGACTGTACGGTCCTGCTATGTAGGATCGTATGTCTCTGTGGTTACATCACAAGCCACACCCCCCACAGTTAGAAACACTCCCCTAGGGATACATTTAACCCACTGATCACCAATAAAGTTAACCCCTTCCCTGCCAGTGTCATTTTTACAGTAACAGTGAATATGTATAGCATTGATTACTGTAGTAATGTCACTGGTACCCCCAAAAGTGTCAAAAATGTCAGTCAGGGGTCCGATCTGTCCGCCGCAATGTCGCAGTCCCGCAAAAAATAAAAATCGCAGATCGCCGCCATTACTAGTTTAAAAAAAAAAACAATAAAAATGACATAACTCTTTCCCATAGTTAGTAAACGCAATAACTTTTGCGCAAACCAATCAAAATACGCTTATTGCAATTTTTTTACCAAAAATATGTAGCAGAAAACAAATTGGCCAAAAATGTTAAAAAATTTTGATTTTCAAATTTTTTTGGGGGAATTTCATATAAAAATGTGAAAAATATTGTTATTTTTTCAAAATTTTCGCTCTTTTTTTGTTTATAGCGCAAAAAATAAAAATCGCACAGGTGATCAAATACCACCAAAAGAAAGCTCTGTTTGTGGGAAAAAAAAGAACGTCAATTTAATTTGGGTACAGCGTCGCACGACTCCGCAATTGTCTGTTAAAGTCACTCAGTGCCGAATCGCAAAATAGGGCCTGGTCTTTGAGCAGCCAAATCCTCCGGGGCTTAAGTGGTTAACTGACAATTGCGCAGTCATGCAACTGCACTTTGCAATGTGAACAGTCGATTTGCCTTTAGTAAATAAACCCCAATGTATTATAGTAAGCAGGCCAGTGGAGTTTATTTACTAAAGGCAAATCGAGTGCGCACTTTGCAAAGGTGCTCCAGAGCTTAGTAGATGAGGTGAAGCTTCACTTTACAAAGAATATCCAATCACATGCGAGGAAAATAAAAAAAAATGCATTTTTGCTTGCACACGATTGGATGATGGAAGTCAGGAGAGCTTCTGCTCATTTACTAAGCTCTGGAGCAACTACCCTTGCAGAGTGCACAGTCTGTTTGCCTTTGGTAAATCAACCCCAGTATGGCGGCCAAGCAACTAGAATTGCAGAAAGTAAGGGTCAGCGATGGCAGTCTCTAAGTTTCTCCTTTAACCGCTTCCTACCCACCCATAGGCGTGCGCACAGGGTGTGCCGGGTGTGCCTGGGCACACCCTAATCACCTAGGGCACATTAGCATTATCGCTCTGTTTGCCAGTGAGGAGATGGGAAAGATCTCCCTCGGACCTGCTCTGTCATAAGAGAAGTGCCACACACTTCTATTTCACTTTTCCAGCAGGGAGAGTAATGTACCGGGGCCATATACATGTAAGCAAACACATGCATGTGTATTTAAACTTTGGGGTGCACACCCTAATGCAATAGGCTGCGCACACCTATGCACCCACCCGCCATCAAATGACAGCGGAGCGGTGCATCTATTGTTCTAGGACTCCATCATGTGACGGCGCACCAGAACAGCCTCTCTCACGCCCGTGGGGGCGCACAGTGCGTTGATCGTGGCTGCGCCATGTTGCTAGGACACGGTGCGATCCCGTTCTTGGTAAAGAGTCAATGACATGACTCTTTACCCATGTGATCGGCTGTGTCCAATCACAGCGGGTCACATATAAAGGAGGAAGCGCTGTTATTCGTCTCTCCTCGCCTCACACTGTCAGAGTGTGTGGCGAGAAGAGCCGATCAGCGGCTCCTCCTCATAGGGGAGACCAGGACAGGTAATCAGGGCACTGATTACAGAAAATTGAAATAGAGTGCCAATCAGTGCCCACAATCAGTGATCATAGTGCTGCCAGTCAGTGCCCATCAGTGCCTGCTCATCTAGGCACTGATGGGCACTGACTGGCAGCACTATGGGCACTGATTGTGGGCACTGATGGTGTTGCCCATCAGTTTCCATCACTGCCGCCCGTTAGTGCTCATCAGTGCCACCCGTCAGTGCCCATCAGTGCCGCCTTTCAGTGTCCATCAGTGCCGCCCGTCAGTGCTGCCTCTCAGTGCCTATCAGTGCCACATCTCAGTGCCCATCAGTGCCGCCTATCAGTGCTCATCAGTGCCGCCTATCAGTGCTCATCAGTGCCACCTATCAGTGCCCATCAGTGCCGCCTATCAGTGCTCATCAGTGCCGCCTATCTGTGCTCATCAATGCCACCTATCAGTGCCCATCAGTGTGGCATATTAGTACCTCCTCATTAGTGCCACCTTATTAGTGCCCATCAGTGATGGAGAAAACATATTTTCAAAATGTACTCACAGAAAATAAGAAATTTTTTTTTTTTTTTTTTTATTTTCTGTTTGTTTTTCTTTTTTTTTTTTTGTAAGAAACAAAAAATCCAGCAGGGATTAAATACCACCAATAGAAAGCTCTATTTGTGTGAAAAAAATGATACAAATGTCATATGGGTGCAGTGTAGCATGACCGCGCAATTGTCATTCAAAGTGTGATAGCACTGAAAGCTGACAAATTGAAGTGGTTAAACTGACCGACCATTCTGGATTGACCTGCATAGATTGTCAGTGTAGACTCGGTGGATGTTATTGGGAACAGAATTTATAACAACAATGGAAATGGAACCGTATGGAGGGGATTCCATAGGTGAACAATCAGCTGACAGATGTAATGTCTCGTTAGAGGGAATATCTAATGAGGACAAATCATATTTATGTATTAGGACATTCATATTCATATTTCATTATCATAATGAAACCGCTCCCGCACATTGTACCTTCTCATCTCATTCTATAGGATGAGAATAGCAACATTGTATCTGCTACGTGATGGAGCACTTCAAAGTCTTGTTTGATTTGATCCAGCCATTCTATATATATCCCCGCTCCCATACATGGAGGGTTATGGGTCACTTATCTTTCTATAAGCAATCACAATGAATAAACATCCCATAACTTCCACTTTGTAGAGAATGACAGAATGACCCCTCCCCGGGAACTCTTCCCAAACCACATCTTCCCACATACCAGGAATCTGCTAATTACCGTCCAACCATATTCACATAGAATACACCATGGGATACTCTGTATGTATTATCTGTGCTTCTATCACATGAGATACTCTGTATGTATTCTCTGTGCTCCTATCACATGAGATACTCTGTATGTATTCTCTGTGCTCCTATCACATGAGATACTCTGTATGTATTCTCTGTGCTTCTATCACATGAGATACTCTGTATGTATTCTCTGTGCTCCTATCACATGAGATACTCTGTATGTATTCTCTGTGCTCATATCACATGAGATACTCTGTATGTATTCTCTGTGCTCCTATCACATGAGATACTCTGTATGTATTCTCTGTGCTCATATCACATGAGATACTCTGTATGTATTCTCTGTGCTCATATCACATGAGATACTCTGTATGTATTCTCTGTGCTCATATCACATGAGATACTCTGTATGTGTTCTCTGTCCTTCTATCACATGAGATACTCTGTATGTATTCTCTGTGCTCATATCACATGAGATACTCTGTATGTATTCTCTGTGCTCCTATCACATGAGATACTCTGTATGTATTCTCTGTGCTCCTATCACATGAGATACTCTGTATGTATTCTCTGTGCTCATATCACATGAGATACTCTGTATGTGTTCTCTGTCCTTCTATCACATGAGATACTCTGTATGTGTTCTCTGTCCTTCTATCACATGAGATACTCTGTATGTATTATCTGTCCTTCTATCACATGAGATACTCTGTATGTATTCTCTGTGCTTCTATCACATGAGATACTCTGTATGTGTTCTCTGTGCTTCTATCACATGAGATACTCTGAATGTGTTCTCTGTGCTTCTATCACATGAGATACTCTGTATGTATTATCTCTGCTTCTATTACATGAGATACTCTGTATGTATTATCTGTCCTTCTATCACATGAGATACTCTGTATGTATTATCTGTCCTTCTATCACATGAGATACTCTGTATGTATTATCTGTCCTTCTATCACATGAGATACTCTGTATGTATTATCTGTCCTTCTATCACATGAGATACTCTGTATGTATTCTCTGTGCTTCTATCACATGAGATACTCTGAATGTGTTCTCTGTGCTTCTATCACATGAGATACTCTGTATGTATTATCTCTGCTTCTAT
Organism: Pelophylax lessonae; assembly: GCF_965119305.1. NCBI lineage: Eukaryota > Metazoa > Chordata > Amphibia > Anura > Ranidae > Pelophylax > Pelophylax lessonae. The sequence continues at coordinate 658,329,335 of NC_138770.1, forward strand.
TACATGAGATACTCTGTATGTATTATCTGTGCTTCTATTACATGAGATACTCTGTATGTATTCTCTGTGCTTCTATCACATGAGATACTCTGTATGTATTATCTGTGCTCCTATCACATGAGATACTCTGTATGTATTATCTGTCCTTCTATCACATGAGATACTCTGTATGTATTATCTGTCCTTCTATCACATGAGATACTCTGTATGTATTATCTGTGCTCCTATCACATGAGATACTCTGTATGTGTTCTCTGTCCTTCTATCACATGAGATACTCTGTATGTATTCTCTCTGCTTCTATCACATGAGATACTCTGTATGTATTATCTCTGCTTCTATTACATGAGATACTCTGTATGTATTATCTCTGCTTCTATTACATGAGATACTCTGTATGTGTTCTCTGTGCTTCTATCACATGAGATACTCTCTATGTATTATCTGTGCTCATATCACATGAGATACTCTGTATGTGTTCTCTGTGCTTCTATCACATGAGATACTCTGTATGTATTATCTGTCCTTCTATCACATGAGATACTCTGTATGTGTTCTCTGTGCTTCTATCACATGAGATACTCTGCATGTGTTCTCTGTGCTTCTATCACATGAGATACTCTGTATGTATTCTCTGTGCTTCTATCACATGAGATACTCTGTATGTGTTCTCTGTGCTTCTATCACATGAGATACTCTGTATGTATTATCTCTGCTTCTATCACATGAGATACTCTGTATGTATTATCTGTGATTCTATCACATGAGATACTCTGTATGTGTTCTCTGTGCTTCACAGCCCTACATTATATCCAACATCATTTATCAATCTGTGGGAAAGAATGACTGTCTGTGTTACCAACAGCAGCCAATCAGAGGCAGACTGGAAAAATTACAGATAGAATTAGACACATACAGTATGACTGTCATCTATATCTACAGTGCATTGCGAAAGTATTCGCTCCCCTTGAACTTTGCGACCTTTTGCCACATTTCAGGCTTCAAACATAAAGATATAAAACTGTAATTTTTTGTGAAGAATCAACAAGTGGGACACAATCATGAAGTGGAACGAAATTTATTGGATATTTCAAACTTTTTTAACAAATAAAAAACTGAAAAATTGGGCGTGCAAAATTATTCAGCCCCTTTAAGTTAATACTTTGTAGCGCCACCTTTTGCTGCGATTACAGCTGTAAGTTGCTTGGGGTATGTCTCTGTCAGTTTTGCACATCGAGAGACTGAAATTTTTGCCCATTCCTCCTTGCAAAACAGTTCGAGCTCAGTGAGGTTGGATGGAGAGCGTTTGTGAACAGCAGTTTTCAGTTCTTTCCACAGATTCTCGATTGGATTCAGGTCTGGACTTTGACTTGGCCATTCTAACACCTGTATATGTTTATTTGTGAACCATTCCATTGTAGATTTTGCTTTATGTTTTAGATCATTGTCTTGTTGGAAGACAAATCTCCGTCCCAGTCTCAGGTCTTTTGCAGACTCCATCAGGTTTTCTTCCAGAATGGTCCTGTATTTGGCTCCATCCATCTTCCCATCAATTTTAACCATCTTCCCTGTCCCTGCTGAAGAAAAGCAGGCCCAAACCATGATGCTGCCACCACCATGTTTGACAGTGGGGATGGTGTGTTCAGGGTGATGAGCTGTGGTGCTTTTACGCCAAACATAACGTTTTGCATTGTTGCCAAAAAGTTTGATTTTGGTTTCATCTGACCAGAGCACCTTCTTCCACATGTTTGGTGTCTGCCAGGTGGCTTGTGGCAAACTTTAAACAACACTTTTTATGGATATCTTTAAGAAATGGCTTTCTTCTTGCCACTCTTCCATAAAGGCCAGATTTGTGCAGTATATGACTGATTGTTGTCCTATGGACAGAGTCTCCCACCTCAGCTGTAGATCTCTGCAGTTCATCCAGAGTGATCATGGGCCTCTTGGCTGCATCTCTGATCAGTCTTCTCCTTGTATGAGCTGAAAGTTTAGAGGGACGGCCAGGTCTTCGTAGATTTGCAGTGGTCTGATACTCCTTCCATTTCAATATTATCGCTTGCACAGTGCTCCTTGGGATATTTAAAGCTTGGGAAATCTTTTTGTATCCAAATCCGGCTTTAAACGTCTCCACAACAGTATCTCGGACCTGCCTGGTGTGTTCCTTGTTCTTCATGATGCTCTCTGCGCTTTAAACAGACCTCTGAGACTATCACAGTGCAGGTGCATTTATACGGAGACTTGATTACACACAGGTGGATTCTATTTATCATCATTAGTCATTTAGGTCAACATTGGATCATTCAGAGATCCTCACTGAACTTCTGGAGAGTGTTTGCTGCACTGAAAGTAAAGGGGCTGAATAATTTTGCACGCCCAATTTTTCAATTTTTTATTTGTTAACAAAGTTTAAAATATACAATAAATTTCGTTCCACTTCATGATTGTGTCCCACTTGTTGTTGATTCTTCACAAAAAATTACAGTTTTATATCTTTATGTTTGAAGCCTGAAATGTGGCAAAAGGTCGAAAAGTTCATGGGGGCCGAATACTTTCGCAAGGCACTGTACAAACATAATGTACATAAAACCGGCTTTTTAAAGTATTTTGCTAATAACTGCACAAATATTGTGCTACATATAAAATTGCAACTGCCACCATTTCATTCTCCAGGGTCGATGCTTTCAGAAAAAAATATACTTTTTGGAAGGTTTACAATAATTTCTAGCAAAAAAAAAAAAAATGTAGATTTTATCATGTGTGCAAAACCCCCCCCCCAAAAAATAAAAAAATAATAATAATAAAATGCCCCAGTAGACAAGTGGTTAAGCTTCATAAAAAGACCTGCTAAGTGCATTAATTGGGGAAGTCTCCCTACTAAACTCCACAAAAGCCATTTTAACACTTCACGAATAGCTACTGAATAGGAGGAATCACCATTTACTTCTTAAATGGTTGTCAGAGAATAAATAAACAAGTCGTTGTTATGGTGGGAAAGAAAACGAACACTTTATTTTTACAGCCGAATGTGACCTACTGATCCCGCTATGGTATTGTACCCGTAGTAGTTTATGGTGACATATAGCAAAACAAACAGAGGAAGACACTACAGCTATCCAAACAGCACAATGGCGGAATCTGAGCGTGAACAGTGACAAGAAGACAGACACGTCAGCTAATAGGTACCATATGAAGAACAGCGCATTACACAATAAAGGCTCGTACACACTATAAGAAAATCGGGGGAACATTTTCATCCAAAGAATTTTCGTACAATTTTCGTATAGTGTGTACATAACTTTCGACAGCCGATTCCGAAAGTTTGTATGAAAATTCTCGAAGAGTCAAACTCCAAAATTTTCCTCGTATGGGAAAAAAAGAAACAATTTTCGTTTAATGTGTAGCATTTTCGTATGATTTTTATACAAGAAATATCAAAAATGAAAGACTACATATGATAAGAAACAATAAGCACAAAAAAATTTTTTGTCATGCGAGAATTTTCGTACGAATTTCCATTCATCGTTTCCGAGTTGCTGTGAAACAACGAGGAAAATCTGATGATCGTTTGCCCGATTTTCTTATAGTGTGTACCCTACAGCTCTCAGAATGCCAGTCCAAGCTCATGTCACTAAATAAAATGGTTAGCTTACAGTACTGTTTACAAATTGCTTTTCCTTCAGCTTTGCTTAGATAATTATACCCCATGTCGCTTTAGGGGTGCTTCAAAGCCTCCATAGAAGTCTGTGACAAAGCTTGCTTGAAGCACCACCGAAGCATCATTGAAATACCACCGAAGTACCACGGAAGCATCATTGAAGTACCACTGAAGCACCACCGAAGCATCATTGAAGTACCACTGAAGCATCATCAAAACACCACAGAAGCATCAAAAACACATGAACACATAAAAAACACAAAAACACATAAAAACTAATTTTAATGTGTTGAAGCTGAAGCAAGTATAAATTAGCCCTAATGAAGCTTGGCAGATGCCCTGTGTGTGTGTGTGTGTGCTGATATCTCATCAATACCTGCAATACTGCAATAACTCCAAAACAAAGTGAAGCTAAAGCTAAATTAAAGCCTCTCCAAAGTTGCAGGTTTGCGTCAAGCGAGCTTTGTCATAGACTTCTGTGGAGGCTTTGAAGACACTTTAACCACTTGCTGAGCACGCTATAGCCAAATTACAGCTACAGCATGGTTGTCCAGTTCTGGGAGGCCGTTATATGATGGCCCCCTGAGATCGCGCCGCCGCACACCTACTGCTGGGGGTAGGCGGCGCGCTCTGTGTTTGCAGTGTTCTCCGGACACTGCTGAACACATATTGAGGTAAAGAGCCAATCAGCGGCTCTTTACCACGTGATCAGCTGTGTCCAATCACAGCTAAACAGAAGCCGGTTACCGGCTCACTTTACTGCTCCTTCTTACGCTGTCAGAGTGTGGAGGAGAGGAGAAAAGATCCGGTAATCCACTTCCAAGTGCTGCCAATCTGTGTCCACCACTGCTGCCAATCTGTGCCCTCCAATGCTGCCAAATAGTGCCCACCACTGCTGCCAATTAGTGTCCACCACTACTGCCAATCAGTGCCCACTATGGCTGGATATCTCATGGATAGCTCATGCCCCGACAGAAAGTCCTTCGGTGACGAAATGCGTTGGGCAGAGCTACATGTCCACGTGATCGCTTTACCCAGACATACAAGCGATCACCATCTTACTTGCTGGAACATACTGATTTTTTGTTCATTCTTATCTTGAACCATGCAAAAGTGCATCTAATTAAATAAACATAGTTTTGTAAAGAGGTTTTACACTATCAGCGTTTATCTGTTTATTGGGATCTATGCCACCACTACGGACAGCTTGAGGCTATAGGACTGAAGTTACCTCCATGGCTTATCTGGAGCAGCCTTCCCCGGTTTTCCATGCTGGAATAGTTCCAGATAAGATATCTTAGCCCGTTAGACCTCCTGTAATAGGGGGTCCATACTCTTTGGTAAGAGCACATCTTTACTTGTGGTGGCGGTAAATCTGTACGGTGGAGGGATTGTGACTCCTTTTTCCCTACAAGACAGTTTATATTTTTTCGTTGCTTTATTAAAATCATGCTTTCAGAATGCATATGGGATCCTGGGGTTTATGTGTGTAGCACTACTCCCGTGGGAGCTGCTGAGTGCGGATTCCCCTGCGTTACCCATAGCAACAACTTAATAATTCAAGGTGCTCTAAGTGTTTGGCTCAGTCAGAAAACAGTCCAGAGGATTTGTTTTTTTGTTGTTTTATTGTAGAACTTGGATAGGAGAAGGGATGAGTGGGATACTCCAACTAAATGAACTATGCACAATTTTAGGACTTTTAACCTTACTAGCGGTATTGCCGAGTGTGGCTTGGGGTTAAATTTCAGTGCCAAAAGCGGTAACCCCGAGCCACACTCGGGGTACCGCCAGAAGCATCGCTGGATCCTGGTAGAGGGGTTACTTACCTTGTCCCCAGGATCCAGCGATGTATGCGGGCGGTGTGCGGAGGCGGATCTTCCTCCCGATGCTCTCTATGCCCCGGGTTTCCATCTCCTGCGACGTGACGCTCGCAGGGGGTGGAAAGGGCGGCAAATTCAAAAGTAAAACACACCAAACACACTGATACATTGCAAAATAAAATAAATTCACATTAGATTGCCCCCCAGTGCCCTTTCCTGCAGTTTTACTGTACTTTATATATATATATATATATATATATATATACAGTATATACATACATACTTATACTTATTTATAGTAATTTATTATATTATAATTTATGATTTTGTGTTTCAAAGTTTATCATACCCGAGATGTTATAAAGAAGAACACACGGTAAAAAAAAATCATATGTAAATAGTTGGTTTGGGCTGCCTGTCCTTAAGAATTACATGCAAAATAATGGTACCGCTTTCAGCACCTAAAATCGGAAAGAATCATACAGCCAGGGAGGTTAACTATGTTGAGTGTGGCAAGGCCACTGCTTCACCTTGCCACTGTAGTGAAGTAGTTGATAAGTGAACTGTATAGTGAATTACTCTTCAGGGCCCGGCTTGGCACCCCCTTTACCCCTACTATGCAGGGTTCTACTTGGCATCCCCTTTAGTCTGACACACCGTGTTACCTGACCTTCGATCCCCTGATTTCACTGGAGTGGTCCCCCTTCCTGGGCAGACCCCTTGGCTAGCCCCCTGGTACTCACAGACACTGTTTTTCCCAGGTGCCAGCAGCTCCACCATCAGCTTTACAGGATCCTTCAGGCTCAGCTCCACACCTGGCTCACTAGGCCGACTGCCTGTGACCACCTTCCTCAAACAGCAGGAGGAGAGACAGTCGTCACCCTCCTCCTGGGACTCTGCTTCCCGCCAAAGGCGCCCTGTCACATGTCCCCTTGGCTTTTAAGAGCAATCCCAGGATGCACTGTGGTTGTGCCTTCCCACTGGGACCCTCACAAAAGCCTATGTGTCACTGGCTGGGTTTCCTCCACTGTCCAACATGCTCCCCTATTGGATACAATGGGGACACTCCCTCAGACCCAGTGATTCACACATGGAAACATGCAACTGGCAAAAATAACAGATCAAACTCCTCTGATAAGCAGATGGAGCATAATAATGCTTTTAACCAAGCACCTATCTAGGAGGGTGCTACATGTGTTATCATTTTTGTGTGGTCAGAATCGAAGTTGAGGGTCAATTAATCTCACTGATAATACCAGGAGATTGAATCATTTTTTTTTTACTTAAGTTTACAAACTCTTAACCAAATGCAAGTGATATATGGCATCTGTATTTACAGAACATCTTTAGATAAAGGAAACCATTGCAGAATATTCAATGGAGAGCTAAGATATCTAAACATGCCGTTTAGAAGACAACATTTTAAACCTGCTAGGAATCTGTGTCAAATTGAATTACAGAAGCTGTTATTCAATTGTTTTTCAGCCGAAAATGTTTCCTAGGTTTACCAGTCATTTGACCTCCTCTGAAAACCGAGCCTCTCCTGGTGATTTTGACCTTGACTAAGACTTTCACCTTGTTGACTCAGCTGCTTTACCTAAGAGCCGTATCCACAGTAATCCAGGCAGTTTAGTAATTTGGACTCTGAGCACCTGGTCATGGTTGACTCAAGGTGAATGCTTGCCTAAGGCAGTAACCCACTGTGTATTAAATAGTCATGCAGTGCCAGCTATGTAGATGTTTAAAAAATAGCAAAAGTAAAATAGAAGAATTGAACCCAGCTGTAAATGTGTTGTAATCCATCAAAATTGGTATGCGAAAGGGTTCACTTGACTTACACTTTTCCCAGCACGTTTGTGGGCAAGTGGAAAGTCTACACTCCTTTGTGCCTGGGAATGAGATCACCACACTGGCGGTCATGGTTTCTGCCCAATTGCACTTAACCAAATGCCCACTGCTACAACCTTGTTTCACACACAAGTACAGTCAGTCTCTGGAGGGAAGCGACTTCCCATTCCATGGGTTGGCCTTCTCTGGTTCCTTTTACATAATTTTAGGGATCTCATAGCCAAATTATTCCAGGCAAACACATGAATGCAACACTAAATGCTAGGCCTAATCAGGGTGCATTCGATCTTTTGTATTCCCTCCAGGTAGACAGGTTAATGCAGAGCCTTGGTTCTTGTAATGATAACATCATCCAGGGCAGTTGTGTAGACGAAGCAGGCGCAATGTTTGTAATACATATCAATGTTTCCTGGAAGTTGGCAAAGTCATTTTTGCCCCCTAACAAACTCTACACTTTCTGCAGTGGATCTGCAGTCTGTAAGTTTTAGAGCTCCTTCACACTATTCATTGCATTAAAGCATGTATGTTTGTAGGCAGGGGCAGTCTACAGTCTCCACCTAAGGTGGGGCTCGTCCTAAGAGGCATTGCAACTGGAGAATGAATTTGGAAGGAATTTGCTATTTAAAGAGCATGGACTTTCCTGGCACCGGGAAACCCATGTGTTGGGAAAAGTCCATGCTCTTTAAATAGCAAATTCCTTCTAAATCCAATTATTAGGACGTGGCACAATTTTCATAAGTGGTGTCCGCAATGGCCATCTTGTGGTGACACCTTACTACCATACAACTGGAGAATGAAGTCGGGAGAAACTGGATTACTCTGTGGTGTCCCCAGTTCCCCTGGAGCAGCGATCTGGTTGGATGCGCTGGATCCATGGTGACTCTGGTGGCCTTGGGTCACCAGAGTCTTTTTAAGTCTCTGCCCCGGGTTTTGGTGCGTTTTGTGCGAGTGGCTAGTGTAGGCACTGGATACCACTTTGTTAGGGACAGCACTAGAGGTAGGGAAAGGCTCCTGAGGAGTAGGGAACAAGTAGGGCCTATGTCCTCTCCTGTAGCAAGATCCCCTTTGGGTTGGACTTGCAAGACTGCACTCTGCTCCCCTTGGCACGCACTTTCCGCACCTTGGGCCTACTCACCGCTGATTCTCCTCTGAACTGTCGTAAGTGCACTGGTCGGATGAGCCTGTCTGCTGAAATTTTTGTACTGTTTTTCAGGCTTTGCAATACATCGTTTTTGACAACCCAGGATTCTATGTGTTTACTGCCACCGCACCATGCTGCACCTACCCAACACTTTAACATAATGTGTTATTGAGCATTAGGATTGTAGGCAGGTGTTGGGCTGCAAATTGACCACTGGATACTAATCTGTCTACAGGGAGCCCATATGTTGACAACTTCTGTTGAATGCCAAAATCCTGCAAGGTTTAGGTGGCCATCTTGACAAAGAAGTGCTTAAATAACATGTTCTATGTACTTCAGAGCTTCCACAGTGTGGGAGTAGGTCAAGGACACTGATCGGGGGGAGATAATAGGATCAGTGTTAGAGAGAGGTACCTGACGAGGAGGGAAAGAGAAGATTTCTCTTTAAAGGGCGTTTCTTCTGCCAGCTTCTTGGAACTGTCTCCCTCCAGCCCGGGATAACTACGTACAAGGATTTTGAGGATTGCAGGGTGACCCAGTAATCCGATACCTCCTCTGCTTGGGATCAAGCCTGCCCATCTGCCCCATAGCAAGCAGACAAAGAATAGGACGAGCAGACAATACAAGCAGGAGACCCCAGGATAGGAGAATTGGGACTGCTCTGTGTAATACCATTGCACAGAGCAGGTAAGTAAAAAATGTTTATTATTTAAAAAAAAAAAAAAAAAAAAGAGCCTTTACAACCACTTTAAATGTCTCACTGTGAAGGTATGTCATTTTTGCTCTGTAGCTGTGAACATAATTAGTATGTAGTTACTAACATAATTATTATGGTAGATATGTTAGTCCTTTACTCTCAGATAAGCAATACACCTTCCTTTCACAGTGCATGCAGTGCTTTAAGTGGGCCGGTATGCACTGATACTCAGTACCGCCACTTCCAAATATGGCTCTTGAGCATACCGCCACCTCTCCATGCGCCTTAGCGTACCAGTACGCTCCCTTTTGGACATCTGCGCCCTCAATTGCCCCCCCCCAAGAATATTTCCCACTCCAGAGCCAGACCAGTCACCACCAGTGAGTCCCCCTGCTCTGGAGTCCCAGCCCAGGCCAGGGGGGGTGCTCTGTGAGGACGGTGATGTGGGGTGGGGGTGGCGACAAAATTTATAGGCTATAATAGAGTACCGGCACCTCTTTTGGGCCACTTAAAGCACTGAGTGCATGTATAGCTAAACCCCCCCCCCTTTTTTTTTTTTTTACAACAAAATATCATTAACACAAATGTCCTTCCAGAACACATTGACCAATAACACTCAGCAGTGCTAATGTGTCCTTAAACACACTATTCTTACTCCCCCCATTGGGTCTAAGGGTGAAAAAAGTGCACTGTGCATAAGGTTCATCACATCAATTCATATGAATTCTATAGTTTGCCATAATAAAAGTGCACTATGCATAAAGTTCATCGCACTATTGCGTATAAATTCTCTAACTCATCACATTGGTGCTCATCCTGGTGTTTAAAAGTACTGATAAGATGGATAATATCTTCATTCACCACACCACGTGTGCTCCCCTCTAAGGCAGTGGGCACTCACCAGATATAAATGATAAACGCTTTGTATGCATAAACGTCATCTTCACTTCTCTCTAACTCCTCTCCACTGGACAATTCCTTATGCGGACACCTACGGACCGGGTACCTCTCCCAAAGGCTTATTGGTATACATCAGTTTATATTTCAAATAGTCGTCATGGGTATGGATCATAAGTTGTAGAAAAGAGAGAAGGGGGACCAAAAGCGTGATACTGTTTTATAAATGTAGTGGTTAAAAATTACCCAGCACGCCTGCTCACCCCTCAAATATCCTGCTTATATTCCAAATATAATAAACTTGCCAAGAAGAAATTCAATCAGGAACAGTGAAAGCCCCTCTCACCGCGTCCGTACTGTCTCTAGCAACCGTCTTGCAGCGAGTTCCAGAAGTTCGGGCTAGGGGTCACTGTATCCTAGGAGACCGCATTGCTCATGCTCTGCCGCGTTTCGTCATCACGACTTCTACCGAGGGCCCTTTTCTTTTTTTTCGTGGATAGAGTAGGGAAGGGTTTAAAGCCCTGCCAGGTTTTTATTTGTTGATTACGTACCATTGGGGAAATTTTCCTTCACTTTCTGTCCCAGAGACACAACAGAAAGTTTGAAGAAATCTCCCAGTGAAGGGAATTCCCTTTTTAGGCAGTTGACTCCAAAATGGCTTTCCCCATCAAAATATTTTCTCTTACCTTTTGTTCTGTGGACAACTCTAAAATTTGGGATTTTCATTCACGATGGTCACCAGTACAAATAGAGGGTAAATATCTCCAATGGGGACAGAGAGCAATAAAACTTGACATAGGGTCTAACTCTCCCCATCCTAACCAAAAAAAAACAAAACATTTTGCCTAGAGAAACATTTTAAAGCGAAACCCCCCCCCCCCCCAAAAAAAAAAAAAATCTTCTCTCTGAAAATGACACATTATGCGAAACTTACTGTATCTTAGAACAAAACTCCCCAGCGGTGCGCTTTCACCACTGAATGCACTTCTATCTTCACCCGGTCTTCCTTTCGGGTTCGGAATTCGGCTGTGTGAGTGGCTGGAGCCGCGATTATGTCACTCCTGCGCATGGGCGCGGGAGCTGCCGTTTACTCTCGGCGGCTCGACCATAAATCACGAAGCAACTAAAGAAATTAAAAAAAGTTTAAAACCAGTAAATTGAATATGCCTTCCTTTCTATGTACTAATGCTAGCAGCATAAAGATTAAAAATATTGTTGACCAAGAGAGTTTAGTTCTGATTTAAAGGCAATTTTACATTCACGATTAAAGGAACACTTTGAAAACACATCAGATATCAATGGGGAAAATATCATGCTGGATATCTATACTGATATGGACTGGGTAATGTGTTAGGAACGAAAGGATGCCACATCGTTTGATGGAAATGAAAACTATCACCCTACAGAGGGCTGAATTCAAAGACCCCGAAAATCAAAGTGAAAATATTATGCAGCAAGCTAGTCCATTTTGCTGAAATTTCATTGCAGCAACTCAAAATGGTACTCCGTAGTTTGTATGGCCCCCATGTGCTTGTATGCCTGCCTGACAACATCGGGGCATGCTTCTAATGAGATGACGGATGGTGTCCTGGGGTATTTCCTCCCAGATCTGGACCAGGGCATGACTGAGCTCCTGAACAGACTGAGGTGCAACCTAGAGGCGTCAGATGGACCGAAACATAATGTCTCAGAGGTGTTCTATTGGATTTAGGTCAGGCGAGCGTGGGGGCCCTACAATGGTATCAATTCATCCGCCAGGAACTGGCTGCATGCTCTCGCCACATGAGGCCGGGCATTGTTGTGCACCAGGAGGACCCATTGCACTAACATAGGGTCTGACAATGGGTCCAAGGATTCCATCCCGATACCTAATGGCAGTCAGGTTGCCATTGTCTAGCCTGTAGAGGTCTGTGCACCCCTCCAAGATTAGACTTCCCAGACCATCACTGACCCACCACCAAACTGAGCACAACTTACAGGCCAGCAGCCTGCAGGACCAACAGCGATGGGCACTGGTGAGGCTCCATTGATGAACACTGATGAGGCTGAGCTAATGGGCACTGATCAGGCTGCACTGATGGGCACTGGTGAGGCTCCATTGATGGGCACTGATCAAGCTGCATTGATGGACACTGCTGAGGCTGCATTGATGAGCACTGATGAGGCTGCTCTGATGGGCATTGGTGACGCTGCATTGATCCTTAGATTAGATCTCAGGGGTTCATGCTGGGACTTGAAGTCCATTACTTTTGGGAGGTATGAACTTTATAAAAGTGAAGGACTGCAAGTTCCAGCATGAACTCCTCAGAGCTGAGGACATGACAGCCCCCCTACTAGTGAAGGGCTATAACTCCCAGCATGAGCCCCTGAGATTTAAGAATGTGACCCCTTAGAGCTTGTGGGTTCATGCTGCAACTTGTAGTCATTCACTAGTTGGGGGGGGGGGGTCAGGTCTTCAGCTCTGAAGGGTTCATACAGAGACTTGTCTGCACTGCTTGCACTTTAGTTCCTGAGGCCATGGTTTTAAATATCGTACTGTTTTTTGTGCACTACAAATAAAATATGTGCAATGGAATTCATTCATATTTTTTTCAAACTATAGTCCGGCCCCCAACAGTGTCTGTGGGACAGTGAACTGGCCCCCTGTTTAAAAAGTTTGAGGACCCCTGCTATACCACCTCCAAGGCCTGTACAATCTGATTGTACAATCTCCTATAGATATCCCATTCATAGAGGAAAACTAAAACCATTTTGAATCCAGTGCTTCTCACCCCAATATTTACAACTTCTTTTATTAAGGCTTTGTGGGAGGATGAGCAGCCACAACCTACATTACTGATATCTTATCGTTTTGTATTATCTTATTTATTTATTCTTCCCACTGATAACCACCAATGCCTTACAAAAAAAAAAATCCTGTAATCCTGGTGTACAAAACATGCAATCATCTGTATTCTCTAGGTGCAAACAAACCAAGCAATCTTTTCCAATCCTTGATACTCTCCCAGTGAAAATTGCAGGTTTGATTGGTGCGCTGGCTGCAATGTGGACAGGTCTCAAGTAGGATTATTCCTTGATGAAATGGAACTCTTTGTATGTATTTCATGTAATTGTAACCAATTTACCCCAGATACAGCACTCAATTCCTTGTTTCTGTGCAGAATACTAATGCACACTAGACATCTTTTTAGACTGCAGAGTGAAGTGCCATCTAAAAGCATATAAATGTTAGAAATTTACCACACACAACAAATGGACCTTCAAGAAGAAATGCTTACAAGAGGCATACAGAATAGCAAAATGGTCTATAGCATATAATACTTTTATTCAAGAGAAACTCTGAGCAAATACTAAATTTGGTAACAAATAATGTGGATAAATTGCTATTTATTTGCATCAGCTTTGGTTTAAAAAAGAAAAAGTCTGTTTTACTTAAACATGTATATGCCATAAAGCAGTGGTCTACAAACTGTGGCCCGAGGGCCATATGCAGCCCTTTGCTAGCCTTTATCTGGCCCTTGCGGAACTATTCCTCTCATTGATTTGAGGCACTGTTCCTAACACTGACATCAACAGTGGGGCATCATTCCTCTAACTGACACCAACAATGGGGCATATATTTCGCCCACTGACACCCATGATGGGGCATTATTCCTCCCACTGATACCAACGATGGGGTACTATTCCTCCCACTAATACCAAGGATGGGGCACTATGCCTCCCACTGACACCAATGATGGGGCACTATTCCTCCCACTGACACTAACGATGGGGCACTATTCCTTCCACTGACACCAATGATGGGGCACTATTCCTCCCACTGACACCAATGATTGGACACTATTCCTCCCACTGACACCAATGATGGGGCACTATGCCTCCCACTGACACTAATGATGGGGCACTATTCCTCCCACTGGCACCAATGATGGGGCACTATTCCTCCCACTGACACCAACGATTGGACACTATTCCTCCCACTAATACCAATGATGGGGCACTATTCCTCCCACTGGCACCAATGATGGGGCACTATTCCTCCCACTGACACCAATGATGGGGCACTATTCCTCCCACTGATACCAATAATGGGAACCTATTCCTCCCACTGATATCAATGATGGGGCACTATTCCTCCCACTGTCACCAATGATGGGGCACTATTCCTCCCACTGATACCAATAAGGGGGCATTATTCCTCCCACTGACAACAAGGGTGGGGCACTATTCCTCCCACTAATACCAATGATGGGGCACTATTCCTCCCACTAATACCAATGATGGGGCACTATTCCTCCCACTGTCACCAATGATGGGGCACTATTCCTCCCACTGATACCAATGAGGGGGCATTATTCCTCCCACTGACACCAAGGGTGGGGCACTATTCCTCCCACTGACACCAATGAGGGGGCACAATTCCTCCCACTGACACCAATGATGGGGCACTATTCCTCCCACTGATACCAATGATGGGGCACTATTCCTCCCACTGATACCAATGAGGGGGCATTATTACTCCCACTGACACCAAGGATGAGGCACTATTCCTTCCACTAATATCAATGATGGGGCACTATTCCTCCCACTAATACCAATGATGGGGCACTATTCCTCCCACTGTCACCAATGATGGGGCACTATTCCTCCCACTGATACCAATGAGGGGGCATTATTCCTCCCACTGACACCAAGGATGGGGCACTATTCCTCCCACTGACACCAATGATGGGGCACTATTCCTCCCATTAATACGAATGATGGGGCACTATTCCTCCCACTGATACCAACGATGGGGCACTATTCTTTCCACTAATATCAATGATGGGGCACTATTCCTCCCACTAATACCAATGATGCAGCACTATTCTTTCCACTAATATCAATGATGGGGCATTATTCTTCCCTCTAATACCAATGATGGGGCACTATTCCTCCCTCTAATACCAATGATGGGGCACTATTCCTCCCTCTAATATCAATGATGGGGCACTATTCCTCCCTCTAATATCAATGATGGGGCACTATTCCTCCCACTGACACCACGATAGGCCGTTAATTCTTTCTCCTATTAACCACAGGTACTATGCAGCCGAACATCATACCTGAGGCATTGTTTACTCCCACTGATGCACGGCACAGATATTTTCTACC
The DNA here is from genome assembly GCF_965119305.1 of Pelophylax lessonae. Taxonomy (NCBI): domain Eukaryota; kingdom Metazoa; phylum Chordata; class Amphibia; order Anura; family Ranidae; genus Pelophylax; species Pelophylax lessonae. The sequence continues at coordinate 658,344,547 of NC_138770.1, forward strand.
CCCACTAGCCCAAATTCAGATAAAGAAAAACACGCGCATGGCTCACGATGGTCGTGCGCGCTCTTTTTTCAAGTGGGAGATGGAAAGTATTTAAAAACAAGCCATATATATATATATACAAGAAGTAAACAAGGGGGAGGTGACTGTAGGATGGCCTAAAAACTTCCTATGGACGGCCAAACAACTAAAACACATTAATCTGCACTGGATACACTTTATAAAGCTGGAAAACAATTAATATAAATATATATGGATATAATAAAGGAAAAATGTCTGCATGTATATACCTAAAATACATAAATTGATTAATAATAATAAAAATAAATGGTAATTAATTAGAGTGTAATTAATTAATAATGTAAAACCAAAATACAATTTTAGTGGATGTAAAATATATATATATGTGAACTACATACATATATATATATATATATATATATATCTATATATATATATATAGATATATATATATATATATATGTATATGTCGAGGTGGTGAACCTGTGAGTGGTACTCAAAAGAAAGAGGAAAGAGACGTGGAGTGTGTGAAGACCCACACATACTTATGCAGACATACACATGCACACCCGTGTGAGAGTCGTGCATGCTTATATATGTGCACCTGCAATAGCACATCATGTGTCCCTATGTGTCCACACATACTCACGGACTCCAAATGGTATGATGTTGTACGGAACATAAAGAAGATAGTAGTAGAGATGGTATATGAAAAATTACAAAAAATAATTCGGACAAGGTTCATAGAGCTCTACAGGATGGTGCTGATCTCCAACTCCTCGTTTTGGCCAAAAGGCTTAAGGGTATCGAGGGTGTAGATCCAGAAGGTCTCACGTTGGCACAAAACCAACAGCCGGCAACTCCTATCTCCATTACCCCACCTGGGTCAATAATATTCCAAAAGGTCAATTTTGCCGCTTGAGGCATAATTGTACAAGAAAAGAGGACTATATTGCACAAAGTACGCATTTGAAACAAAAATTTCAGGATAAAGGATACCCCCGACATTGATCGACCAAGCTTACGACATGTATCTTGTCGATCACCCCACCACATCAAAAAAAAACACCGATAATGTACCAGCTAGATTCATAACCCGGTTTCACAACAAATATAAAAAGATGGAAGGTATCCTACATAAACATTGGGGTATACTATTGCAGGATCCCCTTCTCCAACCTGTTTTGGCTCCTAAACCCACTGTTACCTATCGGAGAGCTCCAACATTAAAAAAAAAAAATTGCTCCAAGTAAATTACCAGAGAAGAAAATTCCCCACCCTCTTAACCTTATTCCACTCAAAGGTATGTATCCATGTCGGAAAAAATTATGCAAGACATGTGATTTCATCAATTACGGACAGAAGTCTTTCACACACAAAGGTAAAACTTACCCATTAGAGCATTTTTGCAATTGCTCTACAGCCCATGTAGTCTATTGCCTCACTTGCCCTTGCAAGCTTCTATACGTAGGCCGCACCATCTGCCCACTCAGGCAAAGGCTCTAAATAACATCGTCGTTTTATAGAAGAAGGCACAGACTTACATAGTGTTCCGAGACATTTTTTAGAGGCTCACCATAAATCCACTGAAGGTCTCCGTGTTTGGGTAATAGAATCTATACCACCCCATTATTCTGAAGCAGAACGGTTTTCCAGATTATGCCAACGTGAGACCTTCTGGATCTACACCCTCGATACCCTTAAGCCTTTTGGCCTAAACGAGGAGTTGGAGATCAGCACCATCCTGTAGAGCTCTATGAACCTTGTCCGAATTATTTTTTGTAATTTTTCATATACCATCTCTACTACTATCTTCTTTATGTTCCGTACAACATCATACCATTTGGGGTCCGTGAGTATGTGTGGACACATAGGGACACATAATGTGCTATTGCAGGTGCACACATATATGCATGCATGACTCTTGCACCGGTGTGCATGTGTATGTCTGCATAAGTATGTGTGGGCCTTCACACACTCCACGTCTCTTTCCTCTTTCTTTTGAGTACCACTCACAGGTACACCACCTCGACATATACATATATATATATATGTAGTTCACATATATATATTTTACATCCACTAAAATTGTATTTTGGTTTTACATTATTAATTAATTACACTCTAATTAATTACCATTTATTTTTATTATTATTAATCCATTTATTTATTTTAGGTATATACATGCAGACATTTTTCCTTTATTATATCCATATATATATTTATATTAATTGTTTTCCAGCTTTAAAAAGTGCATCCAGTGCAGATTAATGTGTTTTAGTTATTTGGCCGTCCATAGGAAATTTTTAGGCCATCCTACAGTCACCTCCCCCTTGTTTACTTCTTGTATATATACAGTATATATATGGCTTGTTTTTGAATACTTTCCATCTCACACTTGAAAAAAGAGCGCGCATGCCCATCGAGAGCTGTGCGCGAGCTCTGAAACGCGTCGTGTCATTCCTATCTCCGGTGATGTCACGCAGCGTTCCAGCGTGGTCCCTGGCGCCCTAGCCGTACCCGGAACCCGGAGGATCCCAGGCCCAGCGTCCATCCGTCCACCGACCGGCACAGAGCTCTCCACTCTCCAGGACCCCTGGGACTTGATCCATCTTCCGACATGCCACCGGAGCACACAAGCCTTCATTCCACTCCTATCTAGCGAGTTGTTATCATCCAGTGACTTTAACCTTTTAATAAATTGCTGCACTTAGAGGCACTCTGTTTTCTTTTTTCTTCACTAGCCCAAATTCGGCCCCCCTAAAGTCTAAAGGACAGTAAACTGGCACTTTGTTTGAAAAGTTTGGAAACCCCTGCCATAAAAAACAAACTGCAGCATTAAGAAAAAACTTCTTGGTAACACCATGGACTGTATAAGCTGTAGACTCACTACATTATATTGTATCAAAGTGTCAAGATACATTGATGACTGAATTTCATCTTTCATAGGTTGTTGTGGGGACACCTGTAGCAAACTCTTCCCGCCATAACTCCTGGCTTGGTGGCTTTGTTTAGCACTTTTATTTTGTGTGTTTTCCCATATAAACTTCCCTGGGTCTCCCTCTGATGATCCTGCAGCCATAACAATAGAACAGTGTAAATTGTTTGTCCACTCAAAATATCTCAACACACAGCCATTAATGTCTAAACTGCTGGCACATAAAGTGAGTACACCCCTAAGTGAAAATATCTAAAGTGGGCCCAATTAGCCATTTTCCCTCCCCAGTGTCATGTGACTCGTTAGTGTTACAAGGTCTCAGGTGTGAATGGGGAGCAGGTGTATTAAATTTGGTGTTGTCGCTCTCACTCTCTCATACTGTTATACAAGCTGTACACTCACTACTTTACATTGTAGCAAAGTGTCATTTCTTCAGTGTTGTCACATGAAAAGATACAATAAAAAATTTACTAAAATGTGAGGGTTGTACTAACTTTTATGAGATACTGTACATGATCCGTCTCTTCCAAGTAGGCGCCCTACATGCACATGCATGCCACCAGTGGCTCTCTCCCACTGTGACTACACACAGTGGGAGCCCAGTGGTGGATACTGTGGACTCGATAACTGCCAGCACCCACTGATCATCAAGCAGAGAGGCAGAATTGTGGTTTGTAAACAAGGCAGATTGACGTTCTAATAGGAGGGAAGGCATGGATCCTGTGTCTCCCACCTCCCACACTGTAGTATTACACAGGTTGGGCATACCGTTAACCCTTTGATCGCCTCTGATATTAACCCCTTACTAGCCAATGTCATTAGTACAGCGACAGTGCATATTTTTAGCACTGATCACTGTATTAGTGTCACTGGTTACAATAAGGTGTCAGTTAGTGTCGGAATGCCTGCCGCAATATTGCAGTCCTGCTATAAGTTGCTGATTGCTGCCATTACTAGTAAAAAAAAAAAAAAAAATATCCCATAGTTTGTAGACTCTATAACTTCAATATACGCTTATTGGGATTTTTTTTTTACCAAAAATATGTAGCAGAATACATATTGGCCTAAAATGATGAAGAAATTCAATTTTTTACTTAAATTTTTTTATTGGATATGTTTTATAGCAGAAAGTAAACAATATTGTTGTGTTTATTTTTTTGTTCAAAATTGTCGGTCTTTTTTTATAGCGCAAAAAATAACACAGAGGTGATCAAATACCACCAAAAGAAATCTTTATTTGTTGGGAAAAAAAGGACATACATTTTATTTGGGTACAGTGTTGCATGACCGCGCAACTGTCAGTTAAAGTAATGCAGTGCCGTATCGCAAAAAAAGGCCTAGTCATTAAGGGGGAAAATCGTTCCGGTCCAGAACTGGTTAATGAAGGAGGTAAATCTTCCGGAGGTCAAGTGGTTAAGCTGCTAAATTGTAATAATTCAACTTTGTAATCTGTTTACCTGCTCCTGTTTAGCAATGCCCTGCTTTCTTCAGAGATCTTAGATTAAACAGTTTTTTTTTTGCTACAGACACCATTGATAGATTTGCATATTGTGATCATATCCCCTCCTAAGCCCCCTTATTAATTGTGTTGCCTTTCTCTGAACTCTCTCCAGTTCAATGACATATTTTCTGAGGATTGGTGACCAGAACTGGATGGTATACTCAAGAAGAGGACAAACCCGTGTTTTGTAATTTGGTAGAATTATAGTTTTATCTCTAAATACCCTTTTTAATGCAGGATAGTAGACTGCTGACCTTGCTAGCTGCAGCTTGGCATTACTATTATTGCATCTGTGGTCTACAAAGACCTCCAGATCTTTTCCCATCTTCAAATGTCCCCAGAGTAGCTCGTCCTAATAAGTATTTTGCATATACTGTATAATTTTAGTTCCCAAGTGCATTACTTTACAGTTTTATTATTACACATTACCTGTTATGTAGCTTTCCACCCCTCTATTTTGTCAAGGTCTTCTTATAAAGTTGTTAGGTCCTGTGGCGAAGCTATTGACCTGCTTAGATTGGTGTCATCAGGAAACATGTTTATAAATGATAGAGGTTGAAACGTTTCAGGGACAACTTGGCTATTTACAGTCTATATACACTCCTCTTCTTCCAGCATTCACTTGCTTTCAGAAACAACACATGACTAGGGGATTAAAGATGATTTGTCTCCATTCTGCTCTGACCATCACTCTCCTCCTCCATTATAAATAACCACATGACCACAGGTTGGAGTTAAATGGCCATAGCAGCCTTTTATTAACAAAACTGTATACATAACAGGTAAATAACACGTTAAACCCAGTTTTTTACTGGAGCCTCAAGGTCCCGGGAGGCATCAAAGAAGGAGGTACCTGCGTCCAACTTAATTAAGCCTCCAGCCTCCACAGTACCGGCTCGGAGACAACCAGTTGCAGGTACCAACATACCAACTACTGGGAGCCGTACCTCAGACGGGTCCCTACCAAGTATAAGTTGGCACCATCAGGGAGCCGTACCTCAGACAGGTTCCTACCAAGTATAAGTTTGCACCATACTAACCTACCAGGACCTTGTACCCGCCACCACCGCACAAACATGACACCTTATTTTTGTGCGGCCCCACAAATCTGCAGGGCTCTCCGAACAACCAGCCTGCACACCAACACCACCGCCTAATACCCACAGTATCCAAGTATCCAAAGAAGTAGGTACCTGCACCCTACTTAATTAGGCCTCCAGTCGCCACAGCACCGGCTCGGAGACAACCAGTCGCAGGTACCAACATACCAACTACTGGGAGCCGTACCTCAGACGGGTCCCTACCAAGTATAAGTTGGCACCATCAGGGAGCCGTACCTCAGACGGGTCCCTAACAAGTATAAGTTTGCACCATCTGGGAGCCTTACCTCAGACGGGTCCCTACCAAGTATAAGTTTGCACCATCTGGGAGCCGTACCTCAGACGGGTCCCTACCAAGTATAAGTTTGCTCCATCTGGGAGCCTTACCTCAGACGGGTCCCTACCAAGTATAATTTTGCACCATACTAACCTACCAGGACCTTGTACCCCGCTTGCTGCCATGACAAAGAACCACCCCAAAAGAAGAAAGCCTCTGTTAAAACAAAAACAAAAAACAAGGGCTGTGGACCGCAAAACCAAAAGTCAGAAAAAACAAGAAAATTCAAGAAAATGGGAGGGAGGGTGGAAAATATTCTCCAATGCAGCTTTCCTCCGACTGAAGACTTCCTGAGGCCCCCAGCTTGACCTCTCCCTGTAGCTCCACCCCTTCCTGGCCAAAACACCAATTAAAAGTCCCAGCACTTATATTTTCTATCGTACTGAGCTGAAAACCCCTCCTTGTCCAAAACCCCTTTAACCCCTGTCATGCCGGCCCTCCGTCCATGTCTCTTCTCTCCTTTACTTCGGGCCTCTCTCCAGCTGGAACACTGTTTGATGAATCTGACAAAAAGGCACTTAGCAAAAGCCCTTTACAGGCAGATACCACGGGCCCCTTTGGTTATGAGAAAAGTTCAGTGTCCAGCTACATTACTGTGGCTACTGTTCCCAGCACCACCTCTTCAGACACTGCCAGCCTACCTGGCTGCTGATGCCTCTCTCACTAGCCCTCCTGGCTCCTTCCTATAGTTCCCTCAGACTGCACACTCATCAGCCCACCCGGCTGACTTGTCCTGGAGACCTCCTGGATGTGCTTGCTGGCTCCTGTTGTCCTTATTCTTGCTCCTGTGCATCCTAGACAGGACAGGCACCCGAGCCCCAGGCCTCGGGTCACCCCCCCCAGACTAGAGGGTTACCCTCAAAGGCCACCGACAGCCTCCCCAGTACTTCCACTGACTGCCCCTTCTGGCATCATTCAGAAGTATTTAAGAGATGCCTGCCTCCTGCCAGCCCATTTGGCCGGGGATTGGACAGGGCCCTCATTAATACTCCAAGCAGCTCCTCCTAACCTTCCTCCCATTCTTCTGGAAGCTTCTCCAAGGTTTCAACAAGTAGGGGGAGGTACCAGAGGTGTTGCTTGATGAGTCATCCAGCCTCCCTGAGTCACTCACCCTGACTCAGGTTCAACACAGGCTGAAGCCAAATTTACCCACACTAACAAAAAAACTATATAAAGATAGCACACTAAGGTAGAGGGTGCTACAGTTGGTTGAATTGGGTGCGGGGAGGCACTGAATGCCTTTGCTGCCATTGTGCTCTTGCTGGGCATCATGTGCATCCCTGTGCCCTTAAGGAGAGGTGGGCTCCCTCCAGGCATACCTCCCCTAATCTATCAACTGCTATATGTGCTCATATTTAGAAGACCCTGAAAATTATAGGCCGAGGAGTTCAGTATACTGAGGAGCCTTGACGTGGACACTGCAGCACTGCCTCCCCCCCCCCCCCCCCACCCCAAAGCATCTTGTCCCCTTGTTGATGGGGACAAGGGCCTCTTCCCAGCAACCCTGTGCTGTGGTTGTCAGGGTCTGCAGTGGAAGGCTTATCGGAATCTGTGGTCCCCAAATCTTGCCCCCATGTGAATGGGTATCGGGGTACATTGTACCCCTACCCATTCACCAAAAAAGTGTACAAAAGTAATAAACAAAAGAGAGCCCCCCTACCCCAATGCACTTACCCACCCATGTTGAGGGCATGTGGACTGGTATGGTTCAGGAAGGGGGGGCACTCGCTCACCCCCCACTTTCCTGACCTGCCAGGCTGCATGTGGGGATAAGGGTCCGGTATGGGTTTTGGTGGGGTCCCCACACTGTTTTTTAAAAAAAATTTAACGTGGGGTTTCTCTCCAAATCCATGGCAGACCCAAAGTTCAAATGTTTTGTCCAAACTCATGCTCGGGCCGAACCATACACATTCAATGTTCTGTGAATGCAGAGCACACTGCGCATGCACAGTGACATCATTGGCTGGGGCCAATGTGAATATCTCCTAAAAGGTGCAAGTTTAGGAGATACAGTATTACCGGTGCCTAATGGTAGGACTTATTATAGGCTTACCTATAGGTACAAGTTTGTACTGAGAGTTTACTACCACTTTATGCAAGTTAATGAGCGTTGCTGAAAGTTTTCAATTCAGACAAATATTTGCTGTAATTTGGGACACCAAAATCAGATTTTCCAAAATCACTCAGCTCCTCCCTACTCACAAACCTCCCAACGTTTTGAGATGGGAACGATGAATACCTATTAGCAAAAGTATGTAGGCATAGGACACTCCTGTCACCCTTCACCACTTTAAGACCGGAGGATTTTCCCTCTTAATGACCAGGCCCTATTTTGCGATTCGGCACTGCGTTACTTTAACGGACAATTGCGCGGTCGTGCAACACTGTACCTAAATAAAAATGAAGTTTTTTCCCACAAATAGAGCTTTATTTTGGTGGTATTTGATCACCTATGCGATTTTTATTTTTTGCGCTATAAACAAAAAAAGAGCGACAATTTTGCATATACTGTATATATTTTTCACATTCTACTATATAACGTTCTCAAAACAAAAATTAAAAATCAAAAATTTTTTTAACATTTTAGGTCAATTTGTTTTCTGCTACATATTTTTGGTAAAAAAAAAAAAAAATCGCAATAAGCGTATTTTGATTGGCTTGCACAAAAGTTATTGCGTCTACTAACTACGGGAAAGATTTAGGTCATTTTTATTGTTTTTTTTTTTTTTTTTACTAGTAATGGCGGTGATCTGCCATTTTATGCCAGGACTGCAACATTGCGGCGGACAGATCGGACCCCTGACTGACATTTTTGACACTTTTGGGAGTACCAGTGACATTACTACAGTAATCAGTGCTAAAAATATGCACTGTTACTGTAATAATGACACTGGCAGGGAAGGGGTTAACAGTATAGGCGATCAAGGGGTTAAATGTAAGCCTAGGGTAGTGATTCTAACTGTGGGGGGGGGGCCTTCTAAAATGACCATAGAGACATGTGATGATATGTAGCAGGATTGCATGGTCTCTGTGATCATCCCAGGGAGAAGGACGGACGGCTGTGTTTATATCAGGTGGGGGGGGGGGGAGACGTCACAGAGTCCCCCCTTACATCAAAGACCCCCTTACATTAGAGACTCCCCACACAGAGCCCCCCTTACACCAGAGACCCCCACACAGAGCTCCCCTTACATCAGAGATCCCCCCACACAGAACCCCCCTTACATCAGAGACCCCCACACTGAACCTCCAGGCCGCGGTCTCCACTTACCTCCCGCTGTGCGGCCTGATCATCTGCGAGCTGTGATGGCCGCACGGCGCCCCTGTTGCCCATGGCACCCAGCTCGCACACCCCAAAGGCTGGCCCTGGGTTTGCTCAGAGGAAGCCACTGACGTCACACCTGGGAGGGAGGTAGACCGTCTACCCCCCCCCCCCCTGGAGTGGATGAACCCTTTTACATCACAAGCGCTCTCCCTCTTTGTTCTCCTGAGTTTTATCAATTATTATCCTTGCAATAAATGTTTTATCATTGCTACACTTAGAGGGCGCTGCTTTTCTTCTCTCTTGCATGTCTACAGAGTCTCTTCTAGCTCTCACCTGAGCCTGCAGCCATCTTTAACCAGCATTTCACACACAGAGACTGTCCCATTTATGGACTTTTATGTACTCTCTTTTGAGACCCTCATTGCGCACTGCTCTTACCATCCTGCTAACAGGCGCCCATTACTGTTTGTTTGTTGGTTTCATTCGGTTTAGCACTGGGAAACACTTTATGAAAGATAAAAAGTGCATTTCAGGGGCTGCCCGTCCATTAGGGGCGCAGGGGCATCGCCCCCTCTATCCATGCGTCTGGCCCACTAATCTACATGCAGGGCCCGGGATGCATGGATTCCAATGTTTTTTTTTTTGCAGCACGTGATTAGAGCCAGAGGCTCTAATAGGCATCAAAAAAGGGTGACTCAAAAAAGGGTGGGCCCAAAAAGGGGTGGGTGGCTCACAAAGGGGTGTGGGCCCACCCCCACCCAGTTGTGGGACAATAGCGAATGAATATTTGCTACTGTCACACGGATCCTCCTCCTAGCCAATCAGGAAGCAGGTCCTGAGACCCATTTCCCAATTTGCCGAAGGGAGAAGCCAAGCCATTGGCCAAGGAGGAGAAGGAGGGGAGGAGATGCAGGAAACTGAGGAGAAGCCACCGCCGCTGCTGCTGCCTGCCTGCCCCCACATGTTCACGGTGAGTGAGCCGGTGACCGGGGGTGGGGTATATGGGGGTATGGTATGCGGGCTGGTGTGATCCGGGGGGGGGGGGGTATGGTGCGATCCGCCTGCTCCCCCCGGCCCATGGAGCACCAGCCGCCACTGGTGCATTTTATATAAGGCTGCATTCACACTTGAGCGTAGAGTTTTCGCACGTTTTTTTACCACGATTTTTACCGCAAGTTTTACCGCGATTTTACCGCGATTTTCAGGCGGTTTTTTTCAGGCGTTTTTGGAGGCAGGCATTGACATCTATCAAAAACGCTGGTAATCAGCCCAAAAAGAAGCTCATGTACTTTTTTCAGCTACAGGCGTTTTGCAAAACACTCAGATGTGAACAGGGGCCATTTAAATGAATGGGGTTTTACTTGTTGGGCGTTTTGGAACATTTTTATTGAGCGTTTTTGGAGCTGAAAAACACTCAAAAACGCCCAGGTGTGAATTGAGCCTAAAACTATTTAGATCAGACCAAAATGAGGGACAAATGAGAAGGAAAAAGAGACAGAGAGACTTTGTTCCAAATCGGGACAGTCCCTGGAAATCCGGGACAGTTGTGATGCACTTTTCAATGTGCTTCTGCTCCTCCATGGCCCAATCACAGCATTAGGCAAGGGCACAGACCTTTCTACGTTAATCAATCATAGTGTAGTCTGGAAGGAGTAACAAAATCAAAAGGCGGCCTATAAAACAGTCACTGAGTATTGATCTGCTTGGCTGGAGTTCAAAAACAAACATCTATTGATTGAAGATTACATCTTACGGCATTTCATTACACATTTGCATTGCAGAGTTAAAAAAAAGGAGCTTGAAAGGTTTTTTAAATAAAATGTAAATTATGCAGCAAGCAGGGCCTGTGGCTTTTAGTATTTTGCTACTTGTCTGTACAAAGGACACAACCATTCAGCTAATGCTTATTCATAAAGGCGAAGAGCACGGTGCGGCAAACCATGGAAACCAACCGGCATTCTACTCTCAGTGCGTTCTGACATTTTTACGACCCTGGAAGTCTTTTCTCGTAGCACTTGACTCTTCTTTTTACAGCGTCATCGTGAATACGCCCGGCTGTGTAATTACACCCAACAATGACACATCCCCCATACTACCAATAACTAATATCAAAATAGCTGCTGGGTATTGTTCATTTCACTTACTCATCCGTTACTCTCAAACATTTTATTATGAAATAGTGCATGTGTGTGTGTGCCGCTGATTCAACTACCCATTAACCACTTCAGCCCCGGAAGGTTTTACCCCCTTAATGACCAGGCCATTTTTTGCGATACGGCACTACGTTGCTTTAACTGACAATTGCGCAATCGTGTGACACTGTACCCTAATAAAAATGATGTCTTTTTTTTCCCCACATTAAGGTTTTACCCTCCTTAATGACCAGGCCACTGCAATGCTTTAAATGACAATTGCGCAGTCGTGCGACGCTGTACCCAAATAAAATTGATGTCTTTTTTTCCCCCAAATAGAGTTTTTTTTTGGTGGTATTTGATCACCTCTGCGGTATTTATTTTTTGCGCTATAAACAAAAAATAGCGCCAATTTAAAAAAAAAAAAAACAATATTTTGTTTGTGTACTGTGTGGGAGGTGCTTTTACTAGGGGAAGGCATTGCTCTATGTTCCTTCTTTGCAGGAACACAGGATCCATGCCTTTCCTACTGACAGAACGGTGATCTGTCTTGTTTACATAGGAAGATCGCGGTTCTGGCTCTCTGCCTAACGATCAGGGGGTGCAGAGAGCCAAAATTATGTAAACAAGACCGATACCTGTACTAGGGGTTTGACCGATTATCAGCAAAGCCGATATATCGGAGGGTCGATATGCACTTTCCCCCGATATATCGAAATCGGCCCCTGAGGTTACCGATATTTCAGGAAAGTGCTGTACCGGAGTGATGACTGCAGTAAGAGGCATCAATAGCCGACGGTCGGCTGTCTTGTAATGACAACTGATGTGGCTGAGAAGCCGCTCGGCTGTAATTACAAGGAGCGGAAGGGGACATCCCCCCCCCCTCCCGCCGCCTTCCGCGGCTCACCCGTGTCTCCCATCCCACCAGGAGACCGAGGCAACCAGCCTGCATGGCCGCCGAAGAGAAGACCCGATTGAAGCCGCATTCGGCTCTGATTGGATCTCCGTGTAAAAACCCAGAAGTGATGTCATGACATCACTTCCGGGTACTCGGCGCCAGATTTAAAAGAATGACAGCATTCAAAACAGCCAAACTTGTCGTTTTGAATGCTTTTAAATGCAGAGGAAGGGTTTGGGGTCTTTTAGACCCCCAGATCCCTCCACAAGAGTACCTGTAAAAAAAAAAAAATTGTATTCTCTCTCTCCCGTTTGCTTCAATTCCACCTGCTCCGCTCTCCTGTGTTAGTGAGCAGCGGAGGCAGTCTGGGGGCCAGCCCTGGGTGTCACCCTGGTGATCCCTGACACCCCCCAATGTGCGGCACCTGGGGCGGACCCCCCCTTCTTGCTCCCCTGTTGGTACGCCACTGCAGCCAAGGAAGTTGCTTCTGTTTGATCTGCAACTGCCATGGTGCTGCACATGCAATCAGTCAAGATACCGGCCATTTGACGGTTTGACAGTTTGGTTGAGGACACAAGCAAATGTGACAGTTAGCAATCCCGGCATTTTCAGGAATTTATCTGCTTTTTGAAACCATTAAATTGATGGGTTTAGTTCCACTTTATGATTTACTAATGTTCAGGGGCTCTGGGCTTCAGCAAAATGGCGGCCTCCAGCAAGAAGAAACAGGAGCAATGTTGCAGCACACACTAATGTTGGTAGCATAATTATTAATGTGGAATGTATGTTCCTTGCTAAAGAACATTCTTTTTTATCAAGTTGTTATGGGTAAAGTCTCATGCACACTGAGCGGAAATCCTGGTGCATGAGATCCAGGCATTTAGATGTAGGTGGAAGACACAGGTGCATAGTCCAGCCCCGTAAAGGTCTATGAGAGGCTGACAGCATCAGCAGATAGATGGTACACTAAGTGGTACAGTAAAACCTTGGATTAAGAGTAACTTGGTTTGAGAGTGTTTTGCAAGACAAGCACATTTTTTAAAAATATTTTGAGTTGAGAAACAAGCGATGTCTGATTACATACTGTAAGTCACGTCACCTCACAACTGAGTATAAAAGAGAAGAGAGCTACCTCTAAGTGTAGCAATATGGTTACATTTAATGAAGGTACAACATTTAGCAACTCACATGGTTAACCACTTTACCACCGGAGGATTTTGCTGTCTTACGTCTGGGCCACTTTTTGCGATTTGGCGCTGTGCGACTTTAACTGACAATTGCGCGGTCGTGCGATGCCGTAAACAAACTAAATTTACGTCCTTTTTTTCCCACAAACAGAGCTTTCTTTTGGTGGTATTTGATCACCTGTGCGATTCTTACTTTTTGTGCTATAAACAAAAAAATAGCGTTTATTTTGAAAAAATAACAATATTTTTTTACATTTTTTTATATGAAATCCCCCCCCCCAAAAAAAATGTAAAAATCAAATTTTTTTTTAATTTTTGGCCAATTTGTTTTATGCTACCTATGTTTGGTAAAAAAAAATCGCAATAAGCGTATTTTGATTGGTTTGCGCAAAAGTTATTGCGTTTACTAACTAAGGGAAAGATTTCTGTAATTTTTGGTGTTTTATTTTTTTAACGCGTAATGGCGGCGATCTGCGATTTATTTTGCGGGACTGCGACATTGCGGCGGACAGATCGGACCCTTGACTGACATTTTTGACACTTTTGGGGTTACCAGTGACATTTCTACAGTAATCAGTGCTATACATATGCACTGTTACTGTAAAAATACACTGGTAGTGAAGGGGTTAACTTTATTTGGGAGGGAGGGGCTGTGTGTATCCCTAGGGGCGTGCTTTCTACTGTGATTGGCTGTGGCTTGAGCTGTAAGGACACTGATCAACGGATCTACATACTAGATCCGTGTGATCAGTGTCTTTACAGCGAGGAGAATGACAGGTGGCTTGTTTACACAAGCTGCCTGACATTCTCCCTCTCCCCCGCCGATCGCCGAGTGACCGGCGGACAGGGCCGCTGATAGGGCAGTACAACCAGCCCTGTTGTACCGGGCCCGGGCTCCATCAGCTCTACAAGGGGCCCGGGCAGCATCACAGTTAATGTCTGCATGTTCAAAAAAAAATCGTTTTTTCTAAACCTTTTCCTAATTTGTAATTTCTTGGGGTGTAATTACATTTTCCTGGGCCCTATAATGACAGCAGAAGGGCCCAGGAGGTGAGTGCAGTGGCGGGACTTTTTTTCCATTTTCGGGTCGCATGTATACATGGGATTTAGTTCCATGGTGATTTGCTGCCATATAGTCCTGGCTGCTGCTGTCCACTGCCTTGCCTGGCGGAGGGATACAATAATTCTCTGCTCAGCCCCGCCTCCCCTTACTCAAGTGCAGAGTGTGATCATGTACGGAGGCAGATTGCTCAGCAGCTGACAGGGAACAGCAGGAGGACAGCGTGGCTGGATTGGACACAGTGAGTGAAGAACAGATAGAGTCCTCACTGTGTCCTATGATCTCAGCATAAAAATCACACAGGCTGCTGGTGCCCTGTCACATTGTCACATGAATTCTGGGGATGCTGACTTTAAGCTATGACTGTAGTGAGTGTTACTGCATAACAAAGTCAGCATCCCCAGCATCCATGTGACACTGTGACAGGGCACCTGTAGCCTGTGTGATTTTCATGCTGGTGATCATAGGACACAGTGAGATGCTACTTTAAACTTGTGTTTGGGGGACAGTAAACATGTGCAGTCAAACCACTCCCCTTTAACCTCTTCCCGCCCATCGATGTATCAGTGTTCTGTCAGAATAGCGCTACCTATCAGATTCTGCTAGCAGAAGTGGCATTCGGAAAGAACAACTTACTGCGCATGCACCATGTGTTCCAACATGGCGACTATGCGTTCCAATAGGTTTCCTAATGTGACAGAACACGGAGCAGAGGCGGACATCTTCTTACACCCACACAAGTCTTGAATTTTACATTTATTTTAGCAGTAAACTCACCTTATATACTGAAATAGACTATTTCACCGCAACCGAGTGGAACAGTCTATTTCACTATAGAATCAGTTTGTCGCTGAGCAGTGCGGGGTGTACCAAGGTGGCCGTCACCACATTGGCCGCAGGTTTCTCGCTATATTTACTAGAATACAATAATAATACAAATGTAATACTGTGATTTATTCTATAAGGTCAGTTTACTGATAAAATAAATGTAAAATTGAAGACTTGCGTGGGTGTAAGAAGATGTCCGCTGCTGCTTCGTGTTCTGTCACATTAGGAAAGCTATTGGTACGCATAGCAGCCATGTTGGAATGCATGACGCATGCGCAGTAAGTTGTTCTCGTCTGTATATTACTTCCGGTAGCAGAATCTGATAGGTAGCGCTATTCTGACAGAACACCGGCACGTCCCTGGATTGGAAGGGTGATATCTTGGTCATCCCTGCAGCATGATAGCCCCAGCAACTTTGCACAAAGTAACATAAATAATAAAATAAAATGTAAAACCTTTTTAAAGCCCCCATTCCCCCTTGCTCATGCGTAATTGCAAACATGCATGTTGGTCCCGCACATATACGTAAACGGTGACAAACCTGCATTTTGTTTTGAGGCAGGGCCAGGGATGGGGTTGAAGGGGGCCCCATCAGGTAGGCTGTACGGGGCCCCATCATTCCTAACAGCAGCCCTGCCGGCGGACATCGGGTCTGCTGGTCACACGCGCGGGGGGGTCCGTGACTGCGTGGGAGCGCGCCTCCGCGGGTGCGCGCTCGCTCCCCAGAGCCTCACAGGGAGCGACGTAGACCTACGTCACTCTGCCTGTGAGGGGCTGACTGCCGCAGTAAATATACTGTGAGCAGTCGGCAAGTGGTTAATGATGAAAACAGGCACATCTAAGGATCCGGGGTGAAGCTGTCCACATAGACCATCCTTCGCACCGCCATCAACGTCATCCCTTCCACGCGTGCTTCAATCCTCACTTTCAGAACGCTCTACTGCAGGGTAGTCTTCCCGGTCACGACTGCAGACAGCGGTGAGAGCTGGTGGTGAGGAGGATGGTCTATGTGGACAACTTTACCCCGGATGCCTGCATACTTAGATGTGCCTCTTTTATTCTTCAACCATGTGAGTTGCTGAATGTTGAACCTTCATTAAATGTAACCATATTGCTACACTTAGAGGCGCCTCTCTCAGGGGCTGACTGGCAAATTCCGGCCCAGGAGGCGAGTACAAACCAGAGGCCTGTTGTGCAGCGACTCAGCCCTCCTCCCACTTTCCCTCTTCCTGGCCTCCTCCTGACCCTCATTCCAGGCTTAAGCTCCACTCCAGGTACTCCCTACTCACTGGCCGAATCCGAATGGATTCCCCTGGGTTACCCATAGCAACAGTCTGTTAAACGTATTACTTTAAGTCCTTGGCTCAGTCAATGAACAGTCCAGGGGATTTGGTTTTTGCGTTTTATTGGAACTTGGATAGGAGAAGGGATGAGTGGGATACTCCAACTTGAACTATGCACAATATTGAGGACAACTAGCTGTGGTGTATGCGGCAAGGTCGCTGCTTCACCTTGCCACTGAAGTGAAGATATAAAAGGCGAACTCTGTTTTTAGGTTACTTTTCAGGGTCTAACTTGGCACCCTCTCTCTTACTTGCTGTGTGTGCTGGCTCCTGTCCACTAACTTTCCCTGGAGTGGTCCCCTTCCTGGGCAGACCCCTGGCAAGCTTACCGGTACTCACGGACACTGTTTTTCCCCAAGTTGCTCTGCCTCTCGCTCCACCATCAGTCTCCTTTGGACCACACAGCCCAGCACCACACTTCTGGTCCACTAGGTCGACTGCCTGTGAGTGACTGCTTTTCGCACTGACAGGAGGAGAGACAGCTGTCATCCTCCTCCTGGGACTTGGCTTCCCACCCAAAGACATTCTGTCACATGTGCCCTTGGCTTTTATGACCAATCCCAGGATGCACCACTGTTGTGCCCCCACACTGGGACAACCACAAAAGCCTGTGTGTCACTGGCTGGGTTTCCTCCACTGTCCAACAGGCTCCCCTATTGGATACAGTGGGGACACTCCCTCAGACCAAGTGAATCACACATGGAAACATGTAACAGGCAGAACTACTGATTAGGCTCCCCTCATAAGCAGATAGAGCAAAACAATGCCTTTACCTCGGACCTACCTAGGAGGGTGCTAAAACTATATTCATACAAAAGCTTATGGCTCAAAAACATTGATAAATGCTGAACAGACATTTTTTTCGGCAGTTTTTGGCGTTTTTCAGCGTTTTTTAGCTTTTATCAGAGTTACAGCGTTTTTACAGCTGAAAAACGATTCCTAAAACCCACAAGTTCTGGGGATTTTTCTCCAGCCAGAAAACGCCCCTGCCAAAAACTGCCGATAACAGCCTGTGTGCATGGACACATAGGATAACATACTGGGGAGTTTACTGGCTGCAGAAAAAAAATGTCTGACTATTAGACGTACATCTCAAGGATCAGAACATTCAGGGGTATGAGAGATGATTACAGCCACACACACCTACACAGGTTGAACTGGATGGACTATTGTCTTTATTCAACCTCACCTACTATGTAACTATGTAACTATGTAAAAACAGCCGCTGTAAAAACATCCAATGTGCATGAGGCCTAAGGGTAGCATGTAAAAACACAAACAAATAACCAGGCGCTCCTGGGGTGCCTGTTGAGTGAAGGATAGGAAACGACCAGTGGGCCACCAAGGAAGTCACTATGCTGCCAGCCAGTAAAGCATGGGATGAATGCTGGAGCAGGAAAAAACATGTGATGGCAGCGCATAGGGAAAACACAAATGGAATCCAAGGGAATACAAGAGAGATGTCCAATAAGAAGTTCAGTTTATTGATATAAAAGAGGGGGATCACCAATGTACATACTTCACCCTGGGTCTGGAGTCGCAGGGGCACCGTCAAAGTGGAAGACTGAATGGCCGATTGCCAAATGCCGCTGTGTACTGAGTGTTGGAGGTCCTTGCGAGAACCAGCGAGGATGAACCATCACTAGTCTGCTCCGATGCGATGACGATGACCGGAAAGACGTCACTTGCCTTGCAGGAACCAGGGTGGAACGCAATCTTCCTCTGTTGCCGTGACTACACATTTCGCGCGCATGCGCTTTATCAAGTCACATAAGTCAGACTTGATAAAACGCATTCAGTCTTCCACTTTGACGGTGCCCCTGCCTGATTCCAGACCCAGGGTGATGTATGTACATTGGTGAAACTAGAAAAGGCAGAGGTTGGGACTTTAAATGGAGCACTACAAATAGTGCCCCCATCCCTGGTTACATAAATAAAAGAAAGGTTTGGGACTTTGAGTGAGGTGGAGACCAGAACGCTGGGAGACATGGGTAATAAAAACATTTTATTACTGTATACCATCAATAGACAAAGTACAACATGTAAAATAGCAATTCATGTATAAACAGCATACAGGGAGTGCAGAATTATTAGGCAAATGAGTATTTTTGAGGATTAATTTTATTGAACAACAACCATGTTCTCAATGAACCCAAAAAAAACATTAATATCAAAGCTGACTATTTTTGGAAGTAGTTTTTAGTTTTAGCTATTTTAGGGGGATATCTGTGTGTGCAGGTGACTATTACTGTGCATAATTATTAGGCAACGTAACAAAAATCAAATATACAGTATACCCATTTCAATTATTTATTTTTACCAGTGAAACCAATATAACATCTCAACATTCACAAATATACATTTCTGACATTCAAAAACAAAACAAAAACAAATCAGTGACCAATATAGCCACCTTTCTTTGCAAGGACACTCAAAAGCCTGCCATCCATGGATTCAATCAGTGTTTTGATCTGTTCACCATCAACATTGCGTGCAGCAGCAACCACAGCCTCCCAGACACTGTTCAGAGAGGTGTACTGTTTTCCCTCCTTGTAAATCTCACATTTGATGATGGACCACAGGTTCTCAATGGGGTTCAGATCAGGTGA
Organism: Pelophylax lessonae; assembly: GCF_965119305.1. Lineage (NCBI taxonomy): Eukaryota > Metazoa > Chordata > Amphibia > Anura > Ranidae > Pelophylax > Pelophylax lessonae. The sequence goes on from NC_138770.1 coordinate 658,363,763, forward strand.
ACAAGGAGGCCGTGTCATTAGCTTCTCTTCTTTTATACCCTTTCTTGCCAGCCATGCTGTGGAGTACTTGGACGCGTGTGATGGAGCATTGTCCTGCATGAAAATCATGTTTTTCTTGAAGGATGCAGACTTCTTCCTGTACCACTGCTTGAAGAATGTGTCTTCCAGAAACTGGCAGTAGGACTGGGAGTTGAGCTTGACTCCATCCTCAACCCGAAAAGGCCCCACAAGCTCATCTTTGATGATACCAGCCCAAACCAGTACTCCACCTCCACCTTGCTGGCGTCTGAGTCGGACTGGAGCTCTCTGCCCTTTACCAATCCAGCCACGGGTCCATCCATCTGGCCCATCAAGACTCACTCTCATTTCATCAGTCCATAAAACCTTTGAAAAATCAGTCTTGAGATATTTCTTGGCCCAGTCTTGACGTTTCAGCTTGTGTGTCTTGTTCAGTGGTGGTCGTCTTTCAGCCTTTCTTACCTTGGCCATGTCTCTGAGTATTGCACACCTTGTGCTTTTAGGCACTCCAGTGATGTTGCAGCTCTGAAATATGGCCAAACTGGTGGCAAGTGGCATCTTGGCAGCTGCACGCTTGACTTTTCTCAGTTCATGGGCTGTTATTTTGCGCCTTGGTTTTTCCACACGCTTCTTGCGACCCTGTTGACTATTTTGAATGAAATGCTTGATTGTTCGATGATCACACTTCAGAAGCTTTGCAATTTTAAGAGTGCTGCATCCCTCTGCAAGATATCTCACTATTTTTGACTTTTCTGAGCCTGTCAAGTCCTTCTTTTGACCCATTTTGCTCAAGGAAAGGAAGTTGCCTAATAATTATGCACACCTGATATAGGGTGTTGATGTCATTAGACCACACCCCTTCTCATTACAGAGATGCACATCACCTAATATGCTTAATTGGTAGTAGGCTTTCGAGCCTATACAGCTTGGAGTAAGACTACATGCATAAAGAGGATGATGTGGTCAAAATACTCATTTGCCTAATAATTCTGCACTCCCTGTATTACAAAGATATCGGTCAGTCTGATGCATTTGCAGGTACACAAAATATGCATAAAGAGTATAGGGACTATGGCACTTCGTATTGGCCACACAGTCCAAAGTTGCTACATTATTGCCATACTGTAGGCGGTCTGCAGGGTGCACCATGGTAATGAATGTTGAATCAAAAACTTGCTGCAGCAGTCATGGACCTAATATATATCATGTGTTGAATCAAACAGAATTGCAATAAACGTTCAGTAGGTAAGTAACCGTTTAAATTAATTGAGTAGCGATTAATTCCTGTATAGTAAAAAAATTGATGACATCCTTGTAGCTCTACGCGTTTCATGGCTAAATACCACTCTTCAGGAGTGGATGCCAAAAACTCTGTAAAAAAAGTATAAATGTAAAAAAGTATAAATTTAACTATTGATCGACTAAAATCGCATACATGAGAATGAGGAGGGAGGAAAGGGTTATCCAATCCTATGGTTACTTACAAGATGGCTGTCATTAACAAAGTGCGGCTCTGTGGGCGCAGGGCATCGCATGCGCCTCCCCCGGGAGCTGTGGTGGTCATCCCCGCAGTCCCGCACAATGCACCACACATATCACCATAAAAACGAAGTGCAGAATAATGAAAAAAGGTGGGTTGCGGATGTGTTGCTGTGAAAAAGCAAAAAACTACTAAGAGTCTGAAATAACAAAAGTGTGGGAAAAATGGCATGTGTAGAAGTAGTGGACCAAAAAAGAAACTCTCTACAGCCCAAAAGAAGAAAAATAAAAAAATAAAAATATGTAGCGATAAGAAATACTCCAAGAGAATCAGTCAAAATAACCAAGTAGTAAGTAGGTGCAGTATATCCAAAAATAAAAAGTATACAGCAAAATATTAAAAATGTGGTTACCTTAAATGACTGCATCAAGTGTTATAGTAGTAGTATACATGTGTTGTCTCTCAAATCCTGGGTCTGAATGACCTGTAGCAAAATAGGGGATATATATGTGCGTCAGCACAACCACGGGTGCCTCCCAGCGTCACGTTGATTGCTAATTGGTAAAAGGTGTCTCCCAATCCAGGCAAACCTGCTGCCAGAAGAGGGAGTGATACACCTCAGACACAAAGCAATTGTAGATGTAAAATCCCTCCTCATTCTCATGTATGCGATTTTAGTCGATCAATAGTTACATTTATACTTTTTTACATTTATACTTTTTTACTGAGTTTTTGGCATCCGCTCCTGAAGAGTGGTATTTAGCCATGAAACGCGTAGAGCTACAAGGATGTCATAAATTTTTTTACTATACAGGAATTAATCGCTACTCAATTAATTTAAACGGTTACTTACCTACTGAACGTTTATTGCAATTCTGTGTGATTCAACACATGATATATATTAGGTCCATGACTGCTGCAGCAAGTTTTTGATTCAACATTCATTACCATGGTGCACCCTGCAGACCGCCTACAGTATGGCAATAATGTAGCAACTTTGGACTGTGTGGCCAATACGAAGTGCCATAGTCCCTATACTCTTTATGTATATTTTGTGTACCTGCAAATGCATCAGACTGACCGATATGTTTGTAATATGCTGTTTATACATGAATTGCTATTTTACATGTTGTACTTTGTCTATTGATGGTATACAGTAATAAAATGTTTTTATTACCCATGTCTCCCAGCGTTCTGGTCTCCACCTCACTCAAAGTCCCAAACCTTTCTTTTATTTATGTACATTGGTGATTTCCCCCCCCCCCCCTTTTTATATCAAGAAACTGAACTTCTTCTTATTGGACATCTCTCTTGTATTCCCTTGGATTTCGTTTGTGCTGTCCCTATGCGCTGCCATCACATGTTTGTTCTTAGGGTAGCATGTGCCCATGGACGAGTGCTCCATACCTCCCTAAGTGTTAGTATCGCTCAGGGCACCATCCAGCCCTGTTCAACCAAAGCAGCTGGCAGCCTCTCATAGAGTTTTAGGTGTATGATACACACAAGGTGTACTAAGCTGCGCTCACCTTTAAACGTGCAAATATGTGGTATAATAAAATTATTAGATAAAGTGCATAGTGGCAAATCATCAACTAATTGAATAATTAGAAATAAATAAATAAATAATTAAATAAATATCCCAATGTCCCGACCGGTTTCGTCGGCTCGTATGGCCGTTGTTTTCAAGGGTCATCAAACCCTTGAAAACGACGGCCATACGAGCGGACGAAACCGGTCGGGAACATTGGGATACGATCACCCTGCTATCACTGCCATTTTGAGACCGTCTGGAGAGGACCAGAGAACGCGGAAGCGGTACCGTCCTGTGTCCAATCTTGGATCTCAAGTCCTATATGCCTGTTTTTTATTACCCTGATGTAAGTGTGTCCACCTTATTTTACATTAAACTGTCAAAACGTACTTCACTATCCTGGTCATTCCTTTTGTTTTCATACTGCTGAGGAGCATAAGGAGGAGGAGTGAGGAGTTCTGTGGTGTACAGGAGGTTGTGAAGTGGACCACTTCAGAGGGCTTGGTCTTACATATTCTGACTCTGGTCGCGTTGATTGATCCTGCCTGCACTGACCCCCTGTAATTAAGGGGTCTGTGCTTTTTGGTAAGCACACTCACACATTGGTGCCTATATGGTGAAGGGTTCAAGGATTTACCATGTGAAGATTTTTTATTCCTTGGAGATATATCTCTATTCATCTATCCGCTTATTGGGACTTATCACTTTGAACTTTTTGATGCACTTTATTGATGCACTCTATTCAATTAATTAATTATTTATTTAATTATTTATTTATTTATTTATTTATTTCTAATTATTCAATTAGTTGATGATTTGCCACTATGCACTTTATCTAATAATTTTATTATACCACATATTTGCACGTTTAAAGGTGAGCGCAGCTTAGTACACCTTGTGTGTATCATACACCTATTACACGTTTTTACGATTGAGTTGCAGCTCCCTAGATTATTGGTTCACACCATTATATTGTGCACAGTTTACATATTTATTGATTCTAATACAAATAATTCACTTACTCACTAGCAAATATTAATTATTTATATATCACGGTTGCACTTTATCCAATAAGCGCAGGTACTTTTGGCGCTTAACGCCATTCGTTTACCATCTCATAGAGTTTTACCGGCTGCCTCTGGGACTCTGCCTTTCCGCCCCCACCAAAACCCCAAAGCCTCATGCACCAGGGGTAATCGCCCAGGGTGCACGAAGCCATAGGGTAATGGATATCCACCAGAATACTGATGACCTTTCAATATATAATAACTTCTATCTGACCTGCAGTCAGTAGCCATACCAGCTAGAGCCGTAACAACTCATTTCATAGTTCCGTATTGATTGCAGAGTCACTTACTCCATATTATTTGCTTCTGTAGTGGCTTCAGCAATATCTTTAGCGAGCATGATGTGGGATAATCAGATTGTGTAAGCGGCTGGATGGTCTGTGTGGGTTTGTGTTATGTATTAGTCTTTTAAGTCAATTTCAGAAGCGCGTGATTTGCAGGAAGGTTTTCTTCCACCTACAGCACATCTCATTCACATGTAAATCTTATTCTCCAGCAGACGTACTTACTTTGTAGTTGCTTTACATTCCTAACAATCTGCTAGAATATTGAGGGGGTGAAGTTACAAAAGCTTTGTTGTCGTGGATACTAACTGATATCAAGAATCTTCAGTCTAGTTACTAGTGTGATGCACAGGAAAACATTCTGTTCTTCTTTCTATTGTACATCACCAATGATTTCCCTTCTATGCCATTTTATTGGCATTTATTTTTACTTTGATGGTTTAACTGAACACAAATTGTAGGGTTATGTTGCCAGCTATGGCTTGTTTTTTTATTTTCAAGGGTTTCCTTGAAAAAAGCACATAGAAGCATTTATTTTAGTTTACTAAAGAGTACAAAGTTGTCTTTCACTTCTTTCAAGTTTACCACATACAGTAAACCCCCCTCCACTGCGGGGGTTACGTTCCGGACCCAGACGCGAAAAGTGAAAATCCGCGAAATAGAAAAACCCTATTAAAATGCATTGTAGGCATGTTTTTTTTACTGTCACTGTACGTGTAAAAGCATTTTAAGGTCTTTAAACGCACTTTTAAAACAATAGAAACTCATTTAAACACATAAAAGATACTGAGAGACAGAGCAAGAGCTATGGAAGACACAAAAATATATCATTTTTAATGATTTATATAGTAAAATAACATTACAAAATAAAATGCAATATACCGGGACCGCAAAAACTGAACCGCGATGGAGCGGGGGTTTATTGTATATGAAAGCTTATCATCGCATGGTTACTTTGAGACACAGAATTATTCACATCACCCCCTGCCCTAAGAGAGGTTACATCTAATATCCAAACACAGTCATGCAAGCACCCATAAACACTTTGCAGTCAATTTGGTTGGAAGCAAATGAACCGCTTGGGCAATAGAAGAAAACGAATGAAAACCAACCCAGGGAGAAAGCATCATCTTCCATGCAGAAGGAATTGGGGATTTAAAAGATAGAATCCATCTGGGTCAAGGTTCTCCAAACATTGCAGTATGAGGGCCACATGTTATATTTTACAAATATCCATGGGCAGAAAATAATCTGTTTAATAAATGAATGGGAAAAGCATTGAATAAATAAACAAGTTTTACTTTACTTTTGTAATCAGCATGATGTGATTTGTAACAATTGAGAAGTTCAGTAAAACAAAGCAAGTAAATTCCATATAAATGTGAGCCCATCAGAGCTTCTCTTACATTAGTGTCCCCATCACAACTGTTCTACATCAGATCCCCCCTTACATCAGGGTCCCAATCTAAGAAGCCCCTTACATTAGGGTCCCCATTACATCAGATTTCCCATCAGAGCCCCATCACGTCTAGACGAAGGAAGTGCCATTACTACTGTAGATGTTGGGAAGAGCATGTGATTGGTTGTTAGATTGCCGATGGTCCCAGCAACTAACGATGGTACAATAACAGCTGCACTGGAGAGTTAAGGGTAGAGACGTACACAATGGAAACATTTTGGTTAGCTTTGGAATAATTTGTTATGTAAATCATTTCATTTTGTCATATTTGTTATGTTAAAATTAATAATTTTTGGAATTTTTTTTTGAATATTCGGATTCGTTTCGTATATTAGTTGTTGTGAATCGACTTGTATTTTCGGAATTTTGTTGTTTTGAAAGTTATTTTGGAATGTTGACTATATTTGTTTTAATGTGTTAATTCGTTATTTTGGGAGATTACTTACTATATGCACTCTGAGTCATCCCTGATTGCTCAACCCACAAAGAGAAATAGAATGAGCTGATTGGATGATATCGACCGGAGTCGCGTGCATCCACAAAGATCGAACAGAATAACATTTTTTTCAGATATTAAATTTGTAATGTTATGACTCGAAGATTCTGATGGATCCTTCTTCATCCAACCCATACACAACAAGCAGGAATCATCTTATTCGTTGTGTCGTTACTTTATTTTGGATGCTTCAAACATCAACAAAAGGCCCAAACTATCACATCATGTCATCAGAATGAAAGAAATGTATTTATTTATAATTTATTTATAATTTATTTATTTATTTTGTTGAAATTCATTACTATTGTGATTCAGAGCTTTGGAGATACATACGAATAACATCAATTTAGTCCGAATTTCAATTTGTAAGCCTTTGTCATGTGATCTGACAGGTGCTCAGAGCACCTGAAGAAACAGCGCGCGAGGCCGTACGTGACCTGGCGCATGCTTAGAAACGCGTCGTGCATGCCGTGCATATCTCACATACTACACATTCTCTGGTGACGGGGCCGCTTCCATCCACCATCCGGACATCGCAGCCGCTGTTTCAGATGCTGACTGCTGACCGCTGCAGGAGGTAGCCGGCTCCCTTCTCTCCTGTGACATGCGATCCAGCCACAGACGGCTATATGCGAATGGATGACACCCCCCAGAGGATCGTCCCACGATTGTGAAGTGATACAGCCCTATTGTCTTGGCGTCTAGTGAGTTGTTACTACTTTTGCCTTGTTATCAATAAAGACTGTCTGCACTTAGAGCGCTTTTCTTTTTCTCTTTTTTGTCTATTCAGAATTTCCTCTTTTTCTGCGGAGAGCTGCTCAGTGCCTGTGGACATTCCCATCCAGGACTATTCATCCATCAATTTTATGGTATTTTGTCCCATTTTGGCATTTTTTCCCATTTTGGTATATTTGCCTTGCTTTTCTTCCCTCCCCCTCCCTGTTGTTTCCATTTATTTATTCACTCCTCATATGCTGGTGGTCTTTTTAGCGCTCTAGCATTGTTGTTTGAGCTGTGTTTTACAGCCCCCTTCCTCTAAGCTGCATGCAGGAAGCATACAGAGATGTTCACATGTAAGGAATGGTGAGGTAATTGGCGCTGCCTGGAAGATGTGTGTAAGACTAGGATAAAATCAATAACTTATGCACAGAAGGTTATTACATATACATAAAATTGATGCAAACATAAAGTGCAATGGTGCAACAACAGTGCACACGCAAACAAATATATATATATATATCTTCTATAAAAACATAAAGTGCATTAGTGCAATGACAGCGCGCATGCAAGCAAATATGTATATATCTTCTATATATATATATACAAAAAGTGATTATGGTGGGGGTGGCCAACTAAAAAGGATCTGGCCAGTGAACACTTAATTTTCCAAACAATAAAAATGGCTCAAAAATAATATTCCAGCTAAATTTAATATAACAGCATTATCATGCAACGTTCTAAAGGATAGTGAAAGCGGAACCGCTTCTGAAGACGTCATAGATGACGAAACGCGTCAAGCGTAATTACGTCACTTCCGCATCATTGGAACGCAGATCCGGTGGTTGGCTAAGACAGCGTCCCGGAAGCCACCACTAAAGAGGGTCTTGTGGTCCCTACACTACCTGTCGCTTGAATTTACTCTGCCTAAATGTGAGTACGTTATTTTTATGTACTAATAAAGACTTGCTTTTAAAACGGTACATCACTATATAAGGCTCTTCTCTCCCATATGGCACCCTGGACATATTTCCCTTGAGTATGATTGATACATAAAATATACGGCATAAAAAGGCTTCAGGATTATCTCACCAGAGGGACCAGCACATAGAATTATTACCTGACCGGAGAGTGCACCTGTGTTTTATACGCTGGTTACCCCTGTAGGGGTGCTGATTTCTGGTGAGTGTAGGGGAGATTGGAAGGGGGGATCACTGTCTCCACACCCGGCACCAAAATACCTGGAGCACCCCAAGAATCACCCACGGAGTTGGTTATCGCCACAGCTCACCTTTCTATGAACTTTATGGACATTTTTTTCATCCATTTGACCGATTGATTTTGGATTATTGTCACAGACTAGTTAAAATATATATTTTCACTTCTCAATAGCACGGGTCCCATGACTTTGGGATTACATGCACTTCTATTGGTCCCTCTCTAGGACCATATCACACTTACACATTTTTTTCGGCCTTATCACATCACTGACACTTCCTTTCACTATCCTTTAGAACATTGCATGATAATGTTGTTATATTAAATTTAGCTGGAATATTATTTTTGAGCCATTTTTATTGTTTGGAAAATTAAGTGTTCACTGGCCAGATCCTTTTTAGTTGGCCACCCCCACCATAATCACTTTTTGTATATATATATATATATATATATATATATATATATAGAAGATATATACATATTTGCTTGCGTGCGCGCTGTCATTGCACTAATGCACTTTATGTTTTTATAGAAGATATATATATATATTTGTTTGCGTGTGCACTGTTGTTGCACCATTGCACTTTATGTTTGCATCAATTTTATGTATATGTAATAACCTTCTGTGCATAAGTTATTGATTTTATCCTAGTCTTACACACATCTTCCAGGCAGCGCCAATTACCTCACCATTCCTTACATTCCCAATATTGACTTCACAGTCCATATTTAGGGGTAGGCAGCAGCCATATTAGTATTGTTCTCCTCCATAGCGCGGATAATACTGTCTACCAATACAGAGATGTTCACATGTTTACATGCATAGGTGTGTGCAGCCTATTACATTAGTGTGCACTAAGCTCAAACACACATGCCTTTCTCTGCAGCCTCAGCTGCACTGGACAGTGAATGGATGGGAAGTGCTCTGTGCTGAGCAGCTAACTGTTCATTCACAAACTGAAGCACAGTAAACAGTTAACTATTGATTGACCAATATCGTTTTTTTACCGCCGATACCGATATTTTGGTCATATCGGGATATCGGTATCGGCCGATATTGGCCGATATTTTCGGACATTAAACATTTTTTTTTATTTTTTTTAATGTCTACAGGTACTGTGGTGGAGGGATCTGGGGGTCTAAAAGACCCCAAACCCCTCCAGGGCACTTAAAAGCATTCAAAACGCCAAGTTTGGCTGTTTTGAATGCTGTAAGTTTTTTTAATTCGGTGCCGCCAGTACCCGGAAGTGATGTCATGACATCACTTGCGGGTACAGCGGCACCAAATTCAAAGAAATGGAGACCAGGTCAGACGGTAGTGGTGCAGATGGAGACCGTTCAGACGTCGGCGGTGAAGGTAGGATGCCGGGAACAGGAGACCTGGGCGAGCCGCAGAAGGCGGCGGGAGGGCAGGGGACATCCCCTCCCGCTCCTTGGAATGACAGCTGAGCGGCTTCTCAGCCGCATCGGTAGTCATTACAAGACAGCCGACCATCGGCTATGGACACCGGTACCGGGTTGATGCCTCTAGCTGCAGGCATCACTTCGGTACAAGCACTTTCCTGAAATATCGGCAATATCGGTAAATCAAAAGGCCAATTCCGATATATCGGGCAAAGTGCATATCGGCCCTCGATATATCCAGTGGTGTATTTAGGTTTTGTGCTGCCCTAGGCCTAACTAAGTTTGTGCACCCCCTAATTGAAATATGACCCACCCCTTCCTGTAAAGGCCACACTCCTTCCTGTTTATGACCCGCCTATCATCTGTACACCACAGACCAAAACCACAGCATATCTGTGCCCATCAGCATAGCCTTATCAGTTCCCATAAGTTCAGCCTCATCAGTGCCGCCTCATTACTGTACATCAGTGCAGCTTCACCAGTGCAGCATATCAGTGTGGCCTCATCAGTGGCCATCAGTACAGCCCCATCAGTGGCCACCAGTGTAGCCTATCAGTGCCTATTAGTGCAGCCTATCATACTGGCAGGTAGCAGTGTGACTGCTTTATGGGGGTGCCAGACTGATTTGCCTCCTGGACCCTGCCCTCTAGCCTGAATCGCCCCACAATACTGGCACTAAACTAAAAGTGTAGCGCAAGCCAGCAGGGACCCTTTTTGTGTGGGAGGCGAGAGGAGGCTTTTTTTTTTTTCATGCGGTCTGCAGCTTTTTTGCTGCCCCCCTGCAAAGTGCCGCCCTAGGCCTGGTCCTTGTCGGCCTAGGAAAAGATACAGCACTGGATATATCGGCTTTGCCAATAATCGGTCGATCACTACAGTTAACTATGCATCAGTTATGAATTAAAACAGTGGGTAAGTTCATTTACTGGTAATGGTAAATTACATATTTTCTAGCCCCTTTCCCCACTCTCCATTCTAAAACATCCCCCACAGCAGCCGGGGAGGAAGAAGAGGAGGGAAGTTGGCAGCACTGCAGGGGGACGAAGCTCAGGCAATAGGGGCAATCAGCACCTACCAACCTACCAATTTACAGCTGGTTGTCACTGCAGCAGCCATTACTCCCAAAGCCTTATCCAGTAAAGTGTGCGATGGGAATATTGATACTACTATTCCTACCAATGACACCAATGATGGGACCCTATTCCTCCCAATTACGCCAATGATCCATTGATGGGGCACTGTTTCTTCCCCTAATACCAACAATGGGCAATATTCCTCCAACTAATACCAATGATGGGGCATTTTTTACAACCATTGATATCAGGGCATTTTCTACTCCCCCTGATGTCTGAAGAACAGTAAACTGGCCCTTTGTGAGAAAGTTTGGAGACCCCTGCTTTAGACCATTGCGTGTTCAACGGAAGAACTATAAATCCCTTTTTGTGCTTTTTCTTATACCTGCTTTCATTCTCAAGTCCACTGGTGTCATTTATTAAAACTCCAGGATGTACTAAAGATAAATATTTCCCAGAGATCGGGGCAGACTTAGTTTTAACATTCCTCTTTTACATTGTGCTGTTTATAGTCATTTTTGCAGCCTTAAAATTAATCATTTTCAGAAAAGCTCCACCTTTTAGCTTAAAGGCCAATATTTAACTCACCAAGATAAAAATGTTCAACATCCAGAACAATTGAATAATTTCATAGAGGTGCCTTCCCATTATCTTGATGGTTTCCATGGATTCTGTATTTGGCATTGGATTTGCGCTAGGAATAAAATTCAATATAGAGTATATAGCACTACCCCCAAAGGGGTCACTGTAAACTGAACCTTTTTTTTTTCTTAAAAAAGTGCAGAGGCAGCCAGGCACACAGCAATAGTCCCTTCACTCCATCTTGTTGAACAGTCTAGGGCAGGGGTGTCAAACTCAATTTCTTGCGGCGGCATCAGCATTATGGTTGCCCTCAGAGGGCCAGTTATATCTGTAAGATTAGATGTGCAGAGCACCCCGTGCCCCCTTACATGAGATGTCAAGAGCCCCCCCCCCCCCATCAGAAGTCAAGAGTCCCCCACCCTTCCTTACATCACAATGCACCCCCTTACCTCGTGCTGCTGCCAGGAAGAAGATGCGGATGGATCTGGGAAGAAGTGCAGGGTCTGGAAAAGAACCAGAGGAGAGCTGGAGTCAGCTTCCAGAGTCTGCTGAATGCTGAGACCAGGGGAGGCAGGGGCAAGGTGTTGTTGAGGCTGCACAGAGAGGTGCAGGATCTGTAGGAGGAGTTCTGCCCCCCTCTCTGCTGTGGATTGCTGAGAAGGGGGGGGGAGTTGGGCAAAGATGAGCCTTTCTCCAGCTGCACAGAGGAGTGCAGGATCTGGCAAAGGAGTTCTGTCCTCTCTGCTGCCGACTACAGGGACAAGGTGGGGGCAGATACAAGTAGGGTCCTACAGCTGCGAGGGCCACATGAAATGTCCTGGGGGGCCGCATTTGGCCCGTGGGCCTTGTGTTTGACACCTGTGGGCTAGGGATTTGTCTTTTGCTATATTTTTTTGCTTGTGGGAACTGGGGAGGGGATGCAGAAGGGATGTGGGGTGATGTGGGATACTATAAAAAAAATGTAAGCACAATTCTGTAGAAAACTCACTGAAAACATTAGTGACACAGTCTTTTCACTTACAGCTGGGAACTGTAAGATAGATCGTAGAACAGGTGTAGCCAGACTGAAACAGTCTATAGGTCCATAGCTGGGGACCATGAAGTAGCTTGCTGAACAGGCATAGCTACATTGGAACAGTCTATAGGTTCACGGCCGGGTGATCATGAAAGAGTTTGCAGAACAGGTACTGTATAGCGAAATTGGAACAGCCTATAGGTTCACAGCTGGGGACCATGAAGTGGCTTTAAACTGCAGCACAGACAGGAGGCTCTACTTACAGAATCCTGGAACAGGATTAGTAAATAGGTGCAGCCTCTTGTAAAGTAATCTAGCATCCAGTCAAAGATATGCCAGGGGAACTGGGGAGGGGATGTGGGGTACAGTATGTGACGGGAGTCACTTTGGTTGGGGGGCCGTGGAACCCAGCTTACCCTAGAGAGGTTGAGAAATCCCTCTCTCAGCTCCCTAGGCTCCTCTTATGTGTAAGTCACCCTGTGTCTATTAGGGACACAGGGTGACCAAGAAAATAAGGGACAGCTACTTAACCGGTTGCATACCGCATACCGCATATTTACTGCGGCAGTGTGGCTCTCCCAGGCAAACCGACGTAGGTATACGTCGGTCGCTTGGCGGCAACTAGGGGGCTCATCAGCGGGGAAGCCGATGCAGCGGGCAGGCGGCTCCAATTGCTGCCTGACACCCGTGATCGCCGATCGTTCCCCGCTGAGAGAGAAGAACGGTCAGCTGTTGTAAACACAGTTGACCGTTCTACTCCCTGAAATGATCATAGAGCCCCTGTGGTCCTTCTATATGGGATCACAGGTCTCTATGGTCATTCCACAAGCCACCCCCCCCCCCCCCCCACAGTTAGAAACACAGCCCTAGGTACACATTTAACCCCTTCATCACCTATACTGTTAACCGTTTCCCTGCCAGTGTCATTTTTACAGTAACAGTGCATATTTTTAGCACTGATTACTGTAGTAATGTCACTGGTCCCCCTAAAAGTGTCAAAAATACCAGTCAGGGATCTGATCTGTCCGCCTCAATGTCGCATGTCCCATAAAAAAACGCAGATCGCCGCCATTACTAGTAAAAAAAAAAAAAAAACCAATAAAAATGACATAAATCTTTCCCGTAGTTAGTAGACACGATAACTTTTGCGCAAACCCATAAAAATATGCTTATTGCAATTTTTTTTTACCAAAAATATGTAGCAGAAAACAAATTGGCCTAAAATGTAAAATTTTGATTTTTACATTTTTTATTTTTTTTGGGAATGTCATATAGCAGAATGTGAAAAATATTGTTTTTTTTTTTTTTTCAGAATTGTTGCTCTTTTTTTGTTTATAGCGCTAAAAATAAAAATCACACAGGTGATCAAATAACACCAAAAGAAAGCTCTATTTGTGGGGAAAAAAGGACATCAATTTTATTTAGGTACATCGTCTTACGACCGTGCAATTGTCAGTTAAAATAACGCAGAGCCGAATCGCAAAATATGGCCTGGTCATTAAGGGGGAAAATCTTCCGGTCCAGAAGTGGTTAATGGACACTGAGAATATGGTTTGGATTATTTCAAATGGGACAGTAATATTTATCAACAATATACCTGAAGAAACTTATGAAGATTTAATTCCACTTTACACTGTGAGACCTATGGCCTGTTGTAGTCCGTTGCCATGAAGTCTGTAACTCCTAAATAATCAAAGCATTGTTTAGATGTGGATTCCATGTACTCCACCTAGGCTGGTTTAAGTGTTAAGTTAATTAGCATGTTAATGATATCCTTGTCAGCTAAAGTAGTTGCTAGAGGTGGATTCGCCATGCGTCAGCCCTACCTCATTATCTAAAAAATTGTGTGATGTTTTGTGCAAATATTGGGGTCATTGTTCATGTAGTGACTGAAATACTTTTCAAGTGTATAAAAAGTTTGTATTCTTGTTCAATAAATCAGTTTCAGAGATTGCAGTTAAAACAAGTGCTGTCTAGTTCTTGGTTGCAATAGGCGGATAGAATATCTGATATCTATGTTCAAGACTGGAGGAAGCCGTATACAAGCACATTTGAAAAGCATTAGAAATGAACAGCACTGCATCCCACCAACACGCATAACACACATTATACCATGTGTTAAGCTGACGCTTGCAGTAATTCATGCACTGATTTCCATTGCATTTAATGCAAACATATTGATATTATGTCGCAAAATATTACATCCGCTACCTTAGCAGCTTAAAGCGGAGTTCGGGGCTGTAAAAAAAAAATTTAGATAAAAATACCCCCGGGACAGTCAGGGCTAGTACATTCCACAATGGATAGCCTCTGTACTGTCCCAGGTGGCACTTACCTTTTAGAAGAAATACTTACCTTGAAAATTTCTTGTCCAGCACTGCCATCTCAGGTGTGGGCAGCTGAAGCCGGAGCGTCCTCTTCGGTGTCCTCTTTGGCATGCCCAGAAGCTGTTTAGCAGAGAATGAAGCGTCTGCACCGGAACTGATGAGCGGGGCCGGTGCAGGCGCATTGATTCCTGGGAGCGATGATGTTCAGCTCCCAGGAGTCAATGCAGGCAGGAAGGGACGTTACGGGCCGTGGCCGCAGAGGGAGGAAGAGGAAGTAAGGTAAGTATATTTTCTTTAAAAACAAGGTAAGTGAATAAAAAGAAAAATAATTATCCAATTGTTTTTCAGGTAATTTAGAGCAAGCGGAAGGGGAAAAGTGTATTTTTAGGGTGGAACTCCGCTTTAAGGGGGGAGTGGTGGGGGGGGGGCAGTACTGTTTATTTTTACCCTAGCCTTAAACAGGAACACCAATAGCAGATCCCTTCTCAAAACCAACAGCATTGGTCAAAGAAATGTTTTTGCTAAACTGAACCTAGCATGAGCCTATCAGAAGTTACTTGCAAATGATTTTGCTGTAGACGTGATAACAGTAATAGCTGAAAGTGATACTTAAGCTTTGGGTTTTTTTTTTAATAACAAACATGTTATACTTACCTGCTCTATGCAGTGTTTTTACACAGAGCAGCCCCTCTGTTGGTTCCCCCGCCAGCGCTCCTGGCTCCTCCTCCCTCGAGCAGTGCCCACAAAGAAAGCTGCTTGCCCTGGGGGCAACCCTGCATGCTCGCTCCTGAGCTGTTGCTCTATGTGTCCATAAGACATACAGAGCTGCAGCTCGCCCCCCCTTCTCTCCCCATTGGCTTACTGTCTGTGATTGACAGCATGAGGAGGGAGAGTCCCTATATAACCAAGGCTATTGTGAACATCGCTGGATCGGAGGGGGCTCAGGTAATGATTGGGGGGCTGCAGGGTAAAAAAACCTTCAGCCTTTAGAACCACTTGGTATTCAAAGCTAACCACTTGTAGTTGGTGTCTGCGGTGCATTAAACTGTGCCAAAAAAATTCTGATATTTTTTTTTCCGCTCTTTTAAGTGTGGTGCCATATTTTAATGATGTTTAAATCATACAAGACTCCAATGAAACATTAACCAAATGGCTGCGGGGATTTGCTGATGATAGGTTATAACCTTAAATAGGAAAATATGTTTTGGAGTGCCAGTTGTGGAGTTCCTAGGGTAGCTAAAGCTAATGGAATCCATGGGTGCAAAGTGAAAGCCATTAAGGAAGCTCATTTTTCCGAGAATAAACAGAAGCTGAAAGCTTTCCCGGGACTTCCTAATTGTTACCATTCTTTCCCCAAAGACGGAGCTACTGTTCCTTTGCTTAGATTGTTGGGTAAAGAAAGAGAAATAATATTTTGTCCTCCCACAACGTACTAGACTGGTCTATTAAAATTTAAAAGCCATTGTATGTCATGCTGTAAGTGAAGGCCCCGAAGTCCCAATTGCGTAACCACTTTCTACCAATGTACTGTATGTTTATAAACGGCATGGTAGACAAGGGGTTAAAGCAAACCCACGGCTCTTGCTGCAGCCATGAGCTTGGTACAGGCTTTAGTAGGCTGGCAAAGGGCTTTACGATAAAAGTGACCTGGGTGTGACGGTACTCACCATCACTGGGAGTGAAAGACAGGTCGCTGAGAATAGGGTTTGGATTACTTCAACTCTGACAGTAATATTTATCTTAAGAAACCTATGAAGACTGCTTCACACAGTCAGACTTATAACAGATGCTAATATCATCAGCTCAACCACCTGTCTTTCACACATCATTGAATATGCTGATATACTCACCTGTTATCTACTGGGGGTTCTGTGTTTACACTACTGATAATGTGTATTGTACTTCAATGTCAGAGACCGACAGTCTGTCACTGGTGATCCCTTCCTATTGTCTGTGTATTAAGGTGTGATTTGTATTTTGTTAAGCCTGTCTGTCCCATTTTTTATTGTTAATGAACTCACATATTGTTTCTGTCCAGATGGCTAGATAATTAGTTCAGGTAAATTCTATTTATGTATACAATTTCATCTGCATATGATAATGCAATCAGGCAACCCCTAACCTAATGAGGTAATCTGATCAGGAGGGAGGTGCCCATGCTGTATATAAACTGTGAAAGATATTCAATAAAGGAGAATGTTCCAAAACTTGTACAAGCTAAGTTGTCAGCTAGCTTTGTATGGGGGCGGCTAGGATATTTGATATCTATGTTCAAGACTGGGAGGAAGCGGTATACTGACGCGGTTCTGTTACACTGGGCATCTTAATTTATTCTCCAGGGTATCTGTTTCAGAAAATATAAGAGAAGAAGAGAAGGTGCTACTAAGTGTAGTAACACCAGTAATTTATTAGAAAAAGCTCATTATCCCAAATTGATGTAATGGCAAGTCTTCTGTTATGTTGGTTCCACATTTCAGAGCATGCGCAAGGCTCCTTTGTGCATGCTACCAAATGCGTAACAACCCCGTTTGACGTCACTTCCGGTGCGTGCGTTCCATGCTGGCACTGCAAGTCTTGCAGCCATCTTGCCTCTGGAATCTATCCCTCCTTCAGCTGCTGGCCAGCATGGGAGGTCGGAGAAAACCCGGGACAAGAGACCTGCCATTATGTCTACTTGGGATGATGAGCTTTATTCATACTACTTTCTTGAGTGTTTTGTTACCACTTTTTCTATTATATTATTGGTGTTACTGCACTTATAAGTAATTTCTCTTTCTCTCTTATCCTAATTAGAGTCCCGATTATATCTCAAGAAGTGATGCTCAAGTGCCCTCCAGGCTTCTTCCAGCTGTTATATTGTTTCCTTGGATGGTGACCCAGAGAACCAAGATACCTTAGAGCTCCTTCTCACACAGAAGTGCCCTATACACCTTTATCCTTTCAGAAAATATATACTGTACTTTTTGGGTTTGAGAATGTCTGTTGCAGATGATATCTGTCAGGTGAGAGGAGTTTTGTGATGGCATCACGTTGGGCGGAATGTGTATTGTAAAATATTGGATGGGAACCTTCTTCCCTCAGCCAAAACACTAAAGATGGGTCGTGGGTGGGTCTTCCAGCATGACAATGACCCAAAACGTATTGCCAAGGCAGCAAAGGAGTGGCTCAAGAAGAAGCACATTAAGGTCATGAAGTGGCCTAGCCAGTTTCCAGACCTTCATCATTGCCAAGCGAGAGCCAAGAAACCTTAAGGATTTAGAGAAGACATCTAAAGAAGAGTGGACTAAAGTCCCTCCTAAAATGTGAGCAAACCTGGTAACCAACTACTACAGTACAAGAAACATCTTACCTCTGTGCTTGCCAACAAGGGTTTCTCTACCAAGTACTAAGTCATGTTTTGCTTGGGGATCAAATACTTATTTTACACGCTGAATTGCCACTCAATTTATAACATTTGTATTATGTGTTTTTCTT
The DNA here is from genome assembly GCF_965119305.1 of Pelophylax lessonae. Taxonomy (NCBI): domain Eukaryota; kingdom Metazoa; phylum Chordata; class Amphibia; order Anura; family Ranidae; genus Pelophylax; species Pelophylax lessonae. The sequence continues at coordinate 658,381,905 of NC_138770.1, forward strand.
TATTTTTGGTTGATATTCTGTCTCTATCATTTAAAATACACCTATGCTAAAAATTATAGACCCTTCATTTCTTTGTAAGTGGGCAAACTTACAAAATCTGCAGGGGGATCAAATAATTATTTTCCCCACTGTATATACAGGGTACAGCAGCTTAAAGATTGCACCCATGCAAGTGTTACCTTACAGGTCTTGAGGTAATGGGCATATTAAAATAAGTATATCCCAATCAAGAAATGTTCCAAGAATAAAACTATTGCGTGTGATCCCATAGAGTCGTATCCCGACAAATGATGTAAAAGACTGATGGACATTGGGTCATGTCCTAAGGGCCCTCCCCCTGGGGGGGGGTTTGCGAAAGATAAGACTATCTAATCAGAGCAACAACTTACTGCCACAAAATCTAAAGAGAACAATTTAAAAAAGCAAAGGAGTTATGAAGGTGTCAGGGATACCAGCAGCAAGGATGGCCAGATCTGTGTAGCTGCACTCAGGAAAGTGAAACCAGATTATACATATTAAAGTACCTTTAATAATAGTAAATCAAAAGACATCCAAACACCAGGAAACAAAATACACAGCTAATGTGAAGCTATAAGTGAACCATAAACCAAGTAACTAAATACCTAACTAGCCACCTAAGTAAGTGACCAAGAATCTGACTAACAAACTACAGTAACTATAATACAATATAGACAGACAAAAGGGAGTAAAGATTTACCACTTTACCGCTGCTCACTAGAGCTCTACTGCGGCAAAGTGGCTCGATAACGTCTGGCGACGTAGACCTACGTCGCCAGACATTCCCCTCTCTCGGCGCCGCCGGAGGCTCGCTCCCGCTGTATTCAGTCACAGCGGGAGTCGGGCCAGGGGAGGAGCGGCAGTGATCACCGCCGCTCTTCCCCGATCGTCGGGGAATCGAGTGTGGAGATCCGCCCGCTTGTGTAAACAAAGCAGGCAGATCTCCTAAGTGACAGGCAAGACAAGCTTAGCTGAACCTGCGATCTGTCCCTGTGTCACTCAGTCCCCTCCCCCACACACGTTAGTAAGCACCAGGCATACATTAACCCCTCCCTCTCCAATAAAAATTAACCCCTTCCCTGCCAGTGTCATTTTTACAGTAACAGTGCATATTTATAGCACTGATTACTGTAGTAATGTCACTGGTACCCCCAAAAGTGTAAAAAAATGTCAGTCAAGGGTCCGATCTGTCCACCGCAATGTCGCAGTCCCGCAAAAAAAAAAAAAACGCAGATCGCCGCCATTACTCGTTAAAAAAAAAAACACCAAAAACGACAGAAATCTTTCCCTTAGTTAGTAAACGCAATAACTTTTGCGCAAACCAATCAAAATACGCTTATTGCGATTTTTCTTACCAAAAAATATGTAGAAGTAAACAAATTGGCCTAAAATGATAAAAAATTTTGATTTTTACATTTTTGGGGGGGGGGGGGTTTCATATAAAAAAAATTTGAAAAATATTGTTATTTTTTCAAAATTGTCGCTATTTTTTTGTTTATAGTGCAAAAAGTAAAAATCGCACAGATGATCAAATACCACCAAAAGAAAGCTCTGTTTGTGGGAAAAAAAGGACGTAAATTTCGTTTGGGTACGGCATTGCATGACCGCGCAATTGTCAGTTAAATTCGCACAGTGCCGAATCGCAAAAAGTGGCCCAGACGTAAGACAGCAAAATCCTCCGGTGGTAAAGTGGTTAACAGGGTAAACCGGAAAAGCAAGAAATAGTCAGGAAGAGGAACTAGGACTGGGAATTAGGAACAAGAGGAGCAGGTACAAGGCAACAGGATACAAGGTACAAATATAGGACAGGATCAGGATCTAGGCTCAGGATAAGTCAGCAAGCATAATCTGGTTATCAGGCAAAACACTGAAGCCAAGGGTAATATTAGAGGGGGACTAAATACCCTCCCAGCAGCCAGCACCAGGTGGAGGCTGATTACTGGCATCTTCTTGCTGCTGGAAGACACCTGCTTGTGGAAGCTGGAACTACAATGTTCTGCTCTGTGAACCACAGTGCCACCAGTAGGTGATCCAGGTCCTGACAATAGGGAAAGACCACTATGGTATTTTAGTAGCCAGGGATAACATGCTGTACACCCAAGAATCTGCAGGTTTGAAATCAATCTCACTGTCCAACACCACTTCTAATGAGCTCAGTGCATTTTAATGATCATTAGAGCAAGATTTATCCAGATGGAAGGACCTTCTTTCTTTACTCTTCCTCAAATAAGCTTTATTCAAGAACAGAAATGTTTCTGATTACAAATTGAATTCTGCTCAGAATAACTTAGGTGGAATAGTTGCCGTAAAGTTAATTTCATCACTCTTCATCCAAAACTTTTTTTTTTTAATTTTGCACAAATTGGGGTAAGAAAGGCATAAGTTTCAAGTTTTTATTTCAGTCTATAACTCCTATAGGAGATGTTTCATCTCAATTTCTCCACGGACAGTAAGTGATGGAAAATCCCACCAATCTGGACACAAACTGGTGCAAAATTCTTTTGTCACAAATAACAACTGACTGAGTGAGTTGGGATAGCTTTTGTATTTTCTAGTAATGGATCTAAAAGAATTCCAGTCCTGGTGAAAAATAATGCTGTACACATCAGCTTCAAAGGTTAATTTGTTCCCCATTTAAATAGCTATGTCATCTAGAAGGAAGGTGTGCTAAAGCAGAACTAAACTGTATGTGAGCATCACAAGCTGAAAACTCTATTGAATTCATTTTTAATATTCAAAGGAAAAATAAAGAGTTGTATAGGACTTTTAAGGTAGCCACCATTAATCCCATAAGGAAAAAGCCAATACTCAGAAAATTACACACAATTTCATACACTTTCCATTTGTTGGTTTTAACCATTTTTTATCATGTTGTAATTAATACATTTTTTTCATTTTATTTAATTTTCTGGGTACTGGCTTTTTCCCTATGGGATTAATGGTTGCTACCTTAAAAGTCCTGTACAACTCTTTATTTTTCTTTTATATATATTCATTGGATGTGATGCCACACAACACTGAGTCACGTCTCAACATTTTGTATGCATTTTAATATTCAAAGCAAACTCATCCATCCATCCATGTCTCCGTGCTTTATTTTGCTGAGAAATCACTTTGAAAAACACCTCCTAGCATATCTAGCTGTGGCCATCTTGAGTAAGGGCAGATGGTTCATACAGTGCCTTGCGAAAGTATTCGGCCCCCTTGAACTTTGCAAACTTTTGCCACATTTCAGGCTTCAAACATTTAGGGCTCTTTCACACGGGCGATCCGATCAGATCCGCCTGTCAGTTTTTTATGCGGATCTGATCGGATCCTCCATGCAGCTCTATGGGGCAGCGGATGTTAGCGGAGACACCTCCGCTGACACCCGCTGCCATCCCCAGCCGATCCTATGCTTGAAATCTGGACGGATGGAAACCCTATTTTTCTATCCGTTCAGTAATTGGATCGGATCGGATCTGATGAGAGCAGACAAGCGGTCCGCTCTCATCCGATCCCCCATAGAGGGCAGCGGGGGCTGAGACACCTCCCTCTCCGCTCTGCAAGCGAAGACGGAGCTGTCATCCGCCCGGCTCAACGGGGATCGCGGATCGATCCCCGCTGAGCAACACGGATCCGCCTACGGAGGCAGACCGTGTGAAAGAGCCCAAAGATATAAAACTGTAATTTTTTGTGAAGAATCAACAACAAGTGGGACACAATCATGAAGTGGAACAAATTTATTGTATAATTTAAACTTTGTTAACAAATAAAAAAAAAAAACGGAAAAATTGGGCGTGCAAAATTATCCAGCCCCTTTACTTTCAGTGCAGCAAACTCTCTCCAGAAGTTCAGTGAGGATCTCTGAATGATCCAATGTTGGCCTAAATGACTAATGATGATAAATAGAATCCACCTGTGTGTAATCAAGTCTCCGTATAAATGCACCTGCACTGTGATAGTCTCAGAGGTCCGCTTAAAGCGTAGAGAGCATCATGAAGAACAAGGAACACACCAGGCAGGTCCGAGATACTGTTGTGGAGAAGTTTAAAGCCGGATTTGGATACAAAAAGATTTCCCAAGCTTTAAACATCCCAAGGAGCACTGTGCAAGAGATAATATTGAAATGGAAGGAGTATCAGACCACTGCAAATCTACAAAGACCTGGCCGTCCCTCTAAGCTTTCGGCTCATACAAGGAGAGGACTGATCAGAGATGCAGCCAAGAGGCCCATGATCACTCTGGATGAACTGCAGAGATCTACAGCTGAGGTGGGAGACTCTGTCCATAGGACAACAATCAGTCGTATACTGCACAAATCTGGCCCTTATGGAAGAGTGGCAAGAAGAAAGCTATTTCTTAAAGATATCCATAAAAAGTGTCGTTTAAAGTTTGCCACAAGCCACCTGGGAGACACACCAAACATGTGGAAGAAGGTGCTCTGGTCAGATGAAACCAAAATCAAACTTTTTGGCAACAATGCAAAAAGTTATGTTTGGCGTAAAAGCAACACAGCTCATCACCCTGAACACACCATCCCCACTGTCAAACATGGTGGTGGCAGCATCATAGATTTGTCTTCCAACAAGACAATGATCCAAAACATAAAGCAAAATCTACAATGGAATGGTTCACAAATAAACATATCCAGGTGTTAGAATGGCCAAGTCAAAGCCCAGACCTGAATCCAATCGAGAATCTGTGGAAAGAACTGAAAACTGCTGTTCACAAACGCTCTCCATCCAACCTCACTGAGCTCGAGCTGTTTTGCAAGGAGGAATGGGCAAAAATTTCAGCCTCTCGATGTGCAAAACTGATAGAGACATACCCCAAGCGACTTACAGCTGTAATTGCAGCAAAAGGTGCCGCTACAAAGTATTATCTTAAGGGGGCTGAATAATTTTGCACGCCCAATTTTTCAGTTTTTTATTTGTTAACAAAGTTTGAAATATCCAATAAATTTCGTTCCACTTCATGATTGTGTCCCACTTGTTGTTGATTCTTCACAAAAAAATACAGTTTTATATCTTTATGTTTGAAGCCTGAAATGTGGCAAAAGGTCGAAAAGTTCAAAGGGGCCGAATACTTTCGCAAGGCCCTGTATATCATTTCCTTCCTGAAATCTATCTGCCCTTAAAATGGTAGTATTCTCCACTTTTTACCTTTTACCTACAGGTAAGCCTATAATAAGGCTTACCTGTAGGTATAATTAATATTATGACTTGCAGGTTTAGGAGATATTCGTCCTGCATGCAGCTGCTGAAACCAGCGGCGCATGCGCTCTGAAGGTCCGGACCTTCAGAGCTCTTTGCCGGATTCTTGCTGGAAAGTAACTCCCGCGCGCATGTGCAGGAGTGACGTCATCATGGCTCCGGCCACTCAAAGCGCTGGAGCTGCCGAACCAGGAAGAAACGCAGAGGGAACATGACGGCTCCCTCAGCGGTGATTGGGTGACCGTATCGGGGCTTCATTTTAAGGTATTTCATATGCCTTTCTCCTGCAGGGTTTTTTTTTTTGTTTGTTTTTTAGGTGATTATACAACCGCTTTAACTCAGGCATGTAGTCAGGAGGGTGTGCATAGTTAAAAAAAAAAGCCCATCCTCCAAATTGCCCATGAAGACTCCTGGGATGTATGACATCATTTTGGCCTAGACCAAAAATAAGGAAGCAACTAAAGAAATGTAAAAAGAAAAAAGAAAAAGTTAACAAGTAAACATAATATACATTAATATCTATTTAGTAATTAGCAACATAAGGATTACAAATATGTAACACTGATTGAGAGAGTTTAGTAGTATTTTCAATATTACCTGATTTTACAATTGTACATGTTTTTTATTCAAATCAACTATCAGCTAACACTTTACACTAATGGCTTTCTTTCCTTATATATTCCTATTTGTTCGCTCTCTCCATTCATCTTTTGTTCTGTATTCTATAAGAGGCTTCCTTATGCTGCTCACAGCTACAGTGTCAGTACATACTGACTTTTCTTTGGTTACAAGAATTCATTAGTGTATGAAGCAATTCTTACTAGCCTTATGTAAAAATCGGACATAGGTCCTTTTTATACGCATTCCATAACTCCACAATTATTATGAGATACTTGGGAAAGTGAACATGCATAGCATTAGAACATATCCTTCAGAACCCTGACATTCAATAGAGTTAAAAGGCCATGAACCCAGTAATATAGCCCAAAGATACACAGCTGTGAAACCACAACTCATCTTGTAGCCTTTCTGTAGCCATCAAAGCTTCATTTTTTTCTTTGTTGAACGCGTTAATGGCAGCAATCTTCATTGCTACTGTATCTGCCCATATCATGTGTTAAATGAATGCCGATTATGTTGTATTTTTTATTTTTTTTCTAAAGGTCATATCAAGCAAAACACGTAAAGGGTGATGAAGGCTGAACTCTTAGTTACGAATATGGGGGAGCACCAAGATGAAGTGCGTCTGGAATTGACACGAGTCAGTAGTCTGTAAAACCGGGCATACCGGTTGTACATGGAGTGGAGAGTCATTCAACATTAGGAAGAGAATTAAAGCGGAGTTCCACCCTGGATTTTTTTTTTTTTTTTTTAATACCCCCGGGACAGTCAGGGCTAGTACATTCCACAATGGCTAGCCTCTGATCTGTCCCGGGTTGCACTTACCTGTTAGGACAGATACTTACCTTGCAAACGTCTTGTCCAGCGCTGCCATCTCAGATGTGGGCAGCTTGAAGCCAGCGAGATCCCCTTCGGCGTCTTCTTCCGCCTTCTTTGGTCCCACGATGCTCTGCGCCGGCCCCGACGTCACTTCCGAGTCGCGCGCGTCATCCCTCTACAGCTTCTGGGCATGCCCAGAAGCTGTTTAGAAGGGGATGACGCGCGCGACCCGGAACTGACGTCGGAGCCGGTGCAGGCGCATTGATTCCTGGGAGCTATGACGTTCAGCTCCCAGGAATCATTGCAGAGCCAGGAAGTGACGACGGGCCGCGGCCGAGGAAGGAGGAAGAAGGAAGTAAGGTAAGTATTTTTTCTTCGCTACGAGGTAAGTAAAAAAAAAAAAAATATGCGATTATCCATTTCTTTTTCAGGTGACCCGGAGCGAGAAGATGGAGGTAAGTATAAAAATAGGGTGGAACTCCACTTTAAGCGTGACTTGATGCCCAAGATATTATGTGAGGGAAACTACTGCTTCATGCTTCAACATTTGGAAGAGAATTAAGCGTGACTTGATGCCCAAGATATTATGTGAGGGAAACTACTACTTCATGTATGCTACAGCTCCTAAACTTGAATTTAGGAGCTTTTAGTATTTTTTAGTGGAAGAGGACTCCAGTGGTAACCTGTGAAGCTCTGGTGAACTCCATGCCCAAGAGGGTTAAGGAGGTGCCGGAAAATAATGGTGGCCACACAAAATATTGACACTTTGGGACCAATCTGGACATTTTTTTTAACTTAGGGGTGTACTCACTTTTGTTGCCAGTAGTTTAGACATTAATGGCTGTGTGTTGAGTTATTTTGAGGGAACAGCAAATGTACACTGTTATACAAGCTGTACACTCACTACTTTACATTGTAGCAAAATGTCAGTTCTTTAGTGTTGTCACAGGAAAAGATATAATAAAATATAGGAGTGTATTTACTTTTGTGAGATACTGTAGATGCCGCACCTTGGGTGAGCCGGCGTCATCCTCCAGGGTAACCTGCTTGTTCACTTATCCAGCTAGTCGGTGGGAGCCTCTTTACTGCTATAGCTACTGGTCTCTGAGCCTGACCCCCTGACCGTGACAATTAATATTAATGTCAGTGTGTATTAGGTAGGATTAAAAAAGTAAAATGTACACAATTGTTTCTGGACTATGGGTACAAACAACAACAAATATACACACGTGTGGTATCACTGTGATCATCAGAAGCAGGACATTTTTTTTGGGGTTGTTCTTTGGATCATTGGTTATGGTAATCATAAGAAGTATACAGGTACATTTAAATCAGGGTGACCAGACGTTCCCTGTTTCCAGGGACAGTTCCCGGATTGAGGACACTGTCCCCGGTCCAAGTCTGTCCCTGGATTCAGGGCCGGATTAATGTAGACAGGGCATCCCATGCTGGTGGCTTAGATGCAGATGCCCCCTGCTGGATGATCTCACTGCCGCTCCTGCTGCTGTTCTGTGGAGGAAAGGCAGAGCCAAAAATTGGCTGTGTGGCGGGCTGAGAACAGGAGGTGAGCAGATGGGGGGGGGGGGTCTGTTTGGACACAGGTGAGGGCAATTTGAGAGCAAGGGTCAGAGCCTATGCTGCTGCATGGAGAGATGGAGAGTTTAGCTGTTGTGGGGGGAAGGACGAAGAGGTGGCTGCAGAGATAATCTGTGATAGAAGGGTGCAGAGGTGAGCTATGGATGTGGGGGCAGAAGTGTCCTTGAGCATAGCAAACCTCTGAACCCTGTACTCTATGCCTAACACCCACCTGTATATTATGTAGTCCTGTGCCCAGTGATCTGTGTATTATGCAGTCCTGTACCCAGCACTCTGTGTATTATGTAGTCCTGTGCCCAGCGCTCTGTGTATCATGTAGTCCTGTGCCCAGCGCTTCTGTGTATCATGTAGTCCTGTGCCCAGCGCTCTGTGTATCATGTAGTCCTGTGTCCAGTGCTCTGTGTATCATGTAGTCTTGTGCCCAGCGCTCTGTGTATCATGTAGTCCTGTGCCCAGCGCTCTGTGTATTATGTAGTCCTGTGCCCAGCGCTCTGTGTATCATGTAGTCCTGTGCCCAGCGCTCTGTGTATTATGTAGTCCTGTGCCCAGCGCTCTGTGTATCATGTAGTCCTGTGCCCAGCGCTCTGTGTATCATGTAGTCCTGTACCCAGCGCTCTGTGTATCATGTAGTTCTGTGCACAGTGCTCTGTGTATCATGTAGTCCTGTGCCCAGCGATCTATGTATTATGTAGTCCTGTGCCCAGCGCTCTGTGTATTATGCAGTCCTGTACCCAGCACTCTGTGTATTATGTAGTCCTGTACCCAGCGATCTGTGTATTATGTAGTCCTGTGCCCAGCGCTCTGTGTATTATGCAGTCCTGTACCCAGCACTCTGTGTATTATGTAGTCCTGTACCCAGCGCTCTGTGTATTGTGTAGTCCTGTGCCCAGTGCTCTGAGTATTATGTAGTCCTGTGCCCAGCGCTCTGTGTATTATGTAGTCCTGTGCCCAGCGCTCTGTGTATCATGTAGTCTTGTGTCCTCGGATTTCATTTTAAAAATCTGGTCACCTTAATTTAAATATATGATATTTTTACTATTTTGTATCAGTTTTCCTTTGATAGTAAAAAAAAAAAAAAATCAGGGGATTTCCATTATCATTTACCAACAAACGAAAGCCCAATTTGTTCTGGAAAAAAACAAGGTACAATTCACTTAGATACAATAGGTATTTGTGACGATATGTACAGTTATTATACACACGTCAAAGTTGAAAAACTGTGTTCAGGCATTAACATTTCTTTTACCCTCCGTCATGAAGGGGTTAAGCAAGTCGAACATTCTTATGTGTTTTTTTGTCTTCATGCTTTCGAAATCCGCTAGGACAGTTAGATCATACAATAACCACCTGCTGATACTTTGTAATGATTCCAAGTAAACTAGTTCAGTGTCCTGGCTGTCAGCTTGAAGCCATCTTATCCTAGTGTGTAATTACATTACATTAATAGCAAATACAGATGAATTGTATGACACTGACTACTCCAAAGTGAATAATTCTTTCTGGATGCTATTTTTTATTTATATACTGCTCATATCTTTTCACCTTTTCTCTAAATGAGCCCCAAATTTGCAGAGCTCTCTTGGAAAACAAAGCTGGAAACTTAAAGAGGAACTGCAGTAATTCCACAATATATATAATATATATATATATATATATATATATATATATATGCAGACAGACACACTCACACCACTGCTTGCCTGCACATTTCTCCTCTCTTGATGAATACTCATGGATCTCTGACGTCTCCTGTTACCTCTGCCCCTTCCAGCTCTACAGCTCCCCTTGGCTCTCCTATGACTCATCCCTCCTCCCTTACTGGCAAACTCTCATGGGAGGGAGAGAGAGCTGTGCATGATGTCATTAGCCCTAGGCTAATTACCAGACAAGAAAGAGGAAGTGGGCTGCATAAGATATTTACTGGCAGAAAAAAAAAATGTTTTACTATCTAAAGTTAAAACAACAAGGGCAGAAGATTTAATAGATGGAAAGATGAAAAAATGACTGAAGGTCCACTTTAAGAGATCTATTTTTGGAGTTTGTGTATCCCTATGGAAAAAAGTGTTGGAAACAGGGGCATAACTATAGGGTCGCAGGGATCGCAACTGCATCCGGGTTCCATGCTTCAGGGGGCCCCTGCTGCTCCCCTGTCAGATTTGTCTGCTCCTGGATAGGAGGGGGTGGCACGGCTTATAGAAAAACCAAACCCCTCTATTATCCTCCTGGCTCCTGCAGCTGCTGAATGCCTGCCGGAAGGAGAGGAGGACAAGCGGGCTTTCAGTGGCTGTAGGAGCCAGGAGGATAATGGAGGGATTTGGTTCTTCTATAAGCCACTCTGCCGTGCTGTGCCTCCTATCCAGCCTGGTGCCTGGGTCATGAATCTGCCTCTCAGCTCCGGCCCCTTGACTCCGGGTCCCGCAACTCCAGCCTGCTGCTGGGTAAGTCTTAATACCTGCCGGAGTGTACAAATGCATTCTCTGCCCCCCTGTTGTCACACTGCCCCCCCCCTGCTGTCACACAGGGCCCACCTTGCTGTCACACTGCCCCCCTGTCATACTACCCTCCTCCTATCATACTGCCCCCTCCTGTCATACTGCTCCCTCCTGTCACACAGCCCTCCTCCTGTCACACAGCCCCCCCTCCTCTCTAGGGTTTGGGGGCCCTTCATGGTTTCTTGCACCAGGATCCTGAAGGTTCTAGTTACACCTCTGGTTGGAAAATATGTAAAAGCCTGAACATTTCACAACCGCTCAATAAAATGATATAGATATAGGACAGTGCAAATGTTTTCAGCTTGGACAAATAGACCAATAGCCTTGACACAAATTTGGAGGCATTGTATAATGTGAGGAAATTGCTACTCTTAAAGCACAACTCTGGGCAATTTTGTAAAAATGTCCCCCAGCAGGGGTTTAAGATAAAAAAAGCATCTCTGGTTTCAATACTTATCTCCAGCGAAACCCTCGCAGTACTTTTTTCTGGCATTAAATGTCCTCGGTCTGTAAGGCTGAGGACACACTGTGAGTGGAAGGTGTCATGGACCCACCCTTGAGGTGGCATGGCCAGGGCCCCCTGCACTCATTGTGTAATAATTTGAGGTAAATATGATCATGTGGCTGTCTGTATAATTGAGGACTTCCCACCATATGGAGAAGATCCACGATCTGGAGAAGATTCAATGTGGATGACAACCCTTCATGTCATGTGACTGGTTTGAACATAACTAAAAATGTTTTAGGTATAACACATAACTAAAAGGCAAATCTTTTTTTTTGTTTTGGATACAATGGAAATGTATTAGGTATTTATTGCTGTCTATGTCCCCGTTAGAGAGATTTACCCTCTCATTTTGTCCTGTTTACCATTATTATTCAAAGTGAAAGTAAAAGTAAATTTTGGGTTGTCCCCAAAAAAGTAACAGAGGGGAAATCTTCCAATGGGGACCTGCGAGGCCCCAAGGGATTCCCTTAATTTGCAGGATTTTCCACTTTCAATTTTGGCTATGGGACAGGAAGTGATGGGAAATCTCCCCAAGGGAACGCAGATGGCAAAAAAAATAAAATCTGATAGTGGATAACCCTTCCTTTCTCTAGCCAAAAAAGGTTTTGCCTATAGTTCTACTTTATAGCTGAAATTTAAGTATGGTCCATTTTGTCAGCTTGGACCAATGTAAGTATGCATGTGTCACACCTGGCCAGTCCCTGTGGAAGGTGGAAATCACTGAAGTAGACATCGCTACGCTGGTGATCTCTGCTAGCTTCTGGGTCCCGTGCCGAGAAGCTGCCCTGCTGCATTGTGAACACAGGAGGTTTGCTTGCTTGGCACGGGTGCCATTCAGAGAACACTTTTCATTTTTTTTCAATGAATTCAAACTGTTCTCTGATTGAGCGAGGCAGAGAGACGGGGCGGTGACATCACAATATCTGCCTTATCCATTCACAGAATGCTTTACATTAACTGAGAAAATACAAAGCATTCTCTGAAAGGTGCCTGTTTCGAGCAAAGCAGCAAGACAGCCTATTGCAAAGGGACCCACAAGCTAGTAGAGACCTCTACTACTTAGATTTCCAGCTTCCAGGGGGGTCCCACAGGTATGGTATATAACTACTTACATTGGTTCAAGCTGGACCAACGTAACTATACAAAAATAGCCTTTTCTAAACTTTAGCGTTTAGTATGTCCTTAACAGGGGCTCCTAGCTCAAATTTTGTTTTTGGCTGGGTGGTAGTCAGCCCACGCGAATAGTATAGTCCTTTACCTGGTCTTTCTCTAAGCTTCAATTGGGTTGTGATTTCTCACATTCACCATTAGGTATCAAAGGTGCCACTGGTCATAGTGTGAAATCTCATAAACAAGACTGAGTTATGAATATTTGTGTTTCCTTCAACAAATCAAGTAGGAGGTTTAAGTCATTGGTGCATGCTGGGGGGAAATATAAATATTTGGCACAGGCCATGTGCCCGCTCTCTTCCCCTGTGCTGAGGCCTGAGGAGGTGCTGCTATACTGAGCTCCGCAATTAGGGCCCGTAGCCTGTTTGGGGCCTATCATATGCTGAATATGGTCCTGGTGCTGTCTTGCCTGGTGGGGGGAGGGAGTTATGTACATGTGAAAAAGTGGTCCTGAAGCTGTCCTATGGGTCTTGAAGAAAGCTGTGCTAAGGAGGAGACCCAGGGGAGGCCCCTTGCTGGAGAGAGCCAGGAAGAATTCTGGTTTCTAACAGGCCTGGTAAATAACGGAGGACACACTAAGGTTTGGGAACAGGCTTATAGTGTTGCTGGGTCAGGTTCTGGAGAGTTCTGGTATTGATATGGTTCTGGAGAGTCTGTAAGTGATCTTCTATGGTACCTGGGACCCATAACCCTCACCTCTCTAACCTTTCTGCAATAAAACTTTAAAACAAAAAAAAAAAGTGACTGCAGCCCAATATCCTTTCTCTGCCCCCCACCCCCCCCATTTTAGCCATGGACTCAACCCTGGGGTGAAATTCTAGCCTTGCCCTGTCTTCTGGAGGTGCCATCCTGTGTTTAGGGGGGGTGCTACAAGTATAAAAGAAAAAAAATATAGTAGAGTGAAGGTGATGTGAGCTCAGCTCCGGAAGGTTTTACCCCCTTAATGACCAGGCCATTTTTTGCGATTCAGCACTGCACTATTTTAATTGAAAATTGCGCGGTCGTGCGGCGCTGTATCTAAATAAAATTGATGTCCTTTTTTTCCCACAAATAGAGCTTTCTTTTGGTGGTATTTTGCGCTATAAACAAAAAAAGAGCGACAATTTTGAAAAAAACACAATATTTTTTACTTTCTGCTATAAAACATTCCCAATAAAAAAATTTAAAAAATCAAATTCAGTTTAGGCCAATTTGTATTTTGCTACATATTTTTGGTAAAAATAAAATCCCAAAAAGCGTATAACAATTGGTATGCGCAAAAGTTACAGCGTTTACAAATTATGGGCTAGATTGTTGGACTTTTATTATTTTTTTTGTGTTAGTAATGCCGGCGATTAGCGTTTTTTATCGGGACTGCGACATTGCAGCAGACAAATCTGTCACTACCGTGACACTTTTTTGGGGACCAGTGACATTAATCAAGTAATCAGTGCTAAATAATATGCACTGTTCCTGTATAAATGACACTGGCAGGGAAGGGTTTAACACTAGGGGTGATCAAGGGGTTAAATATGTTCCCTATTTGTGCTTTCTAACTGTGTGGGGGGATGGATTTAACAGAGGCACAGAGAGATCAGTGATTCAACTTAGCTGAATCACACAATCTTTCCCTGCCTGTCTGACAGGAGAGCCGTCTTGTATTGTTTACATTCCAGACGGCTCTTCTGTCAGTATTGCCGAAGGTTGTGGGAGGCCGGCGGCGATCGAGCCCGCTCTTCCTGCAGTCTGCCCCCATGTTGTGTCCAATCACAGCAGGAGCGCGATTCCGGCACATAATCACATAAATCTACATGATTATGCGCAGCGGAGCCACCCTGCCGCAGTAAATCTACATGGGGCGGTCGGCAAGTGGTTAAAAAAAAATCTCCAGTTCTTAAAAAAAAAAAAAAAGAAGTTTATAACATGTGACGGGAGTAACTTTGGTTGGGGGGCCCTTGGAGCCCAGCTTACGTTAGAGAGGTTGGGAAATCCCTCTCTCAGCCACCTAAGCCCCTCTTATGTGAAAGTCACCCTGTGTCCATTAGGGACACAGGGTGACCAAGGAAATGATGGACAGCTACTTAATGGACACTGAGAATATGGTTTGGATTTCTTCAAATGAGACAGTAATATTTATCAATCATATATCTCGAGAAATATATGAAGACTATTCCTGGCCTGTTTCATTCGGAACATGTTCATTGAAAGAGCTAATCACATTGGCCTCTGTTCCATGTTCTTCAATGTAAGAGACGGACAGTCTGTTACTGGTGGTCTCCTGCTATTGTCTGTGTATTGAGGTGTGATGAGTTTTCTGTTAGCCACTTGCCAACCGCCTACCGCCTCTTTAATGCGGCAGGGCGGCTCGGCTGCGTCCAGTCACATAGTACTACGTGACTGGAGTGCATGTGGTTTCAGCGGCGCACGCGTGCCGCCAGAGCCATGCTCCCGCTGTATTTAGACACAGCAGGAGGCGGGCCGTGGGAGGAGCGGCAGTGATTGCCGCTGCTCTCCCGCGATCATCCGGGAAACCGAGAGAAGACCCGCCTGCTTATGTAAATAAAGCAGGCGGATCTTCTGTCAGACAAGCAGGGACAGATCAGCAGTTTCAGCTAAGCTGAAACTGCGATCTCTCTGTGCCTGTCACAGAACCCCCAGCCCCCCCCCCCACACACACAGTCAGTAAGCACATTAGGCATACATTAACCCCTTTGATCACCCCCAGTATTAACCCCTTCCCTGCCAGTGTCATTTATGCAGTAACAGTGCATATTATTTAGCACTGATTACTCTATTAGTGTCACTGGTCCCCAAAAAGTGTCAAAAATGTCAGTTAGGGGTCCGATCTTTCCGCCACAATGTCGCAGTCCCACTAAAAATCACAGATCGCCACCATTACTAATAATATAAATGAATAAATAAAAAGTCCAAAAATCTATCCCGTCGTTTGTAAACACTATAACTTTTGCGTAAACCAATTAAAATACGCTTTAGAGGATTATTTTTTTTACCTAAAATATGTAGCAGAATACAAATTAGCCTAAATTGATAAAAAAAAATTTATTGCAAATGTTTTAAAGCAGAAAGTAAAAAATATTGTGTTTTTTTTTTCAAAATTGTCGCTCAATTTTTGTTTATAGAGCAAAATCTAAAAACCGCAGAGGTGATCAAATACCACCAAAAGAAAGAAAGCTCTATTTGTGGGAAAAAAAAGGACATCAATTGTATTTGGGTACAGCGTCGCACGACCGCGCAATTTTCCGTTAAAATAACGCAGTGCCGAATCGCAAAAAATGGCCTGGTCATTAAGGGGGCAAATCCTTCTGGTCCAGAAATTGTTAAGCATGTCTGTCCCATTGTTAATTGTTAATTAACTCACCTATTGTTTCTGTTCAGATGGCTAGATAAATAGCTCAGGTTTATTATATTTCTGTCTGCAATCTCATTTGCATATGATAATGTAATCAGGCACCTGACCTGTGTGTGGTATATATCCGGTGTGAGTTTGTTCAATAAAAGTTCCAGATCTTGTACAAGCTATTCTCGGCTAGCTTTGTATGGGGGGGGGGGGGCGGCAAGAATATCTGATATCTATGTTCAGACTGGAGGAAGCGGTATTCTGACGGATGCACACAAACACAGTGTGGGTCGCGATTCCGTTACATAACAGATATATAAAATCTATACAAACCATTACATTGTTTCATAAAATTAAACATTGCTTTTCCATTTTATTCCACCAACAACCAAGTTTTTCTGTAACTGCCAATATTGTGTCTTTTTTTTTATCTTACCCGCAATCACAGCAATAGTTCTTGGTCTTTTAATGACATTTCCTGCTGCTGTAATTGGCTCATTGCTTTCCAGGGCTCGGGGTCAAATGATACGAATCGACAGCAACGTTATGCACTAACAGTTTCATCTTTGATGAGATGCTTTGCAAGGATGCTGCATGATTAAAGGAACACTGGGGGCTTGTGATTTTTTTTTTTACAACAATACTGATCATAAAAATGAAAGTAAGGAAATTAGTCCAATTAGTGTTTTCTTTGGACAAGCTAACTGGAGTGGTTTGCATCAGTATCCGAGGAACAAAAGCAGGTAGGATTCTGCAGTAAAGCTGGCTGGAGTTCTTGAAATGCCTGCAGTTGGACATTAGAGAAAGAGATATCTGTTTGTCATTTGCTTACTTGTTTTTTTTTTTGTTTTTTTGTATGACAAAAGAAAAACAAAACTGTAAAAGAAAATAAAACAATTTGATAAAATACATTTAAAAGATAAATATTAAAAAAACTAAAAAAATAAAACTGGCTGGAGTTCTTGAAATGCCTGCAGTTGGCCAGTAGAGGAAGAGATATCTGTTTGTCATTTGCTTACTTGTTTTTGTTTTTTTGTATGACAAATGAAAAACAAAACTGTAAAAGAAAATAAAACAATTTGATAAAATACATAAATAATAAAAATAAATAAATAAATAAAGCTGGCTGAAGTTCTTGAAATGACTGCAGTTGGCCAGTAGAGTAAGAGATATCTGTTTGTCATTTGCTTACTTGTTTTTTTTTTTTGTATGACAAAAGAAAAATAAAACTGTAAAAGAAAATAAAACAATTTGATAAAATACATTTAAAAGATAAATAATAAAATAAAAAATAAAAATAAAGCTAGCTGGAGTTCTTGAAATGCCTGCAGTTGGCCAGTAGAGGAAGAGATATCTGTTTGTCATTTGCTTACTTGTTTTTTTTTTTGTTTGTTTTTGTTTTTTTGTATGACAAAGAAAAAAAAACTGTAAAAGAAAATAAAACAATTTGATAAAATAAATTTAAAAGATAAATAATAAAAAATAAATAAAAAGTAAACCTGGCTGGAGTGCTTGAAATGCCTGCAGCTTGCCAGTAGAGGAAGAGATATCTGTTTGTCATTTGCTTACATTTTTTTTTTTTTTTTGTATGACATTAGAATTAAAAAAAAAAAAAAAACTACAAAAACAATTAGAAATGAACTAAGAAAACAAAAAAGATGTAGAAAAGAAATAACACAATTAAAAAAATAAATAAAAAGTAAAGCTGCCTTTAGCTCTTGAAATGCCTGCAGCTTGCCAGTAGAGGAAGAGATATCTGTTTGTCATTTGCTTACTTGTTTTATTTATTTTTTTTGTTTTTTTGTATGACAAAAGAAAAACAAAACTGTAAAAGAAAATAAAACAATTTGATAAAATACATTTAAAAGATAAATAATAATAAAACAAATAAAGCTAGCTGGATTTCTTGAAATGTCTGCAGTTGGCCAGTAGAGGAAGAGATATCTGTTTGTCATTTGCTTACTTGTTTTTTTTTGTTTTTTGTATGACAAAGAAAAAAAACAAAACTGTAAAAGAAAATAAAACAATTTGAGAAAATAAATTTAAAAGATAAATAATAAAAAATAAATAAAATGTAAACCTGGCTGGAGTGCTTGAAATGCCTGCAGCTGGCCAGTAGAGGAAGAGATATCTGTTTGTCATTTGCTTACGGGTTTTTTTTCTTGTTTTTTGTTTTTTTTGTATGACAAAAAAAAAAAAAAAACTGTAAAACAAAATAAAGCAATTTGATAAAATACATTTCAAAGATAAATATCTTAAAAAAAATTAAGAAAAATAAAGCTGGCTGGAGTTCTTGAGTTCTGAAGTTGGGCAGTAGAAGAAGAGATATCAGTTTGTCATTTGCTTCCTTTTTTTTTTGTATGACATTAAAATTAAAAAACAAAAAAAACTATAAAATATGAACTAAGAAAAAAAAAAAGATGTAGAAAAGAAATAGCACAATTAAAAAATAAATAAAACATAAAGCTTCCTGTAGTTCTTGAAATGCCTGCAGCTTGCCAGTAGAGGGAGAGATATCTGTTTGTCGTTTGCTTACTTTTTTTTACTTTTTTTTTTTTTTTTGGAAAAATAAAAAAGCAAAACTGTAAAAAAAAAAAATACAAAAATAAAATAAAACAAATGCAATAAAAAAAAAAAAAGTAAGAACACAATACAGTATTAATATAACATCATGCACGATGTTATATTAATACTGTATTGTGTTCTTACTGTACTTTGTATAGTTTATATCTCAAGTTTGTAACGGGGAGTTCCAGTCCAGTAGGGGGCGTGTGAGGTTGGATGTGAACGCTCACAGAATTGCCTATAAAATTAGCAGCTGGCAAAAGAGAAGTTACCAGGGCACGCAGGACGGCCTCTATTCTCTGAAGTACAGTCCTAATGTGCGTTAGCTGCTGAATTGCAAATGTGCGGAATTAGAGTAACTTTATAAACTAAATTAAAAAAATACATCTTCACTTAAAGGTAGTTACAGATATTACTGACCCCTAACTTCCCAACAATCACACATAATATAACAGAAATATGTTTCCAATTCTAAGGCGCTCAGTATCTGGGGGAAAAAAAAAAATCCTAAAGCGGAACTACACTGTATTTAAGCACCACAAACTGAAAATTCTATTTAATTAATTTCATTAAAATGCAAAGCAACCCCCCCCCCCCCCGACACACACACACACACACACGCATCCATTCATGTCTCCATACTTTATTTTCGTGAGAAATTTCACCCCATTTCTAGCCACGGCTATCTAGATACTTAAAGCGGAGTTCCACCTTTTTAATAAGTTGAGATGTACGTAATCCCCTTTAAAAATGATTTTACCAATGTAAACGATTAATTTTTTTTTTTTTGCAAGGAAATACCTTTTTTTCTTCTTTATTCATCCGCACTTCTGGATCCGGCCGCCTATTGGTGATTACGTCACTCGGCGATTCGCAAGGGCTCCTGGATAAGTGGCGTCATGTAGCCCAGCATACTTTGCGAATCGTCTAGTGACTAAATCTCGCGTTATATCCATACCGGCACCAGCTGTACTCAGGGATGGATTCCTTTCATTCCGTGCTCTGCCCCGCCTCCACTCAGTGAGCTCTACAGGATGTATTGCTTTCAGTCCGCGCTCCGCCCCGCCTCCACTCAGTGAGCTCTACGGGATGTATTGCTTTCAGTCCGCGCTCCGCCCCGCCTCCGCTCAGTGAGCTCTACAGGAGGTAATGCTTTCAGTCCGCGCTCCGCCCCGCCCCGCCTCTGCCCCACCTCCTCTCACTGAGCTCTACGGGATGTATTGCTTTCAGTCCGCGCTCCGCCCCACCTCCGCTCAGTGAGCTCTACAGGAGGTAATGCTTTCAGTCCGCGCTCCGCCCCGCCTCTGCCCCGCCTCCTCTCAGTGAGCTCTACGGGATGTATTGCTTTCAGTCCGTGCTCCGCCCCGCCTCTGCCCCGCCTCCTCTCAGTGAGCTCTACGGGAGATAATGCTTTCAGTCCACGCTCCGCCCCGCCTCTGCCCTGCCTCCTCTCAGTGAGCTCTACAGGATGTATTTCTTTCAGTCCGCGCTCAGCCCCGCCTCTGCCCCGCCTCCTCTCAGTGAGCTCTACGGGAGGTAATGCTTTCAGTCTGCGCTCCACCCCGCCTCTGCCCCGCCTCCTCTCAGTGAGCTCTACGGGATGTAATGCTTTCAGTCCACGCTCCGCCCCGCCTCCTCTCAGTGAGCTCTACGGGATGTAATGCTTTCAGTCCACGCTCTGCCCCGACTCTGCCCCGCCTCCTCTCAGTGAGCTCTACGGAATGTAATGCTTTCAGTCCACTATCCGCCCTGCCTCTGCCCCGCCTCCTCTCAGTGAGCTCTACGGGATGTATTGCTTTCAGTCCACGCTCCGCCCTGCCTCTGCCCCGCCTCCTCTCAGTGAGCTCTACGGAATGTAATGCTTTCAGTCCGCGATCCGCCCCGCCTCCGCAAACATCCGAAACAGAATTAACCTGAACTAATTATCTAGCCATCTGGACAGAACAATGAGAGGTCATTAATATTTAACATCGGGACAGGCAGCCTTAACACAATCCACATCCCACCTCAATAGATAGACAATAGCACAAGACTTCCAATGACAGTCTGTCCGCCCCCTACATTGAAGTACATTAAATATGCATTATCTCAATACACAAACAATAGGGAAAGCCTGTCTCTGACATTGAAGGACATGGAACAGAAGTCAATGTGATTAGCTCTTTTAATGAACATGTTCAGAATCAAACAGGAAAAGTCCTCACATATTTCTCGAGATACATGGCTGACAAATATTACTGTCCCACTTGAAGCAATTCAAACCATTAAGTATCTGTCTTCCACTCCCAGTGAGGGTGAGTACCGTCACATTGGTAATCTGCAATATAATAAATTCTTCTACTACGGACGCTTCCTGGGTGGAGCGAAATGCATTAAGCAGGTGGATACTTCTGGTTATAAGTATAGGAAACAAAGAAGGCGCGTAGGCCTAGCGCATTATCCTCAAAACATGTTTTTCAAATGGTATAAAACGGAGGGGAATGCAAAAGTGACAGCAAAGTGACAGCACCCGGCTGAGAGGTACGGAATTGGACCACAAGAGTCCTTCAGCTATACCAGTATTCATCAAGACAAGGCCCTGAAGAAGAGGGTAATTTCGAAACGCATTAGCCAATGTGTCTACAAGCATTGTGAATTTACTTACATGGACTTAAGCAGGTGATGTTATGTCTAAGCTATGATGCAAGCATTGGTTTGTGAGTATAAAAGGAGAGGGGATGAAAAGATCTATGTTTACATTAATAGATGGCTGCCGCTGTTCATCTCAACGTGAAAAAAATCTGTAAAATTAGGAACTGTAGCGCAAACCCAAAATCAATAATCAAACCTCATAAGTGAATACAAAATACACCAAACATGCCTGAAAACCTAAACAAACATCTACCTCCAATGCACAAATAATACAACATATTAGAGCAATCAAGTAGCCAGTGAAAGTCCTCAAATGGAAGAGGAAAAAAGTGCTTGCGTGCTAAAAAATAAGTTCATAAAGTGGCAAGCATGTAGCCAGTGAAATTCTTGGATATCTCATACAGTGCTCAGTGTTCCACTCCCTAGCAGCAAACACACTTACCAGATATCATGGACCCCTTAGCCATATAGCATGTGGGTCTGGCAGACTTTACTGGTAAGTAAGACCAGGTGCAATTCCCGTACATCCTTGCCAGAGATATGACTCATAGAAGGGAAGAGAAAGGGTCCAGAAAATGTATTTACCAGTAAAGCCTGCAAGACATTGGCACTTAACTACTTGCCGAACGCTCCATGCAGATTTACTGCGGCAGGACGGCAGAACGGCTCGGCTTTGCATTATCCCCTAAATCTACGTGATTATGAGCACGTGGTTTCTGCGGCGCGTGCGCGCCGCCAGAGCCGCACGCCCGCTGTGATTAGACAAAGCGGGAGCCAGACCACGGGAGGAGCGGGCTCAATCGCAGTCGGCTTCCCACGATCTTCAGCTAGAATGACAGAAGAGCTGCCTGCTTATGTAAACAATGTAAGACGGCTCTTCTTTTGGACAGGCAGGGAAAGATTGTGTGATTCAACTAAGCTGAATCTCCGATTTCTCTGTGCCTCTGTTCAACCCATCCCCCTACACAGTCAGTAAGCACTATTAGGCATTCACTTAACCCCTTTGATCACCCCCAGTGTTAACCCCTTCCCTGCCAGTGTCATTTATACAGTAACAGTGCATATTATTTAGCACTGATTACTGTATTAATGTCACTGGTCCCCCCCCAAAAGTGTCAAAAATGTCAGTTAGGGGTCCGATCTGTCCGCCGCAATGTCGCAGTGCTGCTAAAAATTGCTGATCGCCGCCATTACTAATAAAAAATAAATAAATAAATAAAAAGATCTGTGGAGACCATGGATATACTTTACTGGCACTGACCCCTACCTATATAAAACGCTAAAAATGACTTATGCACAAATCTCTGATGGTGTGTGTAGCAGTCAAATCCACCAATAACACCTTGGTAAGTGAAAGTCCATAAGGTCATGGCGTAGCGTGGGTTGTCAGCACCCGGGGCAAGGCAAGTAACTTGCGCCCCCTGACCCGCGGGATTTTA
Source organism: Pelophylax lessonae (assembly GCF_965119305.1). Lineage (NCBI taxonomy): Eukaryota > Metazoa > Chordata > Amphibia > Anura > Ranidae > Pelophylax > Pelophylax lessonae. The sequence continues at coordinate 658,404,296 of NC_138770.1, forward strand.
GCACTCGAGTCTCTTCCACTAGATTATTTAAATAAACCCATACCCCCTAAGCACATGTATTGTTTGCTATGAAAATACTTATGTAATTAAAGTAAAATGCATCTAAATACAAGTTTGAATGACCAGTGTGCCCCCTTTCAATGCAGAATGACTAGCGTGCCCCCTTTCAATGCACAATGACCAGCATGCCCCCTTTCAATGCAGAATGACCAGCGTGCCCCCTTTCAATGCAGAGAGACCAGCGTGCCCCCTTTCAATGCAGAATGACCAGCGTGCCCCCTTTCAATGCAGAATGACCAGCGTGCCCCCTTTCAATGCAGAGAGACCAGCATGCCCCCTTTTAATGCAGAATGACTAGCATGCCCCCCTTTCAATGCAGAGAGACCAGCCTGCCCCCTTTCAATGCAGAATGACCAGCGTGCCCCCTTTCAATGCAGAGAGACCAGCGTGCCCCCATTCAATGCATAGAGACCAGCATGCCCCCTTTCAATGCAGAATGACCAGCATGCCCCCTTTCAATGCAGAATGACCAGCGTGCCCCCTTTCAATGCAGAGTGACCAGCGTGCCCCTTCCAATGCAGAGAGACCAGCGTGCCCTCTTCCAATGCAGAGAGACCAGCGTGCCCCCTTTCAATGCAGAGTGACCAGCGTGCCCCCTTTCAATGTAGAGAGACCAGCGTGTCCCCTTTCAATGCAGAATGACCAGCGTGCCCCCTTTCAATGCATAATGACCAGCGTGCCCCCTTTCAATGCAGAGAGACCAGCGTGCCCCCTTTCAATGCAGAGTGACCAGCGTGCCCCCTTTCAATGCAGAGTGACCAGCGTGCCCCCTTTCAATGCAGAGTGACCAGCGTGCCCCCTTTCAATGCAGAGAGACCAGCGTGCCCCCTTTCAATGCAGAGTGACCAGCGTGCCCCCTTTCAATGCTGAGAGACCAGCGTGCCCCCTTTCAATGCATAATTACCAGCGTGCCCCCTTTCAATGCAGAATGACCAGCGTGCCCCCTTTCAATGCAGAGAGACCAACGTGCCCCCATTCAATGCAGAGAGACCAGCGTGCCCCCATTCAATGCAGAGAGACCAGCGTGCCCCCTTTCAATGCAGAGTGACAAGTGTGCCCCCATGCAATGAAGAGAGACCAGCGTGCCCCCTTTCAATGCAGAGTGACCAGTGTGCCCCCTTCCAATGCAGAGAGACCAGCGTGCCCCCTTTCAATGCAGAGTGACCAGCATACCCCCTTTGAATGCAGAATGACCAGTGTGCCCCCTTTCAATGCAGAGAGACCAGCGTGCCCCCCTTCAATGCAGAGAGATCATCGTGCTCCCTTTCAATGCAGAGAGACCAGCGTGCCCCCTTCAATTCAGAGAGACTTACCTGCAGCGGCCGCTTCTCCTCAGTTTCCCGCGTCTCCTCGAGTCCTCCCGCCTCCTCCTCGGCCAATGGTATGCGTTCGCCTTTCGGCCAATCAGAAAGCGGGTCTCGGACCCACTTCCTGATTGGCCAGGAGGAGGATCCATGTGACAATAGCGAATTTTCATTTGCTATTGTCACACAATGGGTGGGCTCAGGGCGAACTGCTCTGCGCCCTGGGTACACCCTTTTTTGAAGCCTATTAGAGCCTCTGGCTCTAATCAGGTAATTAAAAAAAAAAAACCCACTCTGTGACAGCGCCAGGCTGCTGACTCACTCGCTGCTAAACTGACTGAGCAGTGAGGAGAGGCAGCATAGGCAGGACTTGGCTTACAACGCCACCCCACCCTACACCAATGGACAGGTGAGGCACAGTCCAGCCCCGCCTGACCTGCCATTTTCAGCCATAGAGCGGCCGCGCTGGACATCTCCCAGCCTAAAGATGGAGGCAGCCGCAGACAGTGTGTGAACTGTGTATGTCAGAGTCAGACAGACAGAGTGACACTGCGGATGCGCCCCCCGTAGATGTTGCACCCGGTGCGGCTGGCCCCCCCTGCACCCCCCACGCTACGCCACTGCATAAGGTCAGTGACTGGGACAGTGAGACCCTCCACCACACAAAAGCAGCCGATTAGCCTCTTACCGGATATTTATGACCACTGTTCTCACAATGATCACAAAACGCCTTGTGATCAAATTGGAAGATCAGCCCCGTAGACCGCCGATGGAATATTCCAGGAAATCCAGGAGCCAGATCCAGGACCAGTCACACCACACCTCTCCCGAATATTAAGATATAAGAAGAGGGAAGACCATAGTGTAGTATGTTCCAACAGGTGAAAATGTATTTAAAACCCAAATACACTCACCAGACATAAGTATAAAACAAGTAAGTAGTACCGTTGTGAAGCGGCAAGTCCGTTCCGGCTTGTGACATCGACGCATGCGAAGAACTCCGCCTACATGTTTCACAGGCAACTGCATCATCAGGGGGGGGAGTGGTCAGCGTGGAAGACGTCACTTAAATAGTAGCTGGGTCCGGAAGACAGAAGCATCAACGGACCTGCCCACTGCCGCAATACAAGGAACAGGAAGAGACTCCTGAACCGCATAGAGAAACCGGAAGGAGCTCCTCAACCGGATATCCGGTGGGCAACAGACCGGAACCATAACAGGAATCCGGAAGTAAAACAAATCCCACAATACAGGGAAATGGATCAATACCCCAAGGTATATTGCACATAAGTACATCAGCTAAAATCCACCAATATACTGTATATGGATATGTGAATCATTTGCAAATCAAGCATGAAATTATCTTTTTAAACTCGGATGGCTCTATATATACCTCTCTATACCGCAAGAGCACCGCAGGCAACACCATATTACACTTTAATAGTGGACATCCTCGCCCTCTAGTGCAAAGCATAGCCTACAGCCAATACATCAGGTTGAGGCGCAATTGCACTAGAGAGGCTGATTATAAAATTGAGGCTGATGCCTTACGTGTTCGCCTGCGTGCTCGAGGGTATAGCAATAAGGTACTTGAAAGAGCTTATGCAAGAGCAAACTCTAAAGGGAGGGACCAACTTATCTTTGGCCCCAAAAAACGCCAATCTGAGGGTATAACGAGGGTTATTACCAAATATAATGCCCATCACTCCATGATCAGGCAGGTTCTTGCCAACGATTGGCACTTTCTCCATGATGATCATGTAATTTTCAGATATGTTGCACCTCAGCCGCAGATCACGTTCAGAAGACCCAAATCGATCAGGGACACGCTAGTCCATAGTCATTATCAACCACAATCAGGACTTGGGGATGCAGTTGAAAGGAGAAGTACCTTCAGGTGTGGAACATGTGATTTCTGTCCATGGGTGAAGGTAGGAGAAAATGTTGCCCTCCCCCGTGGAGGTATTCTAAAATCTCGGTTCTATGCGGACTGCTCCACAGAGGGCGTGGTGTATCTTGCTACCTGCCTCTGTGGGGCATTCTACGTGGGAAAAACCAAAAGGAGATTTTCTAAACGTATCCAGGACCACTTATATTATTTGGAGGTGGGCCTAATTTTTACGCCCATCTGCAAACACGTGGGGACCCATCATAGCTTTAATCCCGACTATGTTAGCTTTTGCGTTCTCGAGGTCATCTCACGTAATCCACGCGGTGGTGACTTCGACAATAAAATATTACAACAAGAAGCAAAATGGATATATAGGCTGCAAGCCACGGCATGGCCAGGCCTTAACACAGCTGTTTCCTACAAGCCATTTCTGTAATGGTGTTGCCCCACCCTCACTGTATTCATTTTAATTTTATTTATTATATTTCTTTCTCTTTCCCTGTTTTTTTTTTTTTTTTTTTCCTCTTCCCTTTCCTAATGTATTATTATATGTTAATACATTTGATTTAAGTCATTATGGTTGTTAAATCCGTGATAACCTGTATCTCTGTATTTGTACACATATACATATCGTTGGTTTAGTATTTTCTTGTATATAACTTTGTATCTCTGATGGGTGACCCCATGGGGGACTTTCTTCCGTAGTCCGCCTAGTGCAGACTCGGGCGCAAAGAAGAGGTAGGCTCCCCCTCGTGGTGAGCTGTGCCTCTTCCGGTCCTTGTTAGGCTGGACTGGCTGAATGCGTGCGGGAGGCGGGCTCGTCCCCTGTCGCGCTGAATGCCTTGCAATGCGCCCGCGCCGGAAGTGACGCAGGCGGGAATGGCGTCACTTCCGGCGGGACCAAACATATGGCGCAGTCCACGAGGAGGACGCCAGCAGCGGCTCCTCCCGGGCATCCACTATGTGGAACGGCAGAAGGCATTGTGATCTGGCGGACAGGTATGCTTTAACAAGGGATATCCCCATTCTAGGAAGGCAATCTTCTCTGACTACATGGTATATAGCCCCCCTTTACCACTAGACCCAGGGATTGGAACGTATCTTTGGCTTAAGAGGTGTCACTATTGTTCAACCAAGTAAATTCTGGTAGAATTATGAGACTGTGTAACCTGGAATAGGCTTTAGTAATCAGCCTATAAATGTCTATATACTGCCTGAAGCCCTTATTGATCCTCTTTTGCTTAGCAATATGGGCATTGATATTTAATACCCATTTAAAATACCTAATTTGTTTGTGGGTTTAGGCTGTTAAGCATATGAACCACAATATTGGCAACATAGTTCCCACACTGGGCAACAATTATTGATCGACCTAGAGACTAGTATGGGGGAGGAGTGCCTTACTTATAAACAAAGGAGGATGTAGATGGTGATTCTTTCCACCAATTTCCTTTTGCACTAGATCCTGACTGCCCTGAGGGTGAAGCCTATTTCCTGCCACAGGTCTAGTCCGTTACAAGTGTTTGGTCCAGTCTGCACAATATCGGCCAACCACCAAGTGGGACCTATGTACCCTCTGGGTGGAATGACCAGGACTCGGAACAGTCGACCCAGTGGAGTCGCCTCTCATCTTATGGAGTCTGCTTTGGTTTAGAATCATGTGAAAAGATATTTGCAATGTATGGTAAGCTGGTGATGTCACATTGAACTGCAAGCTACTTCTCACATTATAAATTATGATGGACATTATGATTTACTGCTTTTTTCTTTCTTTATAAGCAAAATAGACGAAGTCTGCCTTTCATGCCTGATGAAGCGATATTCAGCATTTTGAATCTGCGAAACGCGTTGTATGAGGGCAACCAATTTGTCACACTTTTTCATCTTTGTGCCAATCCTTGTAATGTCCTTATGTATGAGGGCAAACAAGCATTATACATATTCATCTATTTGTTGATCCTTGCAATGTCCTTTTATTATGTACATCTATTGATGTTGGTTTTATGATGAATTACTTGTAATAAAATTATTGTTTTTTATAATACACGCTTACCTTACTGAGTAACCAATCCTAGAAAGTCCCACTGCTAATTGTTACCTCTGGTGACTGGGACCAGAGGTTTCAAACCTTAATTTTATACATGAAATGATCCTTATAATATAAGAGTTATATAACAGTTATATATAAAAAATAAAAATAGAAATACACATAAAGCAATAATAACAATAATAATAATGTAGACCACCCAAGGTCTCACAAATAGCAGCAAGTCGATATTAATTGACAATGCCTTAATATACCCCAAAAGGGATTCAATTCTAAGTCGACGTCCCAAGCCGGAAGGATAGTACATTAAATAATAAAATTGTACAGATTACAAATCAAAATAATACACACAATGAAACAGGAAATAGCAATAAATTATTATTCAAGGGCTAGCTGTTATTGATAAATGAATTAATATCAAGGTCTACATTCAAACCATATGGTCTAAGGCATTTCAAAAGATAGATCCACCTAGTTTCCAACTGCGAGATGCCCACTACCTGCAGGACCCCGGTTGAATTATATAGTGCCCCTCTGCACTCTTCGGGGGGCCCACCCTGGCCTCCCCCCCTTCTTTTCCCATTTTTCCTTCCCCTTTTTCCTTGCCTCACCCTCCTCCCTCTATCATGGCCTGCCTTTTCTTTGTTCTGACGTCTTTCACCTTGGGAGGTTACTTCTGCTTCACGCTTCATCTGTCACACTTTTGTTGTATATCAGAATGCGTCTCTTTGAGACGCAGTACCGGGTACGCTTGGGCTCGCAGCCTTCAGCCTCATTGGCATCAGTCACACTCAGCGAGCTGCCCGAGCGTACCCGCCTTCGTTTGCTAATACTCTTCTTATTGCAATATACATTCGTTTTTGCATTGCATGTACCTAATGTTCATCCAACCTGCTGTCGTTGTTTTTTCCACGCCTGCTTATCACACCTGTTGTCATTATTGGCTGTGTGTTTGTTAATCGTGCTTTTGTATTGCTTTTTGGGATTTTTTTTTTTTTTTTTTTGTAGTAGAATACAAATTGGCCTAAACTGATAAAATAAATATGATTTTAATTTTTTTTTTTTTAGTGGGAATGATTTATAGCAGAAAGGAAACAATATTGTGTTTTTTTTTTTTTTTTCAAAATTGTTGCTCTTTTTTTGTTTATAGCGCAAAATCTAAAAACCGCAGAGATGATCAAATACCACCAAAAGAAAGCTCTGTTTGTGGGAAAAAAGGACATCAATTGTATTTGGGTACAATGTCGCACGACCGTGCAATTGTCATTTAAAGTAACGCAGTGCCAAATCACAAAAAATGGCCTGGTCAATAAGGGGATAAAACCTCCTGGAGCTGAAGTGGTTAAGGACCAGATGGTTTCACCCCCTTAATGACCAGGTCATTTGTTGCGATTTGACACTGTGTTATTTTAATTGACAATTGCGCAGTCGTGTGACGCTGTACCTAAATAAATTGGATGTCATTTTTTTCCCCACAAATAGAGCTTTCTTTTGGTGGTATTTGATCACCTGTGCGATTTTTATTTTTTGCGCTATAAACAAAAAAATAGCGACATTTCTGAAAAACAAAAATAATATTTTTTACTTTTTACTATATAACATATATAACACCCCCCCCCCCAAAAAAAAATTAATTAAAATTCTAATTTTTTCATCATTTTAGGCCAATTTGTTTTCTGCTATATATTTTTGGTAAAAAAAAAATCCCAATAGCGTATTTTGGTTGGTTTGCGCAAAAGTTATCGTATCTACAAACTAGGGGAAAGTTTTATGTAATTTTTATTTATTTATTTATTTATTTATTTTACTGGGAATAGCGGCGATCATCGATTTTTAGCGGGACTGCGACATTGCGGTGGACAGATCGGACCCCTAACTGACATTTTTGACACTTTTGGGGAGGACCAGTGACATTACTACAGTAATCAGTGCTAAAAAATATGGAATGTTACTGTACTAATGTCACTGGCAGGGAAGGGGTTAACCCAGGAGCAATCAAGGGGTTAAATGTGAGCCTAGGGGGTGCTTTCTAACTGTGAGGGGGGTGGGCCTATTGGATCAACACAGGGACCCGTGATCCTAAATAGGAGGAACACAGGAGCTCTGTGATGATAACTGACAGAACAACGGTCTGCTTTGTTTACAACGGCAGACCGCCATTCTGTCTTCCTGGGGAGTGACCGCGGGTGCCCGGAGGCAATTGCGGCCACCGGCCCCCGCAGACCAGCTTCCCCGCTCGTGAATCGCCCTTGAGGAGTGACGCATGGGTACGGCGATTTGCGTAGACGAGCCAGCCTGTCGCAATATATCTGTGGCGGGCAGTGGGCAAGTGGTTAAATGTGTATTTTTCTGAAATACTGCATTATGACCACTAGATGGAGCTGACAATCATAGGAAACACACATATTGGATGCATTACAAGGATTATTTGTGACGGTGTTACAGATGTTGTGGCATTCTCGTGGTGAGTTTTTTTTTTTCTAAAACAAGACAAGACATCAAATAAAATGTAATAAACAGAGATTTTCCTATAGCAGAGAAATGTATCACTTCCATGATCATAAAGTACAAACATGACTCAAACTGGAGCGCTAGAAGTCATCATAGGCATACTGCAAATAAAACATATGCTCAGTAAACTGAACATCACTTTGATAAAGCACCTCCAAAAACACAGCTGTAGTCACACCAGCAGTATAAGAATATCCAGAGAATGAAATAAGAATTTCGGGGAATTGAAGATTCATAGAAGATGCAGTAAATGGGGTGGAGGCCAGGCTTTATAGCAGGAATCCTAAAAACGACGGCCCTCCAGCTGTTGTGGAACTACACGTCCCATGAGGCATTGGAAAACTCTGACATTCACAGACATGACCAGGCATGATGGGAATTGTAGTTCCTGAACAACTGGAGGGCCATAGTTTGAAGACTCCTGCTTTAAAGAGACCACCCTGTATGGGCACACTGAGTCTCTTTAAACTCGGCCGGCAATAAGTACAGATCACATGAAAGGAACATTTCACATAGACTTTTGTGCTTTTTGTGCATCAGAACTAGACTCGCTCAATCAACAATAACTAATTTTATTCCTTATGCTGCTAGTATTAGTAAATAGATAGGAAGGTACACTATATTACCAAAAATATTGGGACGCCTGCCTTTACACACACATGAACTTTAATGGCATCCCAGTCTTAGTCCGTAGGGTTCAATATTGAGTTGGCCCACCCTATGCCCACAGCTTCAACTCTTCTGGGAAGGCTGTCTACAAGGTTTAGGAGTGTGTCTATGGGGATGTTTGACCATTCTTCCAGAAGCACATTTGTGTTGAACGAGAAGGCCTGATTTGCAGTTCTTGCTGTAATTCATCCCAAAGCAGTGGCGGCCCGTCCATTGGGAGGCGCAGGGGCACCGCCCCCCCCATCCATGCATCCGGTCCCCTAATCTACATACAGGGCACTGGATGCATGTGATTAGAGTGGGCTCGGGGTACAGAGCACTGCGCCCTAAAACCCACCCAGTTGTATGGCAATAACGAATGAATATTCGCTATTATCACACTGAATCTCCTCCCAGCCAATCAGGAAGAGGGTTGTGAGACCCCTTTCCCGATTGGCCAAAAGGAGAAGCAATCTTACTGGCCAGTGGCCAGGAAGAGGCAATAGACACAAGGCTGAAGGAGAAGCACAGCGGCTCAGCCATTCAGAACTCCCTGGCTCAGACAGGAGGAAGGAGGAGGTAAGGAGGCAGACCGTTGGGAGGGGGTGGGATTTGTTGCCTGCCGACTGACTGACCAACGGAGCGGCCGACTGACCCAGGGGGGCAGGGGTGCTTTGGTTTTCCGCCCCCCCCCCCCCCCGAATTACCAGCCGCCACTGTCCCAAAGCTTTTCTATTGGGTTGAGGTCAGGATCCAATCAAGTTCCTGCACCCCAAACTCCCTCATCCATGTCTTTATGGACCGTGATTTGTGCACTGGTAAGCAGTCATGTTGAAACAGGAAGGGGACATCCCCAAACTTGAGAGCATTATACTGTCTAAAATGTCTTGATATGCTGACACCTTAAGAGTTCCCTTCAACATACAACCCCTGGCAAAAAGTATGGAATGACCACTCTTGGAAAATGTTCATTCAATTGTTTAATTGTGTAGAAAAAAAATAAATCACAGACATGCCTCAAAACTATTTTCATTTTACATTCCAACCTTTTGGCTTTGGGAAACACTTAAAAAAATAAAAAAATAAAGACAACTGTAGTCAATTGCAACTGTTTTTACAAATCAAACAGAGGGAAAAAATATGTAATTACTCAATTCTGCTTTGTGCACTGGTCCAAATCATTTGGTGGAAGGGGGATTATGGTGTGGGGTTGTTTTTCAGGGGTTGGGCTTGGTCCCTTAGTTCCAGTGAAGGGAACTCTTAAGGCGTCAGCATACCAAGACATTTTGGACAATTTCATGCTTCCAACTTTGTGGGAACAGTTTGGGGATGAACCCTTCCTGTTCCAACATAACTGCGCACCAGTGCACAAAGCAAGGTCCATAAAGACATGGATGAGCGAGTTTGGAGTGGAGGAACTTGACTGGTCTGCACACGTATGGTATGCTGACGCCTTGAGTGTTCCCTTCACTGGAACTAAGGGGCCGAGCCCAACCCCTGAAAAACAACCCCACGCCATAATCCCCTCTCCACCAAATGATTTTGACCAGTGCACAAAGCAAGGTACATAAAGACATTGGGATGGAGGAACTTGACTGGTCTGCACAGAGTCCTGACTTCAACCTGATAGAACACCTTTGGGATGAATTACAGCACAGACTGCGAGCCAGGCCTTCTTATCCAACATCAGTGCCTGACTTCACAAATGCGCTTCTGGAAGAATGGTCAAACATTCCCATAGACACACTCCTAAACCTTGTGGACAGCCACAACTGTAACGGAACCGCGACCCACACTGTACTTATGGACTTCTGTCAGTATACGGATTCCTAACGCAGTGCCGTATTGCAACAAATTGCCTGGTCATGAAGGGGGGGGGGGGTAAACCTTTCCGGAGGCCATGTGGTTAAAATTATTTTGTAAAAATGTATACTTGCAACTATTTTTTGTTTATAATTAAAGTAGATAGAACAAAGAAGGGCAATTTATTTGCTAGATTAGTAATGAATAATGTCCAATTTTTAAAAAGAGTTTCAGGAAAACAAATGACTAAAAAACTAATTAATTTTTTAATGGACAAGTTGGTTTAATTGCTGCCATAAATCACCAGGCGTTATTTCCAGTCATTTGGGCTCATGCACACACGGGTTGTCTGAGGCCATTCAGTATAATTCCCGGAGTATTTCTGTATAGTCTGTCATTGACCTGAATGGTGGGCCGCTCCACTCCTGGATGGAACTAATGTATGAAAATTTTTGTAGGACAAAGCCTTTATTTTTTTGTTTATTGTTTCTGATCATGCGCAATCTTTCATATCCATTTTTTTTCTTGTACAAAAACAGAACACCTTAACCACCTAAGGACCGCCCCACGCACATATACTGCAGCAGGGCGGCCCTTAAACGCAAAATCACGTACCTGTAGGTGATCTCCTTCTTCGGCTCTGGGGCATGCATGCATGTCACCGGAGCCCCACTCCCGCTGTCATTGGACACAGCAGGAGCCAATCAGCAGGTCGGGCAAATGCAATGTCTGCCGGGAACCTGGAGATTGTTCCTAGAGAGGCAGAATGGCGGTCTGCCTATGTTAAGGTGACCAGATTGTCCGGGGACAATTTTTTTAATTTTTTATTGACAAATGGCACAGGACTGCATAATACACAGAGCGCTGGGCACAGGACTGCATAATACACAGAGCGCTGGGCACAGGACTGCATAATACACAGAGCGCTGGGCACAGGACTGCATAATATACAGAGCGCTGGGCACAGGACTGCATAATACACAGAGCGCTGGGCACAGGACTGCATAATATACAGAGCGCTGGGCACAGGACTGCATAATACACAGAGTGCTGGGCACAGGACTGCATAATACACAGAGCGCTGGGAAAAGGACTGCATAATACACAGAGTGCTGGGAAAAGGACTGCATAATACACAGAGTGCTGGGAAAAGGACTGCATAATACGAGTGCTGGGCAAAAGACTGCATACGACATAGAGCGCTGAGCACAGGGCTGCATAATACACAGAGCGCTTGGTATAGGACTACCTAATACATCATTCGCTGGGTACAGGACTGCATAATACACAGAGCGCTGGGTACAGGACTGAAAAATACACAGAGCACTGGGCACAGGACTGCATAATACACAGAGCGCTGGGCACAGGACTGCATAATACACAGAGCGCTGGGCACAGGACTGCATAATACACAGAGCGCTGGGCACAGGACTGCATAATATACAGAGCGCTGGGCAGAGGACTGCATAATACACAGAGTGCTGGGCACAGGACTGCATAATACACAGAGCGCTGGGAAAAGGACTGCATAATACACAGAGTGCTGGGAAAAGGACTGCATAATACACAGAGTGCTGGGAAAAGGACTGCATAATACACAGAGTGCTGGGAAAAGGACTGCATAATACGAGTGCTGGGCAAAAGACTGCATACGACATAGAGCGCTGAGCACAGGGCTGCATAATACACAGAGCGCTTGGTATAGGACTACCTAATACATCATTCGCTGGGTACAGGACTGCATAATACACAGAGCGCTGGGTACAGGACTGAAAAATACACAGAGCACTGGGCACAGGACTGCATAATACACAGAGAGCTGAGTACAAGACTACTTAATACACAGAGCGCTGGGCACATGACTGCATAATACACAGAGCGCTGGGCAGAGGACTCCATAATACACAGAGCGCTGGGCAGAGGACTGCATAATACACAGAGCGCTGGGTACAGGACTAAATAATACACAGAGTGCTGGGCATAAGACTGCATAATACACAGAGCACTGGGCAAAGGACTGCATAATACACAGAGCACTGGGTACAGGACTGCATAATACACAGAGTGCTGGGCATAAGACTGCATAATACACAGAGCACTGGGCAAAGGACTGCATAATACACAGAGCACTGGGTACAGGACTACATAATGTACAGAGCACTGGGCATAGGACTGCATAACACACAGAGCGCTGGGTACAGGACTAAATAATACACAGGGTGCTGGGCACAGGACTACATAATACACAGAGAGTTGGGCACAGGACTACATAATACAAAGAGTGCTGCCCCTCCCCGTCTCAGCCCTCCACACAATCAATTTTTGCTCTGCCTCTCCTCCACAACAGCAGCAGGAGCGGCAGTAAACAAGGCAGACCGCCGTTCTGCCATAGAGGAAAATGGAGATCTCGTGTGTCTGCCAAAGAGAAACGCAGATCCCTGTTTTCCTTTCGTCAAAGCACCTCCCTCACACAGTTAGAAAGCACTCATAGGGAACACATTTAACCCTTTGATTGTCCCTGGTGTTAACCCCTTCCCTGCCAGTGTCATTTATACAGTGACAGTGCATTTTTTTTAGCACTGGTCACTGCATTGGTGTTACTGGTCCCCAAAATGTGTAATTTAGTGTCAAGAAAAAATTTGGAGTTTGTCCCTTTATGGTGGTGATATCCAGTGCCAGGATAAGTTCACCCAGTGCCCAGGGCAAGAATGCCAAACTGCGCCCCCCCTTCCCTTAGATTTAGGGTCAAGGCACGCCCCCCCCCCCATCCCTGCAATAAACCATTGCGCCCAGGGCAACCGTCCCTCCTGCCCACCCCTTGTCCCGGCCTTAGTGATGTTGTAAACACAAGTGCAACGTACAGAAGTCTTCAGGAGGGGAGGAGAGGAGGAGGGGTTTTCTCAGCTAAGCACACCCACCTGCAAGCATACTTAAAGCGGATTTCCACTCTCAAAACATTCACCTATGCTGTCCAATCCCAGGAACTGACCTCCCCATGATCCCAGCTAGTTAACCCCTTGAGTTGCCATGTACCTGTCTCCCCTACCATGATGCCCTGGGCTTATTTTTTTAATTGTTTTTTTTTTTTTTTTGTTTCGGGCCTGTTTATAACTTTTGCGCAAACCTATCAATATACGATTTTTTTTTTTTTTATGAAAAACATGTAGCAGGATACATATTGGCCAAAATTTATGAAGAAATGTGATTTTTTTTTTCAAATATTTATTGGATATATTTTATAGCAGAAAGTAAAAAAAAAAAAAATTTTCAAATTTGTTGTTTTTTTTTTTTTGTTTTTGTTTATAGTGCGAAAAAAAAAAAAAAACAGAGATAATCAGATACCACCAAAAGAAAGCTCTATTTCTGGGGAAAAAAAGGACATGAATTTTATTTGGGTATAACTTTGCATGACTGTGCAATTGTCAGTTAAAGTAACGCAGTGCCGTATTTAAAAAAATGGCCTGGTCGCAAAGGGGGGGGGGGGGGGTAAATCTTTCAGAGGTCAAGTGGTTAATAGGGCTGACCTAGTATATGCGTAGGGCCATTTGGCGGATATAGTCATATAGCCATTTATATAGAATTAAGGCCTGCATAGGCTAAAACGTGTCAACTGTTTTGTGCCTGTTTTTTTTACCCCTACATCACCTTCAGTAAAGAAGATTGGATTTTAACCTTCCAAGTTGCCTATCCATGGCCAGTGCCGGGAAAAGCATGGAGCCCAGAGCAAACAAGATTGGATTTTAACCTTCCGAGTTGCTAGTTCTTTTGACAGTTTTACAAGTTTCATCACGTCTCTGCTTCTGGGAGACAGGCCTTTGGTGTTTCTTAATCCTAAAATGTCTCAAGGGACCTTCACCAAAGCTAGAGTGCTGAGGTTGCCTATCCATGGCCAGTGCCAGGAAATGCATGGAGCCCAGAGCAAACATGCAAACATGCAAACAAGATTGGATTTTAACCTTCCGAGTTGCTAGTTCTTTTGACAGTTTTACAAGTTCCATCACGTCTCTGCTTCTGGGAGACAGGCCTTTGGCGTTTCTTAATCCTAAAATGTCTCATGGGACCTCCACCAAAGCTAGAGTGCTGAGGTTGCCTATCCATGGCCAGTGCCGGGAAAAGCATGGAGCCCAGAGCAAACATGCAAACATGATTGGATTTTAACCTTCCGAGTTGCTAGTTCTTTTGACAGTTTTACAAGTTCCATCACGTCTGCTTCTGGGAGACAGGCCTTTGGCGTTTCTTAATCCTAAAATGTCTCATGGGACCTCCACCAAAGCTAGAGTGCCAAAGTTGCCTATCCATGGCCAGTGCCGGGAAAAGCATGGAGCCCAGAGCAAACATTCAAACATGATTGGATTTTAACCTTCTGAGTTACTGGTTCTTTTGACAGTTTTACAAGTTCCATCATGTCTCTGCTTCTGGAAGACAGGTCTTTGGCGTTTCTTAATCCTAAAATGTCTCATGGGACCTTCACCAAAGCTAGAGTGCTGAGGTTGGCTATCCATGCCCAGTGCCGGCCCAGATCAAACATGCCAAAATTGTGCCACCTCCCCCTCCAAGATGTATGATCATTTTGTGTCAGCAAAAAGTTTCTCCCCCCCTAAAAAACTGAGTGCAAATATGCATGCTTACAGTAGCTGAAATCCTTGTGTAGCACTACTACCACGGGAGCTGCTGAAGACTGGTTCCCCTGGGTTACCATTAGCAACAGTAGAACGTTCAGACAAGGACCAGTCCAGTTTCTTTGGTTCTTATGTCTTATTAGGAACTTGGATAGGAGAAGGGATGAGTGGGATACTCCAACAGAACTAAACTATGCACAATAGGCAGGGACGATCTGATAAATGCTGTTTAACGCTGGTAAATGCTGAGTAAAGCTAAGTTGAGCTAGTCACGGCTAGGCTGCTTAATTTACTTTGCCTTTTGACTGTGAAAGTGTCCTTTCGCTTCCTAAGGCACTCCTTTCCTGAGGTAACTGTCCTCAAAAGAAGACTGCACTGCTGAGCAACTTCAGGGCCCTTCCTGGCACCCCCTTTGTTCCCTAATCTTCAGGGCTTACAACTTGGCACCCCCTTTTACAGTAACACTCCGGGTTAGCTGGCTCTTGGATCCTCTTGACCTTTCCCCTGGGCAGATGCTTAAGTACTCACGATACTGTTTTCCAGAAGAATCCTTCCCCACAGCTCAACTTGGTCAGCAAACACTGGATCCTCTACAGCACAGCTCATCCCCTGGTCCCTAGGCCGACTGCCTGGACCACCTTCCTCAGCAACAGGAGGAGAGACAGCCGTCACCCTCCTCCTGGGACCTAGCTTCCTGCCCAAAGACACCCTGTCACATGCTCCCCCAGATTTATTCCCAGATCTAATCCCAATTTATTCCCAATCCCAGGATGCATTACAGCAATGCCCACCCACTAGGACAGTCATGAACCCTGGTGTGCTATTGGCAAGGTTTCCTCCACTGTCCAACAAGGTCCCTCATTGGATACAGTGGGGAGACTCCCTAGACTAAACAGAACACACCTGAAAACATGTGACAGGCTAACTAACAGATCAGACCCTCCTGATAAGCAGAACAGGGTCACATATGTGTTTTACCTAGCACCTACCTAGGAGGGTGCTACACTTGCATTCTACAAATGCTACCAGCACAATTTTGACCCCCCTCCCCCCAAAAAAACAAAAAATAAATACCCCTTATTAACACAAATCCCCTACCCCTCAAATTTCCTCTCTGAGCACAAATACTCTCCCTCTCCCTACTCTAAGTCCCCCCCCTTCCAGCGTATAAGTCCCCTAGCACAAATTACCCCTCCTAGCACA
The DNA here is from genome assembly GCF_965119305.1 of Pelophylax lessonae. Taxonomy (NCBI): domain Eukaryota; kingdom Metazoa; phylum Chordata; class Amphibia; order Anura; family Ranidae; genus Pelophylax; species Pelophylax lessonae. The sequence goes on from NC_138770.1 coordinate 658,420,382, forward strand.
AATGCCCCCCAATCAATCAACCCTCCTAGCACAAATCCCTCTCCCCAAAAAACAAAACTCTCAACACAAATCCCCCCCCCCAAAATGACCACTCCTAGCACCCCCCCCCCCAAACTTCCCCCCAGAACAATTCTTACAACCTGCTGCACTCCCAAATTCCCCCTCCAGCACAAATCCTCTCCCCCCTAATCTCCTTGTGGTCCCCCCAAACTTTACATGATGCCACAGTGCCCAGGGCAGCCGCCCCCTTCTGCCCACTCCTTGTCCCGGCCCTGCACGTGCTCTATGAGCTACTGCCACGCGGGCCCCCCCAACACAAACACTCTTTTACCACCCCCCCAGACCTGGATTTTTCAAGCACCATCATGGCTTCTCCTTGAACATTTGCCTGTCCAGCCAAGTCACAAAGCTTCTGCTTTTTTATTATGAAAATTCTTTAGTCGTAAGGGGCCACAGTCCGGTCCTAGACCAAAGAGTGAGAGGTTTCCGGGGCGATATTTAGTAATGCCAACGGCTTTCTTTTCTTGACTGTGTGATGAAACTGAAAGTGACATAGTAAAGTACTTCAAAGGCATTTCATTGTTGGCCCGCTGAATCACACTTAATCACGCTGATCTCCAGAAATCCTTCAATGAGTCCTTGTGACATTTCGTTCGGGAAGCAGTAAAATGTTACCACTTTCTTTAGAGGGATTTTACCGTCTTAGTAAGCTGTCAAAATAATGATTCAGAGTTCTCTATACAACCAGACAAACTCATTTCCCTAAATCCTGTGGTTGGCTGAATAAAAAAAACAACTGTCTACCAGAAGAAGCATTAAACCTACAGCTGTGATATCTCTGACATGTCTATAGCTAAGCCAGACACTTTATCAGTGCGACTATGACAAAATATTTTCACTTTAAGTAACTGCTTAAAATGTTCATCATTTGGGAAATTTTACTTCTTAAAGTGACTTCAAATTCCGGTATGCATTCTTTAATAGAGAAGTAAAGGAATACATTTTTTTTGCAGAATCATACTTACCTAGCTGGACGCAGCATCAGTCCCCCGTCGTCTCCAACACTCAGAATTGAGCGATCAAACACAGATAATCGCTCGGTTCTCAGGGCTCCCTGAGCAGAGAGCTGGTGACTGCCAGTCATCGGCTCTCTGCTCTGTCCCCCCTCCTCACTTACTGGAACGCTGGGCTGTGGAGGGGGCGGGAGCGGCCGGCTCAGACTCTCAGCAGCTCGCTAAAAGGCTGAGGCAGTTTCCGGTCCAGGCATGTGAGCGGATCCCAACCATATGGTCTCGATCTTGCCTGAGCCTGGACTGGCTCTGTGACATCAGCAGACAGCATGTCCAAGCATGTCCAGGCATGTGAGTGGATCCTGACCATGTGAGCAGATCCCGACCATATGGTCTCGATCTTGCCTGAGCCTGGACCGGCTCTGTGACATCAGCAGACAGCGGATTTCAGCCTGCTGTCTGCTGAAAATGGGTCACGGGAGTGCAGAACGAACTGCACTCCTGTGATCCACAGAAGTAAAGCCAAACGAGCTTTGGTTGTACTTCTCCTGTAACCACTTAGCGACCTCCCCACATATATTTACTGCTCGCTAAGAGGCTAAGCCAGGTGTCGGTCCAGGCATGTGAGCGGATCCCAACCATATGGTCTTGATCTTGCCTGAGCCTGGACTTGCTCTGTGACATCAGCAGACAGCATGTCCAGGCATGTGAGCGGATCCCGACCATGTCAGCGGATCCCGACCATTTGGTCTCGATCTTGCCCTAGCCTGGACCGGCTCTGTGACATCAGCAGACAACGGACTTCAGCTCGCTGTCTGCCGAAAACGGGTCACGGAAGTGCAGAACGAACTGCACTCGTGTGATCCACAGAAGTACAGCCAAACAAGCTTTGGCTGTAATTCTCCTGTAACCACTTAGCGACCTCCCCACATATATTTACTGCCCGCTAAGAGGCTGAGCCAGGTGCCGGTCCAGGCATGTGAGCGGATCCCAACCATATGGTCTCGATCTTGCCTAAGCCTTGACCGGCTCTGTGACATCAGCAGACAGCGGATTTCAGCTCGCTGTCTGCTGAAAACGGGTCACGGAAGTGAGCCACAGAAGTACAGCCAAACGAGCTTTGGCTGTACTTCTCCTGTAACCACTTAGTGACCTCCCCACATATATTTACTGCACCAGGGCGGCCGCTCTGTGCCAGATCACGTACCTAGTTTGTGATCTGACACTTCCAGGTCCGGGGAGCATGCACGCACTCCCACTGTGATTGGACACAGCAAGAGTCAATCAGACTTGAGGTCCGCTGTGACCCGCTGATCGTTCGGGACGCAAGCAGGATGGCAGTCTGCCTATGTAAACAAGGCAGATTGTTGTTCTGTCAGCTAGGAAGGCTTTGATCCTGTGTTTCTGCAAAGCAGGAGCACAAATCTTTGCCTTCCCGTAGTCAAAGCACCTCCCCCACAGTTAGTAAGTACAACCTAGGCACACATTTGACCCTTTGATTGCCCCTGATGTTACCCTTTCCTACCCAGTGTAAGTACAGTGACAGTGCATACTTTTAGCACTGAATTCTCTATTAGTGTCACTGGTCCCCAAAAAGTGTCAAAAGTGTTAGTTAGTGTCCCAACTGTCCGCCACAATATCTCCTGTGATCCTGTGATTACTGTCTTCAGCCCTCCCTCCCATTGATGTCCCCCCTCGTTAATGTCCTTAGCCCCCCAAATCTGTCCAAACCCCCCATTACTGCCCTTAATAACCATAGCCCCCCCCCTTTATTAGCGTTAATGTTTTTAGCAACCCTGATTAATATTCATAGTCACACTCCCTTAAAGTGGAGTTCCACCTAAAAGTGGAACTTCCGCTTCAAGTACTCCTGACCCCCTGACATGCCACATTTGGCATGTCATTTTTTTTGGGGGGGGGGGGCGGGTACCTAGGTTCGACAGGTACCTGCTCCCACTTCCGCTCGGAGCGCTGCGGGGCCCCGAGCAGAAGTTCTCCTATCCCCCTTACTCCCTGCAATCTTCTGGGTTGTCAGAGGTCCCAGAAGATTGCCAGGCCACTCAGGACACGCAGCGTGACTCGCGCATGAGCAGTGCGCACCCGGCTGTGAAGTCGCAAGCTGTCACAGCCGGGTGCCCACACTAGTGATGCAGGTGCCGCAGAGAGGAGAGGAAGAGGAGTGAGGCTTCGGGCGGCCGCATCACTGGATCGTGGGACAGGTGAGAGTGTGTTTATTAAAAGTCAGCAGATACACTTTTTGTAGCTATTGAATTTTAATAAACACAGAAACGGCTGGAACTCCACTTTAATGTCCTCTGCATGCCCCCCTCCAATAATGTTCTCAGCTTCCCACTTTAATATTCATAGCCCCCCTCCATTAATGTCCTCAGCCCCTCCCCCTCCATTAATGCTTAAAGCTCCCCCCTTAAATATCCATAGACCCCCCCTTCCTTAATGTCCTTAGCATCCCCCCTCCACTAGTGTGCTTTTAACCCACCCTCCATTATTGTCCTCAGTTTCCCCAGCCACATCGCCTCCTCCCCCTGTCTTACCTACAGTGCGGAGGGCAGGAGACACAGCATGTCTGGACAGAGGGCTGGGCAGTACAACCTGCAAGCTGGTGACTTGTTGCTAGGACCGCTCTGCATCCTACAACCAATCACCTGCTTGTTCACACTAGGGCTGCAACTAACGATTAATTTGTCTGTCGACTAATCTATCGATTATTTTTAAGATTAGTCGACTAATCTAACGATTATTTTTATTTTATTTTTTTTTGCTTAATTGAGTGGTTTTTTGATTAGCTAATTAATCCTGTAATTAATACAGACCCCTCAGTAAGCCCCCCTCCCAGTACAGACCCCTCAGTAAGCCCCCCTCCCAGTACAGACCCCTCAGTAAGTCCCCTCCCAGTACAGACCCCTCAGTAAGTCCCCTCCCAGTACAGACCCCTCAGTAAGCCCCCTCCCAGTACAGACCCCTCAGTAAGCCCCCTCCCAGTACAGACCCCTCAGTAAGCCCCCCTCCCAGTACAGACCCCTCAGTAAGCCCCCTCCCAGTACAGACCCCTCAGTAAGCCCCCTCCCAGTACAGACCCCTCAGTAAGCCCCCTCCCAGTACAGACCCCTCAGTAAGCCCCCTCCCAGTACAGTACCCCTCAGTAAGCCCCCTCCCAGTACAGACCCCTCAGTAAGCCCCCCTCCCAGTACAGACCCCTCAGTAAGCTCTCCCACCTAGTACAGAGGATGGATGAAAGGATGGAGACACGGATGAATGAAAGGATGGAGACATGGATGGATGGATGAAAGGATGGAGACACGGATGGATGAATGAAAGGATGGAGACACGGATGGATGAATGAAAGGATGGAGACACGGATGGATGGATGAATGAAAGGATGGAGACACGGGTGGATGGATGAAAGGATGGAGACACGGATGGATGAATGAAAGGATGGAGACACGGGTGGATGGATGAAAGGATGGAGACACGGATGGATGGATGGATGAAAGGATAGATACATGGATGGATGGATGAAAGGATGGAGACATGGATGGATGGATGAAAGGATGGAGACACGGATGGATGAAAGGATGGAGACATGGATGGATGGATGAAAGGATGGAGACATGGATGGATGGATGAAAGGATGGAGACATGGATGGATGGATGAAAGGATGGAGACATGGATGGATGGATGGATAGATGGAGATGTGGTTGGATGGATAGATGGGGATATGGGTGGATGGTTTGAGGAGTTGCTTTGAATATAATTAATGAATTAAATAGCATTTTTTGGTTTGTGACGCTCACATGCAGTAAAGTTCCGTTGTAAAGTGAACCTGTCACCAGAGAAAAATGGAGGCTGTCAAAGCAACGTCACATTCTGCAAATGCTAGTTACTTGGCTGTCATGTTTATCCTCCTGCTTTAATACATGGTATCCTTTATCTGGGACAGGATATACATAGGAAACATATACATCATCTTATCATTGTGACAGCCAGACAACCTGCATCTTCAGGAGTGGATTGGGGATGACAGTCTCCATGCATCTCTATGGATAGGTTTGCTTTAAAGAGACGATAACATTTTGTATATTAAATATATATATAATCATGTTGGGGGGACCATGTGACTGAGGGGGGAGGGGGTACTGCCTACCCTGGAGTTGTGTTTGAAATAACTAGAAATGCGCAGGAAATCCACCATACAGAATTTATTGACAAGTAATAAAGATCAGTCTCAGGCAATCACTCTCAGCTGAGTCCAATGAGAGATGAAAATGAGGATCACATGGCGTTCTATTACACTTCAGAGCAAAGACTGCGACTTCTCTGTCCGCCCTCATAACAAATGTAAAAAATGTGGCAACAATCAAAAAAAAGAAAAAAAGGGAATTTTACTAACGCTTGCTCCTGCAGAGCATTGCAACCACATCACTGCCTCAGTGGGCAGAGCGTCGCTCGCCTCCGGGATGTCATGCCGCTCACTGCCTCAGTGTGCAGAGCGTCGCTCGCCTCCGGGATGTCATGCCGCTCACTGCCTCAGTGTGCAGAGCGTCGCTCGCCTCCGGGATGTCATGCCGCTCACTGCCTCAGTGGGCAGAGCGTCGCTCGCCTCCGGGATGTCATGCCGCTCACAGACACTCTGGACTGGAGCGCAGCGGGGGCGGGGCAGTGCAGCCTGCAGTGGCCCCAATCAATGTAGCGGCCCGGCCGGAATGCGAGCAGGGGGCGTGTGACGTCACGCGTGACGCGTCGACGCTTTTCACGCACGTCGACTAATTTTAGTAGTCGACGAGTCGTGACAGCTGTTGTGTGTCAATAGCGAATTAATATTTGCTATTGTCACATGGATCCTCCTCCTGGCCAATCAAGAAGTGGGTCCTGAGACCCCTTTCCCGATTGGCCAAAAGGAGAGGCCATGCCATTGGCCAAGAGGAGGAGGGAAGAGACACAGAAGACTGAGGGGAAAGCCACCGCCGCCGCCGCTGCCTGTTCACATCTCCAGGGTGAGGGGTGAGTGAGCCAGCGATGGGTGTGCAGGCTGGCGTAGTCTGGGGGGAGGGGAGGTATGGTGTGCGCCCTGGTGTGGTCCAGGGGGCGGGGGTTATGGTGTGGTCCATCTGCCACCCCCCCCCCCCAGCCCATGGAGCACCAGCCGCCACTGGCAGTGATCAAACCAACATTTAGCAGTTGGCCACAGCTAAAAACGATTCAGGGCCACATTTTCAGAGATAAGTGCTCCCCCTGGAAGCCACATGATCTGTATTTTAGTGTTTTAGGCCTTGTTGTGCACCTTTGACCCAGTTATTTTGCAATGTCTTGGCCCAGGTCGCACCACTGTATCACACCTAGCACCTTTATTACATTACAAAACACAGCTAAACTCATTTTTTAGAATGCTCTTTAAAACTGAACAGTACTTTCATAGATAAACCCATAAATTGAAAAATGAGCAAAATACCTCTGAAAAACTCCAGTTCTTTTTTTTTTTTTTTTTATTTCATCTGCAATCAATGTCCAATTATTGACAACAATCCTTGGGATATGATTTGCTTTTGTCAGCTTTGTATGGCTGCACCATCGGCAAGATGGAAGACGACAGCGTAGTCAATACTCCTTGGAGATAGGGTCATGGTGAACTGGAATGGTAATTACCAATGTACAAGGGGGGTGGGGAGAGATTGTTCTTCTGTGAAATGCCAAGAAAAAGTGAAATTATTCCCACACTAGTGCTTTTTGACTGACAACAGTTTGTATTCACTGGAATTTGGTCTGATACAAAGGAAAATTATGAGATCAATGCTCATGCGTTTACCAATTTACTTCAGTAATTTAATTCAAAAAGTGAAACTCAGATATTTTATATAGATCCATATTTCATATTTCAATCTCAGAAAACTTGAATATTACATAAGACCAATAAAAAAAAAAGGATATTTAATACAGAAATGTTGACTTACTGAAAAGTATGCCCATGAACAGTATAGTATGCACTTAATACTTGGTTGGGACTCCTTTTGCATAAATTACTGCATCAATGCAGCGTGGCATGGAGGCGATCAGCCTGTGGCACTGCTGAGGTGTTATGGAAGCCCAGGTTGCTATAATAGCGGCCTTCAGCTCATCTGCATTGTTGGGTCTGGTGTCTCACATCTTCCTCTTGACAATACACCACAGATTCTTTATGGGGTTTAGGTCAGGTCAGTTTGCTGGCCTCTGATATGATGGGGGGGGGGGGGGGGGTTTATGATGTGAATAGGGGCCTCTGATTTGATGGGGGGACTTTGATGTGTTTAGGGAATCTCTGATGTCAAGCGGAATCTCTGATGTGAAGAGGAGGGATCTGAAGTGATTGGGGGAACCACTGATGTGATGGGGGACCTTTGATGTGAAGTGGGGCTTCTAATGTGAAGTTAATTTCACCAAGATATTTGTGTGCATTGTACCAGGCTCAGGTTTCCTACTGACAAGTAACATATAAGGTTTTTACATTTTTGACTAGGGGGCCTCAAGAGTTTGCATTTTTTTAAAGGTTGTCACAAATGAAACAAGGTGAGATGCTGATACATACTATGGATTAGAAACTATAAATGTTATACTAAATATATACTTTACAATATAAACTATAACAATTATTGTTGATTCTGCTATTGATTTTTCTTTACTAGTGCAATAATATTACAGAATTCCAATGTAATCTGTTGTTGTGTTCCTCTGCTAATACCACTTATGTTACACTATATTGTCAAAAGTATTGGGACGCCTGCCTTTACACGCACATGAACTTTAATGGTATCTCAGTCTTAGTCCGTAGGGTTCAGTATTGAGTTGGTCCACCCTTTGCAGCTATAAAAGCTTCAACTCTTCTGGGAATCCTGTCAACAAGGTATAGGAGTGTGTCTACGGGAATGTTTGAACATTCTTCCAGAAGCGCATTGGTGGGGTCAAGCACTCATGTTGGACGAGAAGGTCTGGCTCATAGTCTCCGCTCCAAATTCATTCCAAAGGTGTTCTACCGGGTTAAGGTCAGGACAAATTCTTCCACCCCAAACTCTCTCATCCATGTCTTTATGGACCGTGATTTGTGCACTGGTGGGCAGTCATGTTGAAACAGGAAGGGGCCATCCCCAAACTGTTCCCACAAAGTTGGGAGCATGAAATTGTCCAAAATGTCTTGATATGCTGACACCTTAAGAGTTCCCTTCACTATACAACCCCTGGCAAAAAGTATGGAATGACCACTCTTGAAAAATGTTTATTCAGTTGTTTAATTGTGTAGAAAAAAAATCAATCACAGACATGCCTCAAAACTATTTTCATTTAACATTCCAACCTTCTGGCTTTGGGAAACACTTCAAAAAAGAAAAAAATAAAGAAAACTGTAGTCAATTGCAACTGTTTTTGCAAATCAAGCAGAGGAAAAAAAATATGGAATTACTCAATTCTGAGGAAAATTTTATGGAATCATGAAAAGAAAAATAACACTACAGTGCACCACTAGTACTTTGTTGCACCACCTTGGCTTTTATAACAGCTTGAATTATCCGAGGCATGGATTTAACTATTGATAAATAGTATTCATCAATCCAGCTACAACTTTCTCTTATTGCTGTTGCCAGATCAGCTTTGCAGGTTAGAGCCGTGTCATGGACCATTTTCTTTCATTTCCACCATAGATTTTCAATTGGATTGAGGCCCAGAATATTTGCAGGCCATGCCATTGACTTTCTTGAAGGAAAGTATTTACAGCTTTCGCATTATCATCCTGTAAAATGTCATCATCACCAAACATCCTTTCAATTGATGGAATAAGAAGTGTCCAAAACCTCAATATAAACGTGTGCATTTATTGAAGATTTAATGACTGTCATCTCCCCCGTACCTTTACCTGACATGCAACCCTACATCATGAATGATTGTGGAAATTTGCATATTTTCTTCAGGCTTCATACATTTCATTGGAACGACACCAAACAAAAGTTCCAGCATCATCACCCAGCCCAATGCAGATTCATGATTCATCCCTGAATATCACTTCCATCCAGTCATCCATGGTCCATGATTGCTTTTCTTTAGCCCCCTGTAACCTTGTTTTTTTATGTTTGGGTGTTAATAAAGGTTTTCCCATTTCTTTTGGGTGATGTCTTAGAGTTCGGTGACAGATATTGACTCCAGTTTCTGACCATTTGTTCCTTATTTGTTTTGTTGTGCATTTTCTGTTTTCAAGGCATGTTGCTAAGTTTTCTATCTTGACGCTTTGATGTCTTCCTTGGTCTACCAGTATGCTTCCCTTTAACATCCTTCCCGTTTGATTTTAGACACAGCTGACTAGGAACAACCAACATATTTTGCAATGTTCTGTGATGATTTACCTTCTTGAAGAAGTTTTATATTCCTCTCCTTTGTTTCAAATGACTTCTCCCGTGTGGGAGCTATGATTCATGTCAATCAGGTTGGTGCAACAGCTCACCAAGGTGTGCATGCACTCTTTTTTTTAACGGCAGATTCATTTGCAGGTGCAATCTGATGCAGATGTTTATTTTAGAACTGCAAAGTACATGGTGATTCCATGATGTTTTCCTCAGAATTGAGTGATTCCATATTTTTTTTCTTTGCTTAACCTGCAAAAACAATTGCAATTGACTACAGTTGTCTTTCTTTTTTTTATATTGTTAAGTGTTTCTTAAAAGGCAGAAGGTTGGAATGCTAAATGAAAATAGTGATCCTTTTTTTTCTACACAATTAAACAAGTGAATGAACATTTTCCAAGAGTGGTGATTCTATACTTTTTACCAGGGGTTGTACCACGGGGCGAAGCCCAACCCTTTAAAAACAACCCCACACTATAATCCCCTTTCCACCAATTGAATTGGACCAGTGGACAAAGCAAGGTCCATAAAGACATGGATGAGTGAGTTTGGGGTGGACTGACCTCAACCCGATAGAACACCTTTAGGATGAATTAGAGTAGAGACTGCCAGCCAGGCCTTCTTGTCCAACGTCAGTGCCTGACCTCACAAATGCGCTTCTGGAAGAATGGTCAAAAATCCCCATAGACACACTCCTAAACCTTGTGGACAGCCTTCCCAGAAGAGTTGAAGCATTAATAGCAGAAAAGGGTGGGCCAACTCAATATTGAACCCTGTGGACTAAGACTGGAATGCCATTAAAGTTAATGTGCGTGTAAAGGCAGGTGTCCCAATACTTTTGACAATATAATGTATCTATAATGTATCTTTGGGTGTCTGGTATGACTTCGGTAACATGGCTTGTGTGTGTTTCATGATATCCTGACCAACATAACAGTTAGCTTTCCCTTGACTGGGGTCTCCATAGCTATCACCACTAATTATTACCTATCTCCAATCCAGCATGGCTTGTCTGCAAATTAAGCTGTTGGACCACAAAGGCTCCTTGAGATATGAGGCATTCTTTAACAGCAGTCAGTTGTCCTCAGATCTGTACCCTGCTGGTTATAACACTAATGTTAGTCTACCCTGCTTGACACTATTTAAAACTGACCATGTGAGGGCTCATTACATTTCTAAAGACACGTCTACTTGAATTACTGCATTTTCTAAAGTTATTTTCTCTCAATAAAAGTCAGACTGCAATAAATGACCATGAAATTATTACTTAGACATTCTTTACAGAACTTTCATGCAAAGAAAGAGCAAGGCCACTGAGATACTTATTAAAATTCTCCAACTTCTGCAACCAGGCAACACCATTCAGAATCTTAGGGGCATTGTTCGGCATAGCTGTCTGCAAAAAGTTTTGAGCACCATTGAAATGCCAAGAAAATTATCCACCCACCCAGCAATGACATTGCCTAGCAAGTGCCACAATAACTATGACTATAGATGAGCAAATTTGCCTAGGTTTGATTAGCATTCATTGAATTCTGTGAGCATCGAACACCATTGAAGTCAATGAGGGGAGGATCTTGATGCTAAATTATGGCCATTTTTAAGGCTGGTAGGCAAGGCATTGTAAAAAAATGGCAAGGTAACCTGGGCAATGCTATAGTCAGGGCTTTTTTTCTCAGTAAATAGGTGAAGGAACTCCCCCCTTCTGAGTCACCCCTTGTCTCCACCCCCTACCAACCTCTAAGCACCGTCCCTTAGTTTCACCCCCTACCCGCCTCCCAGTACTGCCCCTTTTAGAGAATACAGAACCAAGTATCATTTTGTGGTGCTAAATAATTTGTATGGAGTTTTGTAATAATAACAAGAAAAGCAAAATAGATCCTCTGCAACCAGCAACATTAGACCCCCCCCCCCAGCAACAATAGACCCCCCTATCAAAAACATATCCCCCACAACAAAAGACTCCACCCCAGCAACAATAGATCCCCCACACATCAATAGACCCCCCCACGCAGAAACAATGGACCACACACAACAAAACACCACACCCAGCAACAAAAGATCCACCCCAGCAACATTAGACCCCCAGCAGCAACAACAGATCTCCCAGCAGCCAGCATCAATAGACCCTCCAGCAGCAATAGACCTACCAGCAACATAAGACCCACCAGCAACAATAGACCCTCACACAAAAACAGATCCCCACCAGTGACAATAAATCTCCCAGCAGCCAGCATTATAAATAGACCCTCCAGCACACCACACACCCCTTTATATTACATACATTCAGTGCTGGAGGTGCCGGAACTGCGTTCCCCCGCGTTCCTGCTGAAAAAAAGCCCTGGCTATAGTAAACCCTTAACAAAGCTAAAAAAACAAACAAAAACATACAGCAGGCATAGGGTCCTCTTTTTAATGCAACCTTGAAAGCATCAGAGGAAAAAACAGCAGTCCTTCAAATAAAATGCTTGGGAAATACTTTTAAGCTTCATGTGGTGTTATGGAACAGTATGATTTTCACAGACGTCTTCTGACGTCATATACAGATTGACAAAAAAATGTATACACACTTCAACAGTTGATATCTATGCCCTTTTATAAAACCCAAATTGAATTGTGGCAGCAATGTGTAGTATTAGGTTTCCCCTATAGATGTCAGTAGTCTCACCATTGTTGATGTCATCATGTCATGGGTCATTTGTGCAGTTTATGCGGTTGAGCATAAACTTCCAGAAAGATGGCGTACCACCTCACTACCACGAGACTTAAGAGCCTATCTCGATGACATTCTGCCAGGACGCTGGTAGGATGTGCAGGTGCTGTTAAATTCTCTCCATGTTCCCCGGACTTAACACCCCTTAATTTCTATCTTTTGGGAACAGTAAAGGATGTGGTATACCATAGAAAACAACCTATACTCACTGCACTATGGGGAGAAATTGAAACATCAGGCAGAGCAATTTCCGTGGATACTCTAGTCAATGTTGTTGTAACGCTCCTGCGTTTTTGTAGTAGGCTGGATTTGCAGCTGCAAAATCTCCACTCAGTAGTCATGTAGAGATGTGTTGAATAACCAGATTCAACTCTCCAGACTCATCACTGTGGGCTTGTCAGCTTCAGCATACAGATATACACACTCAATAAGATGTTCCTGGAGTGATAGGATGTATATAACAGTATGAAGATGATGTGCTGAAGGGACAGGTGTGAACAGTGACAGAGATGGCAAGCACTTGATAGAAATGTTCAGGAGAGTATTAGATGGTATTAGGTAGAATGCAGATAGGTTAGTAATCGAGTATGGTAACAGGTGGTAAGGACAGCAGATGACAAATACAGGATAGACTAACCCAGTGCAAGGATAGATGGTAGTAGTCTCAAGAGCTAGCAATCTATGTAACAGTGCAGATGATAGAATTAGTATGCATAGATAGTAACAGTCCTTATGTGCAGAGGTAGATAGTGTAAGTAAGGTTATGGAGGATTCCCCTGTGGGGTACTTATCACTAGTAAAGTTAGTAGTAGCAGGGTCCAGTAGTAAGGGAGTGATCCAGTAGCGAGATACAGGGATCGGTAGCGAGGTTCCGGTCGGTTTCCAAGTAAAAGGGAATAGTTGGAGGTTCCGGTAGCAAGGTAAGCTTGTAAGCATGTGGACACACGGCAGGTTGAACGAACGATGTGAGAGAGAACGCCGGCGGTTGAAATAGCCGCTCTGCGGCGCTCGGCGTTGACGTCATCCGTCTTAAAGGTGTATGCGTACCACCTAATTAGAAAGGTGGGACGCATATTTGAAAGAAAAGTGGAAAATAAGGGTACCAGAGGTACCAGAATCTTACAGTTGTTCATACAGTAGTTCGCCAAAATCAAGCTTCTGGCATAGAACAGTATATTCCCTGATGAAGACACGTGACCCTGTGTCGATACGCGTAGGGGAGGGGCAAGGACAGTAACAGCACCAGGCGGCTAGGCAGAACCGACTAAGAGGAGTGTAGACTGATGGCTTGCAGGCACAAATGAAACTACTGCTGGAGGATATTTTGTATATTAGACTGGTGCGCTGAAAGCATCGGCAAAATGTGAGTACCCACATTATTGTTTTCAATAAAGATATGCTTTTAAGGACATAACCACTATTAAATTCTTTCTTCATATGTGGTATTGCAATGGTGCTGTGAAGGAGTGGAATGAGAAGACAAGCCGTACGTATTGGGGCTAACTGGAGGCTCATCCCCAGGCCGGGGAGAGGTAAAAAAGCGTTATTAGACCGAGCTTAGGTGCGAGGTCACATCATTTGAGGTGAGAACCCAACAATAAGGGGGGAGCACTACTCGTGGTGGCACATGGATGTGTTCATTTAACTGCACAAAAGGAGAAGGAAGAGTGAGCACCTTGTACAACACGGATGTCAATGGCGGGAAGGATCATCACAATATATTTACATAACATTTGCATAGTTGTGGACTTTATGTTTTTAAGAAAAGCATCTGATTATATCACAAGTTTTAATAATTCACATGTTATCTATAGTATAGCACACACTTGTTACAACTGAGGTTTTCGTTTTAATTTTTTTTTATGATATTATTTAGCGCAGCACTATCCTTTGTTTTATAAAAGTGTCTGAATGTTAATGGTGACCACCTAGAGCACCTAATGTGATTGCATAATTCAAACACGACATACAGCTATCCTTTGATGTTTATATAAATCTAGTAATAAAACATTGTATGCATAAACAGTATTTTTCATAAATAGGTGAACACTGCTCAAGGTGTATGTGCTGCACGCCTTCTATACCATCCAAGACAGGGGTGCCCACCTGGCTCACCTCCGAGATCAGCAAGAACAGAAAAAAAGTTGATGACCACACACTCCGGACAGATGTCAAAGATTTATTATGAATAGCGCAGCGCTACAAATAAATTGTAAAAAAAGGGTTCATAGATGAAGGACACATAAGTTACAGAAATTGTAAAGCTGTGACTCAAAATGAATCACTCCATGGACCATACAGTGCGCAGCCTCCACCACAGACACATCCAGCCGCTCACCTCAGAAACAAAACCCCTGAGTTAACAGATGGGTCAAATAGGCTTGCCCATAAAAGGTGCAAATCCTGAAGGTGCAGTCAGGGGTATCCTCCAGGTGTCAGTGCATGATCCAAATAGGTATATCCACTCTTAAACAGACTTTCCTTGAAACTATCATAAAGCCAGTCACCAGTGTCCTGGTACCTGCTGACGATTTTCTGCCCCTGGGACGTAACGCGTACGGGAAGAAGTTACGTGCTATCACTCACTGCCATCTCTCCATGATTGTTTGTAACGAGCGCTCGTTTGCTTACACCTGATGGAAGTGCCACCTTTGTAAGTGCTTTTCTTTTATTGTAATAAGTATACTTTTTAGCAGAGAGCACTATATTTATCTTATTAATTTAAATAACTCCGGAACTCCGGACACTGGTGACTGGCTTTATGCTAGTTTCAAAGAAAGTCAGTTTAGGCGTGTATATACCTATTTGGATCGTGCACTGACACCAGGAGGATATCCCTGACTGCACCTTTAGGATTTGCACCCTTTATGGGCAAGCCTATTTGACCCAACTGTTAGCTCGAGGTGAGGGGCTGGATGTATCTGTGGTGGAGGCTGCGCACTGTGTGGTCCATGGAGTGATTCATTTTGAGTCACATTCACAGTTTCTGGAACTTATTTGTCCTTCATCTATGAGTTCTTTTTTCCAATTTATTTGTAGCGCTGCACTATTTGTATTTTATATTGGTCTGGAGTGTTGTAAGTTTTACCTTGAGTATTCATCCGCTATTGCTTTAGTATCAGAACTGTTTACGCATTTGTGAAGGCTTTACTATTCATTGTGAAAGCTTTATTATGGCATATCAAAAGATAAAATCATGACAGTACTGTGCCCAAAAGGAGATCAACGTTAACGTGTTTCACGCAGATAACAGCGTTTACGCATAACACCAAAAGCTCCAGAAATGTCACAAATATTTATTAGGGGGGAGAATGTATAGTTAAAATAAGACAAGCTATCAAACCTAAATGGGTATAGACAGAGAACCCCCACCCTAAAAAAAAAATAAAAATAAAATGATTATGTAGGCACAGGGTATACAAAAACGTGGAGGAGTATGTATGTAAAAACAATGTTACAATTTTTATTACCACAGCAATGTTAAAAGAGATAGCAGTGAATGGCTGGTATAGCAGCTAAAACACCAATAAGGAAAAAAAGCACAGATACATAGAATTACACATATATGGTTGGCCTAATGGTGAATGGGGCATGGCTACTATATTCTCAAGACCCCGACGCATTTCAGAATAATGATTCCTTCTTCAGGGGGTTAATAGCAATGAGTTAGGTATCTGTATTGTCCTTATAAGGTGAAGAGTATCTATATAGTAGCCAAACAGATTAAAAACAAATTACATGCATTATAAGAGCAGGGAGGTAGCAGATTCCAAATGCACAAGGGAAGCTTCAAAACAAGGACCAAATGTGATTGCATACTTCCTAGCCAGATTAGGTGCCAGAAATCAATGATTGCAGACTGGAGGGGCCCAGAGCAGCCTCTGTTTTGGTCTGGGATGGATAGAGGCCATCTATCCTCTATCTATCCTGGACAAAAGCAGAGGAGGCCAATCTGAGCCCTTCCAGTCTGCACTGACCGCCATCCCTTTGTTTATTTCTGGCGCCTAATCTGGCTAGGCACTATGCAATACCATTTGGTCCTTGTTTTGAGCTACCCTTGTGCATTTGGGTTCCTGCCTGCCACAGCTCCGGAGAGCCAAGAGACACAGTGTTTATTACTGTACACTTTGGTAGATGCGTTGTCATTCATGACTTCATGTCCCCTTTTTCTGCTAAACAGGATCCATGATTTTTAAATTGTCACATTACCCTGGACTAAATAGACAGTTTAAAAAAAAATTAAAGGAACACTTTGAAAACACATCAGATCTCAATGGGGAAATATATCATGCTGGATATCTATACTGTTATGGACTGGGTAATGTATTAGGAAGGAAGGTTGCCACATTGCTTGATGGAAATTAAAATGATCAACCTACCAAGGGCTGAATTCAAAGACACCCCAAAAATCAATGTGAAAAAATTATGAATCAGGCTAGTCCATTTTGCTGAAATTTCATCTTTTCTGACTTTTTTTCACTAGTTTGGCATTTGGCTAGGGTCAGCGTCACTACTGGTAGTATGAGGCAATGCCTGGACCCTATAGAGGTATTCCAAGTCCTCCAGGATGGCACGTCAATATGTGCCGTTGCCAGAGAGTTTGCTGTGTCTCCCAGCACACTCTCCAGAGCATGGAGGAGATTCCAGGAGATAGGCAGTTACTCTAGGAGAGCTGGACAGGGCCGTAGAAGGTCCGTAACCAATCAGCAGGACCAGTATCTGCTCCTTTGTGCAAGGAGGAACAGGATGAGCACTGCCAGAGCCCTACAAAAGGACCTCCAGCATGCCACTTGTGTAAATGTCTCTGACCAAACAATCAGAAACAGACTTCATGAGAGTGACCTGAGGGCCCGACGTCCTCTAGTGGGCTCTGTGCTCACTGCTCGACACCGTGGAGCTCGATTGGCATTTGCCATTGAACATCAAAATTGGCAGGTCTGCTACTGGCGCCCTGTGCTTTTCACAGATTAGAGTAGGCTCACCCTGAGCACAGGTGGCAGACGTGAAAGGGTCTGGAGAAGCCATGGAGAATGTTATGCTGCCTGTAACATTGTTCAGCATGACCGGTTTGGTGGTGGGTGAGTGATAGTCTGGGGAGGCATATCCATGGAGGGATGCACAGACCTCTACAGGCTAGACAATGGCACCCTGACTGCCATTGACAAACAAATTTGAAACTTTATATTAAAAAGGGGAAAGATTTAGGTATCCTTACAGACAAAGAAGCCAAATACCTTCTCCCCACTTCATCAAAAACCCTGGTGATATACCATCTCCCAAAAATTCACAAACGATTAGAGAAACCACCTGGTAGGCCTATTATAAGTGGGATTGACTCACTGTTTTCAAGGTTGGGAGAATATCTCGACAAATTTCTTCAACCTTTAGTGTGTGAAGGGAAGTCCTATTTGAAGGAAAGCACACAGTTGATCAGGGAACTCCAAGATTTACACATTGAAGATTCATGGATCCTAGTAACAGTGGATGTGAATTCACTTTACACCAGCATTAATCAGAAGGATGATCTAAAATGAGTGAAAAAAAGCCCTACATGAAGAAGCAGATCTTAAGCAGGCCCAAATTAAGTACATACTTGAGGGACTACAGTTAGCCATGTCCAGTAACTACTTTTGGTATGCCAACACTTTTTATGTCCAAACAAAAGGTGTTGCAATGGGGGCACGTTATGCCCCAAGTGTCGCAAACCTTTTTATGAACCTACTCGAAGATGAATTAATTTATAAAATACATAGACCACATTTACACTTTTATCGTCAGTATATTAACGACATTATTATGATATAAGAAGGGTCACAAGAATCATTGGATGTTTTTATTGAGGAGCTGAATAATAACAGATATGGTATCAAATTTACGGGAAATCAAAATAAGCTACAGATTGACTTCCTGGATCTACAAATATACAAAGACAAGGAAAGATTACAGATGAGAACCTACTTTAAACCAACAGATAAAAATGGGTACATCCCGACTTCTAGCTGTCACCACCCCAAATGGAAACAAAATATACCCAAGGGGTAATATATGAGACTAAGACGCAACTGCGGAAAATCAGAGGAATATGAAACACAAGCAGAAGTACTCACTAAAAGATTTATAGAGAAGGGCTACCCAAGACAGACGCTAGAAGCAACAAAGAATAAAGTAAAAAATATGAAAAGGGAGAATTACTTACCAAGAGAATTGGAGATAATAATACGAAATTTGATTGTGGTTTTATTACGGGCTTTAACAACCAATATAGATCAATAGAAAAGATTTTTAACAAATATTGACCCATTTTGAAGTCTGACAAGACGCTCGCCAAGATCTTGCCAAAAAAACCAAAGTTTATATATCGAAAAGCACCCATGCTGAGAAACAGACTGGTGCACAATGTGGTAGACCAACCCAAACCAGTCAAATTTTTTCCAGAAATGAAGGGCTTTATACATTGCCGCAAATACTTGGCATGTAAAAATAATCCACTACAACCAAGCAAAATTACACAATTCAAATCAAATGTGAATAAAAGGAGCTTTAAGATTAAGGATTTAATTATGTGCTCTAGTACTCACGTCATGCTTTCATTATATGGAATGTACGACTTGTTTAATGGCTTATCTGATTTCAAATGTACAATCTATTGACTGTATATTGTATTATCTTACAATATTATTTTACAATAAATATTTTCTTGATTAAAAAAAAAAAAAAAAACCTTCTGTGTGCCCCTCGGCCCCCCCTCAGCCCCACTAATACTTACCTAAGCCCATCTCGATCCAGAGATGTTGCAGGAGAGTCTCGGGACTCTCCCTCCTCATTGGCTGAGACAGCAGCGCAGTGCCATTGGCTCCCGCTGCTGTCAATCAAAGTCAGTGAGCCAATGAGGAGAGAGAGTGGGCAGGACCAAACCGTGACTCCATGTCTAAATGGTCACACAGAGCAGCGGCTCAGCTCAAGCTGCTTGCTGTGGGGGCACTTGGTAGGAGGGAGGAGCCAGGAGTGCCGACGGGGGACCAAAGAAGAAGAGGATCTGGACTGCTCTGTGCAAAAGCAACTGCACAGAGCAGGTAAGTATTACATGTTTGTTATTTTTAAATGAAAAAATAAGAGACTTGAGTATCCCTGTAAGCTTTTACAATAAAACCTGGAAGTTGATTCGTTTCTATTAGAGATCAACTGATTATCGGCAAAGCCGATATATCGAGAGCCGATCTGCACTTTCCCCGATATATCAGAATCGACCCCTGAGGTTACCGATATTGCCGATATTTCGGGAAAGTGCTGTACCGGAGTGATGCCTGCAGCTAGAGGCATCACCCCAGTACCGGCGTCCATAGCCGATGGTCGGCTGTCTTGTAATGCCAACCGATGGAGCTGAGAAGCCGCTCGGCTGTCAATACAAGGAACGGGAGGGGATGTCCCCCCCTCCCGCCACCTTCCGCGGCTTACCCGGGTCTCCCGTCCCACTGGGAGACCCGGGCATCCTACCTGCACGGCCGCCGATAAGAAGACCCAATCAAAGCCGCGTTCGGCTCTGATCGGGTCTCCATGTAAAAACCCGGAAGTGATGTCATGACATCACTTCCGGGTATTTGGCGCCAGATTAAAAAAAAAAATGACAGCATTCAAAACAGCCAAACTTGGCTGTTTTGAATGCTTTTAAGTGCAGAGAAGGGGTTTGGGGTCTTTTAGACTAAATGTACAAAAATATTGGCCAATATCTGCCGATACCGATATTCAATGGCCAAAATATCGGTATCGATAACGAAGATCCGATATCAGTCGATCACTAGTTTCTATGCACAGGCACAGCTGCACCAGATTTTGCACTCTCCAGTTTTAGTAAATCTCCCCCACCACGCTAATTTAGGAGGAGGGCTTAGCCATAAAACTAAGATCAAAATAATAGTACTCAGAAGGTAACTAATAAATGTAATTATTCAGATATACACATCAGACCTGAAAGGGGAACTGAGCACTAAGCAATCACCAGTATAATTTATGCTAATAGGAAAGGTTAATGGAAAGGTAGGTGGGCAGCTCAGTTTACAGTTGTGACAAATTATAGGTGTCAGTGATAGACTGCGCTCAGATGGCCCCATAACGGAAGGGCTTTGTCTGCCTACACATTTTACTGCTGCTGTGAAAAAAATACAAATGTCAAACCTTTAAAACATCCTCAATTAGGAGTTTAAAATGGCAATTGGGCTCTGTATTGAATCAGGAAACCTTTTACTGAAGACAATGACAAACAACATAGTAAAAGATAGAAGATTACCTCCTTTATATTTCTGGAAGAATTTCATGCATTTTAATGGCAACCACATAAACGTGCTCGTTAGGCACATAGCAATAACTTTTCTAACCAAACGAATAATAATTCCAGAAACGGTGGGCTCCCTGGAAACCCAAGTCTCAGAACTTAACACCAATGTGGACCCCAGCAAATGCTGGAGAGGTCATCTGTATCTATCAGATGCAAAGAGAAATCTGAATGTTAATTTAAAATTTCAGTTAAATAAGTATGGCCATATAAAGGGACATTGGATGATAAAATATATATGATGAATGGAAATAGGACTAAATTGGATATACAGGTACCTTTAATGTGAAGAGAATATTGTGTGTATATACACCAAAGCTATTAAGAGGTAACATTTGTTTTTTGATATATGAGGAAGGTCTAAAACTTTAAGTGCCAAACGCACACCTCAAAACTTTGTGAGATGGAAATGAGGGACACCAATCAGCAAAAGTATGTAGGCATAAAACACACACCCCTTCCACGCCCCCTTCAAGGAGAATTATACAAAAAATGATTATTTAAACCCACAAGTGCTTTTTTTTTTTCTACCTCTACTATTCTTTTATACTGAATTTGAAATTTTTGAAATGCAGCAATTCAGAAATTGTATGAAAGGTTTAGCACTGGGAAACACTTTTTGAAAGATAAATAGTGCATTTTATATACAACTATATAAATCAGACCAAAAGGAGAGACAAATGGGGAGGAAAGAGGGACAGAGGGACTTTGTTCCAAATCAGGGACAGTTGGGAGCTATGCCAAACTTCTATTTTAGTTTGGATAAAATAGTTAGAGCCTCTATCAGGTTTTTTTTTTTTTTTTGATACCACCAAATTTATTCGTCCAGCAAGTTAGAATCCAAAATGTTTGAATGGAACTGAGATAAAGGTGAAATCTTCCTTTGGGGATATTTCTTGTCTTCCTGTTGTGTCTCGCTATAAATAAGCATATGCAATGGGCGCCATTCACAGAATGCCTTGCATTTTTATCAATTAATGTTATTGCCCAAATACGAGCATGTGATCATATATAGGTACTGATGGAACACCCCATTCCTCATCCATTTGGTGACGTAGCTGGCTATCACCTACCTTGTCTTAAATGATAAGGAAGGCCTCTCTTACACCTCTGACTCTGGGTCCCTGGTACTGTAAACAGAAGACACAGGAGTACAGAGTGGCAGGAGTGACTGTAAGTCTTACCAGCAGCAGTGTAGATGTCCACAATGGGCAGGTGAAGTTGTCAGAAAGCTCCAGTTGCAGGCAAGCTGGTAGGCACCTGGTAGGCAGCAGATTGGGGCAGGCTGGTGCTGGTGACAGCGGGCAGCTGAGACAGCTGCTGGTAGAAGACTAGGTCAGCCGGAATAGCAGGGTGGTAGGCAGGTACTGATGACATAGCAGAGTAGCAGACTTAGGCAGGCTGGGTCATACATAGACAGGGTGGATCAGACACAGGGCACAGGCAGGAGCGTTGTCAGAAAACAAGCTGGGTCTGGAACCAATCAGTGAAGCAGGAGCCAATGGAGCAGACAGAAGCGGCAGTCGAGGGACTAGCTGAGGTCAGTGCAGGCAGTGTTCAGAGAGTGGACAAGACAAACTGGGTCAGCAACTTTAAACAGGATACAAAATCACAGGGTCACAGGATGCACAAGAGACTGAAGACAAATCAGTGCTTATTCTAAGATCTGGCCCAGTTTAAATAGCCCGTTTGTGTCCAACATTCGTCACAGGAGTGCGTGAACAACAGCAAGCAAGGGTTTGCGCGAGTGCATGCACATGTGCATTAGCCAGTGCCCAATTCCTGCGAGCATAAAAGGGAACATGTATTAGCCTCTGCACAGAAATCCGTCCAAAGGAGCCATCTTGTCTATTGGCATGCCCTTCCTTATACCGGGATGAGCCGGGTGGCATTAGTGTTATTCAGAAAAGCAAGCATGTACCGAGCGCGAGGCACAAGGAATGGGGGGCTGGATGAAGGGACTAAAGCAAACCTATGCAGCTGCCTATAAAGCACCCCGAGTGGTGCAATTAATAGCCATAAACAAACAAGGAGACTGCACTCGAGGCCCGCAACGGTCACTATAATGGAAGTCAGTTGGCATAAAGAACGTCTTAAAAAATTAAATGAAAACACAAAATTTAATTTGAAATGGGTAACCATAGTTGTAGATAAATGGACGATACCACGTTGTGGAACTCTGAGCATCAGGAAGAAGGTCATCGGAGACTGCAGATGGGCTGGGAAGGGGGTGCCAATGAAAGCCCTGATGCAAGCATTATACCCACCTTGGATCGAGCGGGCACACTGCTTCCATCAGGGCTTTCATTGGCGCCCCCTTCCCAGCACATCTGCAGTCTCGGATGACCTTCGTCCTGATGCTCAGGGTTCCACAACGTGGTATCATTCATTTATCTGCAATTATGGCTACCCATTTCAATTACACTATTTGTGTTTTAATTTAATTTTTTAAGATGTTCTTTATGCCTACTGGCTCCCATTATAGTGACCGTTACTGGCACCTTGCTTGTTTATGATCAATGTTATTCAACTTAGAGAAGGACAGGCACAGAATAGTACCTATTGTGGGTGGAAAGTGTTGGGGGGGGGGGGGGGAGGAGGTGAACATTGCAGCAAAATGTTTTTTTTTTTTGTTTTACTGGGCAATAGATTAAGAGATCTAACTGTCATTGAGCTTTGAATATGATTGAAAGCTTTAAAAAAAAAAAAAACTGTTTTCTTTTTATTTGAATATGTGCTATGTCAGTACCCACTTATGATAATGGATGCAAATATATGAAAATTGTGGTTCTTTTAAGGAATAACATACAGTATATCTTAGTGTAAATGTGAATATAGCTCCCCTGTAACAATAGGCATTCAAATGTCATTCCTACAGAATAAATCATTTTCAACCGTTTCCATTATATCACTTTGCTTCCAGTTTCATATTTTCCTATTCTCCAGTCCAACACTCTAAGCTTTTCCTGAATAAGCCATTTTAGTGCAAATTCAGGAAGGATCGCTGATCCCAGGTCACTTGGATAAAATGTGTCACCTTTATCTTTGCATTAGATGAGAACATGCGGCATCCTAGTCCTGAGAAAGAACCCGAGGACAAAGCTCAGAGTGCACAGAAAAGCTTATTCATCATTTCTGAATGGTGCAGGGCTAGTTGATCGGATGGTTTGGGGGTCAGCGGCAGCCCGGACCCATGTAAAAGAGACATTTGTATCTCGCCTGTGCAGGGTAAAGCAGCAGAGTCTATGAAAAGGGTTTCCACTGCCCGGGCCCTTCATCCTACCTACCTGCACTCACTCCCTTGCATCTCCTTGTTACTCCATGGCCAATCGGAATAACCAGCACTCGGGATATGGAAGAGAATGTGACCCACTCCCCTGTGATGGTTCCCTGGCCTCACAGCTAATCCATATGGCCAAGTACTGTCACATGACCGTGAATATGACATCACTCTTCCGCCAGGTCACCAACTATAGATATTATGATTAAAGCGCCGACTGTAGGAGATGCCACGGAGAGCATGTAAGGCAGGCATGTCCAACCTGTGGCCCGGAACCACAGGCAATGCAGCCCACTGCCCCCTGACAATTTTTTTTTGCTGGGGAGGAAGGAAGTCAGGTCGGGGGCACGGCCACAGCGGCTTCCAGCTAACTGTAGGCAGAGGCTGCCTCGGAAGGGATCATCCTCTAGTTGTGTTAAATTAGTGCTGGGGGGAGGGGGGGGCGCGGCAGTGCGGGAAGGGCGTGGCAGCATTTTATTACTTATATACCTTAACTATAGTATATATTTTATGCGGCCCGAGAACATTTTTCTACACTCAATGTGGCCCAGAGAAGCCAAAAGGTTGGACACCCATGATGTAAGGTATAAGGGAATCTGGGGATTCCCCTTACTTTAAAGGAGAAGTACAGCCAAAGCCCATTTGGCTGTACTTCTCCTCTGGATCACAGAAGTTCAGTTTGTTTTGCACTCCTGTGACCCGCTTTCAGCTGAAGCCCGCTGTCGGCTGACGTCACAGAGGCAGTCCAGGCTTGGGCAAGATCGCAACTACAGTAGAGTGAACACCCAATTTTACAAGGCACTCGGCTAGATATTTGCCCGCCGAATGCCCCACAATGCACTGCATGCTGCACAGTGCTTTCTAAACCCTTACTGGGCAAAGCTTTGCCCAATCAGGGTACAGTGTTAAGGAGCGGGGCCCGGAAGTGGGCCATGGCATCCTTAACGATGGAGTCATCAGCTGTCAATGGGCTTCCCTGCTGACAGCTGAATGTAAAAAAAAACATTGTCAGCAATAGAAAAATGTTAAAAAAAACAGCGTGCCCCCCCCCCCCCCCAATCCGTACCAGACCCTTTGGGGTTGATTTAGTAAAGAAAAATAGACTGTGCACTCTGCAAGTGCAGCTGCTCCGGAGCTTAGTAAAGAGCAGAAGCTCTGCTAACTTCCATCAGCCAATCATGTGCGAGCAAAAATGTAGTTTTTTTATTTTTACTTGCACATGATTGAGTACCTTTTGCAAAGTGAAAATTTGCCTCCTTTACTAAGCTCTGGAGCCACTTCATTTGCCTTCAGTAAATCAGCCTCTTTGGGTCTGGTATAAATTTTAACCCTGCGCCAAAATTTTAAAAAAAAAGGAGTGGGGACCTCTCCCCAGACCCTTATCTGAGCATACAGTCTGGCAGGCTAGGAAAGGGGGGAAAGAGTGAGTGCCCCCCTCCTGAACCATACCAAACCACGTGCCCTCAACTTTGGGCTCTGCCACCCCACCCCAAAGCACCTTGTTCCCATGTTTGTGGGGACAAGGGCCTCTTCCCCACAACCCTGGGCAGTGGTTGTGGGGGGTCTGCAGACAGGGGGCTTATTAGAATCAGGAAGCCCCTTTAACAAGGGGGCCCCCAGATCCCACCCCTCTCTATGTGAATGAGTATGGGGTACATTTTACCCTTACTCATTCACCAAAAAAAGTCTCAAAAAGAAATAAAAACACACACATAGTTTTTGACAATGCATTTATTAAAAATAAAAAAACAATGTCTCCCGAAGTAGATCCATCGTCAATCACAAGGTCTGTGTAACAAAGGCTAACCGCCGACTACTTGCTCCGCCGTTTGACAGTTCTTATATAGGGCCACCTGGCGACGTCACTTGGTTGCACCGCCCACTTGTGGCATTACCAACCCAGCATGCATCTGTTGGTGACGTCATATGGGTTGGTGTCATCAGGTGACATCGCCAGACGCCAGGTGGCCCCACCCCTTACCTATATAAGAACTTTCAAATGGCGGTGCAGGTGGCCGGTGTTTAGCCTTCATCGCTGGTGGAGCATTTTTTTTTTCTTTCTTCATTTTTTTTTTTGGTTCCGGCAAGGGCGGAGGACATCGTGATTGACGATGGATGTACATGGGGGGGGGGGGCATTTTAGTAGAGAAATGTGTGTGTGTTTTTTTATTTCTTTTTGACACTTTTTTGGTGAATGGGTAGGGGTACCCCATACTCATTCACATGGGGGGGCGGGATCTGGGGGGAGCCCCAAGCCATTTAAAAAATATATATATATATTGGCGTGAGGTTCCCATTTCTTCTATATAAATGTCAGTTTTACTGTAGTAGGTTATATAAATAGAGGTTGATTTACTAAAAGCAAATAAACTGTGCACTATAAATGCACTGCAAGTGCACTTGGAAGTAAAACTGGAAGTGCGGTTGTTCTAGATCTGAGGGAAAGCTCTGAAATGAGGGGAAGCTCTGCTGATTTCTATCATTCATCATGTGCAAGCAAAATTAGTGTTTTTTTTATTTTGCTTGCATGTTCCCTTTAGATCTGGAGCAACTGCAAATGCAGTGCATCAGTTTGCCTTCAGTAAATCAGCCCCATGGTACAAATGCTCCACTTTACAGGATGACTAAGCGGACCCCCCCCCCCAGGCACTATGTTTAAAAAAATTTTAATTTGTATTGTTTCACTTTAAACATCAATAAAATCACTGCTCCTGTGAAAAACTATTTTAAAAAAGGATTTCTTGCATTGAGACATGTCACCCAGGGCAGTACCCAAACCCCCACACCCTTTTTATGGCCAATAACATGCATATAAGCCTTCAAAATGGGCACTTTTTATTTTTCAAGTTCGGGTCCCCTAGACTTTCATAGAGTTTGTGGCTCGGGTCCAAACTTTTTACATGTTCAGGAGTTCTGGTTGCGAACCGAACCAAACCAGGGGGTGTTGGCACAGCTCTAATTGTGCCAATAAAGTCAGTTTTAGCAAAAATGCCTGGACCAGCACCCAGCTCAGCCACTGAGAGCCTGAGCCGGCTGCTCCCATCTAGGGTTGAGCGGACACCTAGATGTCCGTGTTCGACGGGTTCGGCCGAACTTTAAAAAAAAGTCCGGGTCCGTGTCCCGGACTTTTACCGAACTTTTCCCGGACACCGAACCCCATTGAAGTCAATGGGGACCCGAACTTTAAGGCACTAAAATGGCTCTAAAACACCAAAGGAAAGGGCTAGAGTGCTGCAAATGGCAGCAAAACGTAATTAAGAGCATGGCAAGTGCTCTGCAAACAAATGTGGATAGGGAAATAACTTAAAACAACAAAAAAAAACAGAAAAATAAAACAATGTTCTTCTTCATCTCTGAAGGACGAGGCCCATATGGAGTAGGAGGGAGGTTGAGGTGGTGGTGGATGTGGCGGTGACATAGGCGTGCGCACAGGGTGTGCTGGGTGTGCCTGGGCACACCCTAATCACCTAGGGCACATAGCATTGCCAGTGAGGAGATGGGAAAGATCTCCCTGGGACCTGCTCTGCTCTATTTCTCCTTGCCTACAGGTACATGGCCCCGATACATTACTCTCCCTGCTGGCAAACACATGCATGTGTATTTCAACTTTGGGGTGCACACCTTAATGCAATAGGCTGCGCACACCTATGGGCGGTGTAGGTGGAAGCGGCGGTGGAGGAGGACCAGGGCCGGATTAACAGCATCATGGGCTTGGTGCTGAGGATTTTGAAGGGCCTTAGGGCCGTGCCTTGCCATGCACCCAGAGGAGGAAGGGTGCAGCCATGCATGCCTAATTCAACATGGGATGCTGTCTCTGAAGCCCATAAACACATCCATGCATCGCCAACTGTCCCTCCTTGTCCGGCCTTCACGCTGTGTGGGGAGGTTCTGAGGGTGCTGCCTGGGGAAGCGAGCATAGAAGCCAGACTTCTGTGTTTACAAGTGACAGAAGAGCGGTAACAGTGAATATGGCCAACCCGGGGCCTATATAAAAGGTAGGGGCCTGGAGCTGCAGCTCCAATAGCCCCTACATTAATCTGGCCCTGAGGAGGAGGACGAGGTAGCCAACACTGCTTCTTTTCACAAATTTTAAATGAGGGTACACCCCAAAAGAGTGAGAAAGAGCAAAAATGGAACAATGGGTGGGTAAGGTCGGTATCCATTGCTATTCTGCATAAGGTACGGAAAAGTCCCGTGGGATCCATGCCTGGTTCATTTTAATGAACGTGAGCTTGTCCACATTGTCTCTGGACAGGCGGCTGCGCTTGTCTGTTATAACGCCCCCAGCCGTGCTAAATACCCGTTCAGATAATACACTGGCTGCAGGGCACGCCAGCACCTCCAAGGCGTAAAGGGCAAGCTCAGGCCATGTGCCCAATTTGGAGACCCAGAAGTTGAAGGGGGCAGACCCGTCATTCACTACATGTAGGCGTGTGCACACATACTGCTCCACCATGTTGGTAAAATGCTGCCTCCTGCTAAGACGTTCCATCTGAGCTGCTGGTGCTGCTGTTTGTTGTGGCGTGCTGACAAAGCTTTTCCACATTTCGGCCATGCTAACCCTGCCTTCTGAGGTGCTGGCGGTGCCCTGGTTGCGTTGGCGACCTCCTCCTCCTCCTCCTCTGCCTTGTGCTTCCACTGTGGCCCCGCTGTCAGATGGGAATGCCAGCAGCATGGCGTCTACCAGCGTGCGCTTGTACTCGCGCATCTTGCGATCGCGCTCCAGTGAGTGAATTAAGGACGGTACGTTGTCCTTGTAACGGGGATCCAGCAGCGTGGCCACCCAGTAATCAGCACAAGTTAGAATGTGGGCAACTCGGCGGTCGTTGTGGAGACACTGCAGCATGTAATCGCTCATGTGTGCCAGGCTGCCCAGAGGCAACGAAAGGCTGTCCTCTGTGGGAGGTGTATGGTCCGTGTCCTCTGTATCCCCCCAGCCACGCACCAGTGATGGCCATGAGCTGGCCTGGGTGCCACCCTGCTGTGAACATGGTTCCATCTCCTCCTCCAGCTCCTCCTCCTCCTCATCCTCCTCATCCTCCAGAACTGTGCCCCTGCTGGACAATTGCGTCCCTGGCGTTTGCGTGTGCAGGAACCCACCCTCGGAGCCCCTTGCGAATGACTGCCCTGAAAGCCTTGGAAATGTTACCTCTTCATCCTCCTCCTCCTCCTCATCCTGTGCCACATCCTCTTCCATCATCGCCCGAATTGTTTTTTCAAGGAGGCATAGAAGTGGGATAGTTAAGCTGAGAACGGCGTCATTGCCACTGGCCATGTTGGTGGAGTACTCAAAACAGCGCAACAAGGCACACAGGTCTCGCATGGAGGCCCAGTTATTGGTGGTGAAGTGGTGCTGTTCCGCAGAGCGACTCACGCGTGCGTGCTGCAGCTGAAACTCCACTATGGCCTGCTGCTGCTCGCACAGTCTTTCCAGCATGTGCAAGGTGGAGTTCCACCTTGTGGGCACGTCACATATGAGGCGGTGAGCGGGAAGGCCGAAGTTACGCTGCAGCGCTGCCAGGCGAGCAGCAGCAGGGTGAGAACGCCGAAAGTGCGCACAAACGGCCCGCACTTTCTGCAGCAGCTCTGACATATCGGGGTAGTTTTTAAGGAACCTCTGCACCACCAAATTCAGCACATGCGCCAGGCAAGGGATGTGCGTCAAACCGGCTAGGCCCAGAGCTGCTATGAGATTTCGCCCGTTATCGCACACCACCAGGCCGGGCTTGAGGCTCGCTGGCAGCAACCACTCATTTGTCTGCTGTTCCATGCTCCTCCACAACTCCTGCGCGGTGTGTGGTTTGTCCCCCAAACAGGCAAGTTGTAAAACTGCCTGCTGTCGTTTACCCCTGGCCGTGCTGAAGTTGGTGGTGAAGGTGTTACGCTGTCCGGATGAGGAGGCGGTAGAGGATGAGGAAGCGGAGTAGGAGGAGTTAGGAACAGGAGGCAAACTGAAGCGCCCTGCAATCCTCGGTGGTGGAAGGACATGCGCCAAATTGCTATCCGCCTCAGGCCCATCCGCCACTGCATTTACCCAGTGTGCCGTTAGGGAGATATAACGCCCCTGACCGTGCTTACTGGTCCACGTATCCGTAGTTAGGTGGACCTTGGCACAGATGGCGTTGCGCAGTGCACACCTGATTTTTTCCCCCACTTGGTTGTGCAGGGAAGGGATGGCTTGCCTGGAAAAGTAGTGGCGGCTGGGCACGACGTACTGTGGGACAGCCACCGACATAAGGTTTTTAAAACTGTGCGTCTCCACCAGACGGAATGACAGCATTTCAAAGGCCAATAATTTTGAAATGCTGGCATTCAGGGCCAGGGATCGCGGGTGGGTAGGGGGGTACTTCCTCTTCCTCTCAAGTGTTTGGGAGATGGAAAGCTGAACGCTTCCACGGGACATTGTGGAGATGGTTGTTGGTGACCCAGGTGGTGGTGTTGCTGACAGATCGTCTGTTTGCGGGGTGGCAGGTGCCGGTATCACTACAGATGTGGCTGGAGCGGCCGAGACTGCAGCAGAAGAGGAAGCAGGATGAGCCAGAGACGTTTCTTGGTTTTGAAGGTGTGTACTCCACTGCAGCTCGTGCTTTGCACTTAGATGCCTGATCATGCAGGTTGTGCTCAGGTTGAGAAGGTTCATGCCTCGCTTCAAGCTCTGATTGCACAGGGTGCAAACCACTCGTGTCCTGTCATCAGCACATTTTCTAAAGAACTTCCACGCTAGAGAACTCCTTTGAGCTGACTTTGGTGCGCTCGTTCCCTTGCTGCGTTGGGCAGTAGCGGGCGTAGTGTCTAGGGCACGGCCGCTCCGCTTCTGCACCCTGCTCCCTCTTCTGCTGTGCTGGTGGCTCTGTGCGACCACCGCCTCTTCCTCCAAACTACTCAGTTCACCTGCATGACGTTCATTCCATGTGGGGTCGAGGACCTCATCGTCCTCCACATCATCTTCCACCCAGTCTTCACCCCTGCCCTCCTTGTCGGTCTCCACAATGCTGAACGCCGCAGCAGTTGGCACCTGCGTTTCGTCATCATCGGAGACGTGCTGCGATGATCCTTGCATGTACTCATCTTGAGAAATAAGTGGTTGGGCATCGCTGCACTCAATCTCTTCCACTTCTGGGGCAGGGCTAGGTGGATGGCCCTGGGAAACCCTGCTGACAGAGTCCTCAAAAAGAATAAGAGACTGCTGTATGGCTTGGGGCTCAGACTGCTGGCCTGATTTGCAAGGGGGTGAGGTGAAAGACGGTTGGACATTGGCTGCAGGTGCCAACTCTGACCTTTCTGCAGTAGACTGGGTGGGAGACAATGTGAAGGAACTGGAGGCACTGTCAGCAGCAAACCAATCTACTATCGCCTCAACTTGTTCTGGCCTCATCACTTCTAGGGGCGTTTGATGCCCTACCAAATACTGATGCAGGTTCTGTCGCCTACTCACACTTGAGGAAGGTGTTTCACTTGTGCGTGTAGCTGGCACAGATCGACCATGTCCTCTCCTTGCAACAGGAGCTCTACCAGCAGCACCACGACCCAGGCCACGGCCCTTATTTGACGGTCTCCTCATATTTCTGTAATTTAAGATCTTGCCCTAGAAAGGTTTTTATTGAATAGCGGAATAGAAAATATGATCCAAAAAAAGTGTATGTATATCACACGTACACAACCACACTAGGCCCCAATTACTATTGTTTGTACCCCTAAAAGGCTAGGAGTAGGGGGAGTATGGAACAGGCAGCACCCTCAAACCTTCAGAAGTATGAGATGAACCCCAACAACTTGGAAAGGTGGATCTCTCTCACACGTACCGACACAGACTATCCCGCAATTCAATTGATCCTCAAAGGTTTTTATTGAATAGCGGAATAGGAAATATGATCAAAAAAAGTGTATGTATCTCGCACGTACACAACCACACTAGGCCCCAATTACTATTGTTTGTACCCCTAAAAGGCTAGATGAGGAGTAGGGGGGGTATGGAACAGGCAGCACCCTCAAACCTTCAGAAGTATGAGATGAACCCCAACAACTTGGAAAGGTGGATCTCTCTCACACGTACCGACACAGACTATCCCGCAATTCAATTGATCCTCAAAGGTTTTTATTGAATAGCGGAATAGGAAATATGATCAAAAAAAGTGTATGTATCTCGCACGTACACAACCACACTAGGCCCCAATTACTATTGTTTGTACCCCTAAAAGGCTAGATGAGGAGTAGGGGGGGTATGGAACAGGCAGCACCCTCAAACCTTCAGAAGTATGAGATGAACCCCAACAACTTGGAAAGGTGGATCTCTCTCACACGTACCAACACAGACTATCCCCCAATTTAACTGATCCCCAAAGGTTTTTGATTAAATAGCGGAATAGAAAATATGATCCCAAAAAAGTGTATGTATATCACACGTACACAACCACACTAGGCCCCAATTACTATTGTTTGTACCCCTAAAAGGCTAGGAGTAGGGGGAGTATGGAACAGGCAGCACCCTCAAACCTTCAGAAGTATGAGATGAACCCCAACAACTTGGAAAGGTGGATCTCTCTCACACGTACCAACACAGACTATCCCCCAATTTAACTGATCCCCAAAGGTTTTTGATTAAATAGCGGAATAGAAAATATGATCCCAAAAAAGTGTATGTATATCACACGTACACAACCACACTAGGCCCCAATTACTATTGTTTGTACCCCTAAAAGGCTAGGAGTAGGGGGAGTATGGAACAGGCAGCACCCTCAAACCTTCAGAAGTATGAGATGAACCCCAACAACTTGGAAAGGTGGATCTCTCTCACACGTACCAACACAGACTATCCCCCAATTTAACTGATCCCCAAAGGTTTTTGATTAAATAGCGGAATAGAAAATATGATCCCAAAAAAGTGTATGTATATCACACGTACACAACCACACTAGGCCCCAATTACTATTGTTTGTACCCCTAAAAGGCTAGGAGTAGGGGGAGTATGGAACAGGCAGCACCCTCAAACCTTCAGAAGTATGAGATGAACCCCAACAACTTGGAAAGGTGGATCTCTCTCACACGTACCAACACAGACTATCCCCCAATTTAACTGATCCCCAAAGGTTTTTGATTAAATAGCGGAATAGAAAATATGATCCCAAAAAAGTGTATGTATATCACACGTACACAACCACACTAGGCCCCAATTACTATTGTTTGTACCCCTAAAAGGCTAGGAGTAGGGGGAGTATGGAACAGGCAGCACCCTCAAACCTTCAGAAGTATGAGATGAACCCCAACAACTTGGAAAGGTGGATCTCTCTCACACGTACCAACACAGACTATCCCCCAATTTAACTGATCCCCAAAGGTTTTTGATTAAATAGCGGAATAGAAAATATGATCCCAAAAAAGTGTATGTATATCACACGTACACAACCACACTAGGCCCCAATTACTATTGTTTGTACCCCTAAAAGGCTAGGAGTAGGGGGAGTATGGAACAGGCAGCACCCTCAAACCTTCAGAAGTATGAGATGAACCCCAACAACTTGGAAAGGTGGATCTCTCTCACACGTACCAACACAGACTATCCCCCAATTTAACTGATCCCCAAAGGTTTTTGATTAAATAGCGGAATAGAAAATATGATCCCAAAAAAGTGTATGTATATCACACGTACACAACCACACTAGGCCCCAATTACTATTGTTTGTACCCCTAAAAGGCTAGGAGTAGGGGGAGTATGGAACAGGCAGCACCCTCAAACCTTCAGAAGTATGAGATGAACCCCAACAACTTGGAAAGGTGGATCTCTCTCACACGTACCAACACAGACTATCCCCCAATTTAACTGATCCCCAAAGGTTTTTGATTAAATAGCGGAATAGAAAATATGATCCCAAAAAAGTGTATGTATATCACACGTACACAACCACACTAGGCCCCAATTACTATTGTTTGTACCCCTAAAAGGCTAGGAGTAGGGGGAGTATGGAACAGGCAGCACCCTCAAACCTTCAGAAGTATGAGATGAACCCCAACAACTTGGAAAGGTGGATCTCTCTCACACGTACCAACACAGACTATCCCCCAATTTAACTGATCCCCAAAGGTTTTTGATTAAATAGCGGAATAGAAAATATGATCCCAAAAAAGTGTATGTATATCACACGTACACAACCACACTAGGCCCCAATTACTATTGTTTGTACCCCTAAAAGGCTAGGAGTAGGGGGAGTATGGAACAGGCAGCACCCTCAAACCTTCAGAAGTATGAGATGAACCCCAACAACTTGGAAAGGTGGATCTCTCTCACACGTACCAACACAGACTATCCCCCAATTTAACTGATCCCCAAAGGTTTTTGATTAAATAGCGGAATAGAAAATATGATCCCAAAAAAGTGTATGTATATCACACGTACACAACCACACTAGGCCCCAATTACTATTGTTTGTACCCCTAAAAGGCTAGGAGTAGGGGGAGTATGGAACAGGCAGCACCCTCAAACCTTCAGAAGTATGAGATGAACCCCAACAACTTGGAAAGGTGGATCTCTCTCACACGTACCAACACAGACTATCCCCCAATTTAACTGATCCCCAAAGGTTTTTGATTAAATAGCGGAATAGAAAATATGATCCCAAAAAAGTGTATGTATATCACACGTACACAACCACACTAGGCCCCAATTACTATTGTTTGTACCCCTAAAAGGCTAGGAGTAGGGGGAGTATGGAACAGGCAGCACCCTCAAACCTTCAGAAGTATGAGATGAACCCCAACAACTTGGAAAGGTGGATCTCTCTCACACGTACCAACACAGACTATCCCCCAATTTAACTGATCCCCAAAGGTTTTTGATTAAATAGCGGAATAGAAAATATGATCCCAAAAAAGTGTATGTATATCACACGTACACAACCACACTAGGCCCCAATTACTATTGTTTGTACCCCTAAAAGGCTAGGAGTAGGGGGAGTATGGAACAGGCAGCACCCTCAAACCTTCAGAAGTATGAGATGAACCCCAACAACTTGGAAAGGTGGATCTCTCTCACACGTACCAACACAGACTATCCCCCAATTTAACTGATCCCCAAAGGTTTTTGATTAAATAGCGGAATAGAAAATATGATCCCAAAAAAGTGTATGTATATCACACGTACACAACCACACTAGGCCCCAATTACTATTGTTTGTACCCCTAAAAGGCTAGGAGTAGGGGGAGTATGGAACAGGCAGCACCCTCAAACCTTCAGAAGTATGAGATGAACCTCAACAACTTGGAAAGGTGGATCTCTCTCACACGTACCAACACAGACTATCCCCCAATTTAACTGATCCCCAAAGGTTTTTGATTAAATAGCGGAATAGAAAATATGATCCCAAAAAAGTGTATGTATATCACACGTACACAACCACACTAGGCCCCAATTACTATTGTTTGTACCCCTAAAAGGCTAGGAGTAGGGGGAGTATGGAACAGGCAGCACCCTCAAACCTTCAGAAGTATGAGATGAACCCCAACAACTTGGAAAGGTGGATCTCTCTCACACGTACCAACACAGACTATCCCCCAATTTAACTGATCCCCAAAGGTTTTTGATTAAATAGCGGAATAGAAAATATGATCCCAAAAAAGTGTATGTATATCACACGTACACAACCACACTAGGCCCCAATTACTATTGTTTGTACCCCTAAAAGGCTAGGAGTAGGGGGAGTATGGAACAGGCAGCACCCTCAAACCTTCAGAAGTATGAGATGAACCCCAACAACTTGGAAAGGTGGATCTCTCTCACACGTACCAACACAGACTATCCCCCAATTTAACTGATCCCCAAAGGTTTTTGATTAAATAGCGGAATAGAAAATATGATCCCAAAAAAGTGTATGTATATCACACGTACACAACCACACTAGGCCCCAATTACTATTGTTTGTACCCCTAAAAGGCTAGGAGTAGGGGGAGTATGGAACAGGCAGCACCCTCAAACCTTCAGAAGTATGAGATGAACCCCAACAACTTGGAAAGGTGGATCTCTCTCACACGTACCAACACAGACTATCCCCCAATTTAACTGATCCCCAAAGGTTTTTGATTAAATAGCGGAATAGAAAATATGATCCCAAAAAAGTGTATGTATATCACACGTACACAACCACACTAGGCCCCAATTACTATTGTTTGTACCCCTAAAAGGCTAGGAGTAGGGGGAGTATGGAACAGGCAGCACCCTCAAACCTTCAGAAGTATGAGATGAACCCCAACAACTTGGAAAGGTGGATCTCTCTCACACGTACCAACACAGACTATCCCCCAATTTAACTGATCCCCAAAGGTTTTTGATTAAATAGCGGAATAGAAAATATGATCCCAAAAAAGTGTATGTATATCACACGTACACAACCACACTAGGCCCCAATTACTATTGTTTGTACCCCTAAAAGGCTAGGAGTAGGGGGAGTATGGAACAGGCAGCACCCTCAAACCTTCAGAAGTATGAGATGAACCCCAACAACTTGGAAAGGTGGATCTCTCTCACACGTACCAACACAGACTATCCCCCAATTTAACTGATCCCCAAAGGTTTTTGATTAAATAGCGGAATAGAAAATATGATCCCAAAAAAGTGTATGTATATCACACGTACACAACCACACTAGGCCCCAATTACTATTGTTTGTACCCCTAAAAGGCTAGGAGTAGGGGGAGTATGGAACAGGCAGCACCCTCAAACCTTCAGAAGTATGAGATGAACCCCAACAACTTGGAAAGGTGGATCTCTCTCACACGTACCAACACAGACTATCCCCCAATTTAACTGATCCCCAAAGGTTTTTGATTAAATAGCGGAATAGAAAATATGATCCCAAAAAAGTGTATGTATATCACACGTACACAACCACACTAGGCCCCAATTACTATTGTTTGTACCCCTAAAAGGCTAGGAGTAGGGGGAGTATGGAACAGGCAGCACCCTCAAACCTTCAGAAGTATGAGATGAACCCCAACAACTTGGAAAGGTGGATCTCTCTCACACGTACCAACACAGACTATCCCCCAATTTAACTGATCCCCAAAGGTTTTTGATTAAATAGCGGAATAGAAAATATGATCCCAAAAAAGTGTATGTATATCACACGTACACAACCACACTAGGCCCCAATTACTATTGTTTGTACCCCTAAAAGGCTAGGAGTAGGGGGAGTATGGAACAGGCAGCACCCTCAAACCTTCAGAAGTATGAGATGAACCTCAACAACTTGGAAAGGTGGATCTCTCTCACACGTACCAACACAGACTATCCCCCAATTTAACTGATCCCCAAAGGTTTTTGATTAAATAGCGGAATAGAAAATATGATCCCAAAAAAGTGTATGTATATCACACGTACACAACCACACTAGGCCCCAATTACTATTGTTTGTACCCCTAAAAGGCTAGGAGTAGGGGGAGTATGGAACAGGCAGCACCCTCAAACCTTCAGAAGTATGAGATGAACCCCAACAACTTGGAAAGGTGGATCTCTCTCACACGTACCAACACAGACTATCCCCCAATTTAACTGATCCCCAAAGGTTTTTGATTAAATAGCGGAATAGAAAATATGATCCCAAAAAAGTGTATGTATATCACACGTACACAACCACACTAGGCCCCAATTACTATTGTTTGTACCCCTAAAAGGCTAGGAGTAGGGGGAGTATGGAACAGGCAGCACCCTCAAACCTTCAGAAGTATGAGATGAACCCCAACAACTTGGAAAGGTGGATCTCTCTCACACGTACCAACACAGACTATCCCCCAATTTAACTGATCCCCAAAGGTTTTTGATTAAATAGCGGAATAGAAAATATGATCCCAAAAAAGTGTATGTATATCACACGTACACAACCACACTAGGCCCCAATTACTATTGTTTGTACCCCTAAAAGGCTAGGAGTAGGGGGAGTATGGAACAGGCAGCACCCTCAAACCTTCAGAAGTATGAGATGAACCCCAACAACTTGGAAAGGTGGATCTCTCTCACACGTACCAACACAGACTATCCCCCAATTTAACTGATCCCCAAAGGTTTTTGATTAAATAGCGGAATAGAAAATATGATCCCAAAAAAGTGTATGTATATCACACGTACACAACCACACTAGGCCCCAATTACTATTGTTTGTACCCCTAAAAGGCTAGGAGTAGGGGGAGTATGGAACAGGCAGCACCCTCAAACCTTCAGAAGTATGAGATGAACCCCAACAACTTGGAAAGGTGGATCTCTCTCACACGTACCAACACAGACTATCCCCCAATTTAACTGATCCCCAAAGGTTTTTGATTAAATAGCGGAATAGAAAATATGATCCCAAAAAAGTGTATGTATATCACACGTACACAACCACACTAGGCCCCAATTACTATTGTTTGTACCCCTAAAAGGCTAGGAGTAGGGGGAGTATGGAACAGGCAGCACCCTCAAACCTTCAGAAGTATGAGATGAACCCCAACAACTTGGAAAGGTGGATCTCTCTCACACGTACCAACACAGACTATCCCCCAATTTAACTGATCCCCAAAGGTTTTTGATTAAATAGCGGAATAGAAAATATGATCCCAAAAAAGTGTATGTATATCACACGTACACAACCACACTAGGCCCCAATTACTATTGTTTGTACCCCTAAAAGGCTAGGAGTAGGGGGAGTATGGAACAGGCAGCACCCTCAAACCTTCAGAAGTATGAGATGAACCCCAACAACTTGGAAAGGTGGATCTCTCTCACACGTACCAACACAGACTATCCCCCAATTTAACTGATCCCCAAAGGTTTTTGATTAAATAGCGGAATAGAAAATATGATCCCAAAAAAGTGTATGTATATCACACGTACACAACCACACTAGGCCCCAATTACTATTGTTTGTACCCCTAAAAGGCTAGGAGTAGGGGGAGTATGGAACAGGCAGCACCCTCAAACCTTCAGAAGTATGAGATGAACCCCAACAACTTGGAAAGGTGGATCTCTCTCACACGTACCAACACAGACTATCCCCCAATTTAACTGATCCCCAAAGGTTTTTGATTAAATAGCGGAATAGAAAATATGATCCCAAAAAAGTGTATGTATATCACACGTACACAACCACACTAGGCCCCAATTACTATTGTTTGTACCCCTAAAAGGCTAGGAGTAGGGGGAGTATGGAACAGGCAGCACCCTCAAACCTTCAGAAGTATGAGATGAACCTCAACAACTTGGAAAGGTGGATCTCTCTCACACGTACCAACACAGACTATCCCCCAATTTAACTGATCCCCAAAGGTTTTTGATTAAATAGCGGAATAGAAAATATGATCCCAAAAAAGTGTATGTATATCACACGTACACAACCACACTAGGCCCCAATTACTATTGTTTGTACCCCTAAAAGGCTAGGAGTAGGGGGAGTATGGAACAGGCAGCACCCTCAAACCTTCAGAAGTATGAGATGAACCCCAACAACTTGGAAAGGTGGATCTCTCTCACACGTACCAACACAGACTATCCCCCAATTTAACTGATCCCCAAAGGTTTTTGATTAAATAGCGGAATAGAAAATATGATCCCAAAAAAGTGTATGTATATCACACGTACACAACCACACTAGGCCCCAATTACTATTGTTTGTACCCCTAAAAGGCTAGGAGTAGGGGGAGTATGGAACAGGCAGCACCCTCAAACCTTCAGAAGTATGAGATGAACCCCAACAACTTGGAAAGGTGGATCTCTCTCACACGTACCAACACAGACTATCCCCCAATTTAACTGATCCCCAAAGGTTTTTGATTAAATAGCGGAATAGAAAATATGATCCCAAAAAAGTGTATGTATATCACACGTACACAACCACACTAGGCCCCAATTACTATTGTTTGTACCCCTAAAAGGCTAGGAGTAGGGGGAGTATGGAACAGGCAGCACCCTCAAACCTTCAGAAGTATGAGATGAACCCCAACAACTTGGAAAGGTGGATCTCTCTCACACGTACCAACACAGACTATCCCCCAATTTAACTGATCCCCAAAGGTTTTTGATTAAATAGCGGAATAGAAAATATGATCCCAAAAAAGTGTATGTATATCACACGTACACAACCACACTAGGCCCCAATTACTATTGTTTGTACCCCTAAAAGGCTAGATGAGGAGTAGGGGGAGTATGGAACAGGCAGCACCCTCAAACCTTCAGTATGAGATTGTGTTCACTGTACCCCACAAAGATTGTGTTCACTGCACCCCACAAAGATTGTGTTCACTGCACCTCACAAAGATTGTGTTCACTGTACCCCCCAAAGATTGTGTTCACTGCACCCCACAAAGATTCTGTTCACTGTACCCCACAAAGATTGTGTTCACTGCACCCCAAAAAGATTGTGTTCACTGCACCCCAAAAAGGATGTTGTTCACTGCACCCCAAAAAGGATGTTGTTCACTCCACCCCAAAAAGATTGTGTTCACTGCACCCCACAAAGATTGTGTTCACTGCACCCCAAAAAGATTGTGTTCACTGCACCCCAAAAAGATTGTGTTCACTGCACCCCAAAAATGATTTTGTTCACTGCACCCCAAAAAGGATTTTGTTCACTGCACCCCAAAAAGGATGTTGTTCACTCCACCCCAAAAAGATTGTGTTCACTGCACCCCAAAAAGATTGTGTTCACTGCACCCCACAAAGGATTTTGTTCACTGCACCCCAAAAAGATTGTGTTCACTGCACCCCAAAAAGGATGTTGTTCACTGCACCCCAAAAAGGATTTTGTTCACTGCACCCCAAAAAGATTGTGTTCACTGCACCCCACAAAGGATTTTGTTCACTGCACCCCACAAAGATTGTGTTCACTGCACACCAAAAAGGATTGTGTTCACTGCACCCCAAAAAGATTTTGTTCACTGCACCCCAAAAAGATTGTGTTCACTGCAGCCCAAAAAGATTGTGTTCACTGCAGCCCAAAAAGATTGTGTTCACTGCAGCCCAAAAAGATTGTGTTCACTGCAGCCCAAAAAGATTGTGTTCACTGCAGCCCAAAAAGATTGTGTTCACTGCAGCTCACACACAGAAAAATGGATGTGGATCACTGACACCTGCCTATCTCCAATCCCACACCACACAGCAATATCGATTGTAGTTTGTAGAACACAGTTTCCCTAAAATTCAGCAGACTCTGTCCCTAACAGGATTGAGAAGAGATCGTAGATCAGGATTGAGTGCAGACCCCACCCCCCACACAGCAATATCGATTGTAGTTTGTAGAAGACACTGACCCTATATAATTCAGCAGACTCTATCCCTAAAATGCCTACAACTCGCCCTGCCTAAACACTCCGACCTGTCCCTCAATTCTATCCGGACACAAATGGTTTTTTCCTGCCTATCTTTCCCTAATCAGCAGCCAGCACGTTGATGTGTGCTCTGTCCCTGAATCTAAGCAGCATAATGACGCCGCTGCGGCTGCCTCGAACTTATAAAGACTTGGTCACATGCTTCAGACGGCCAATCACAGCTACTGAGACATTTGCAGGCATGGCTGGGATGGCTTAAGGCACACCAGTTAAACGATTGTTGATTGGCTGTTGAAAGCCCGCCATGAAAAGAGCGCCAAAGCATGCAAAACCCGGAAATAAAACGACCGAACACGGATTTTTACCCGAACATACAGTAAAGTGTCCGTGTCCGTGTTCGGGTACAAAAAATCCAATTATTCGGTACGAACACGAATAATACAGTCCGTGTTCGCTCAACACTACTCCCATCCCTCCACAGCCCAGCGTTCCAGTGAGCGAGGAGGGGGCAGAGCAGAGAGCCAGTGACTGACAGTCAGCAGCAGGGCCGCTGATAGGGGGGGACCACCAGCCCTGTTGTAGGGGGCCCGAGCACACAAGGGGGCCCACACAGAGAGGGGGATTAGTGATGGACAACAAATACAAGATCTCCCTGCTGCCAGCTTTTATCTGCTGAGAAATAGACAGTTGTCACTCACTAATCCCCCTCCCTGTGTGGGCCCCCCTCCCAGCACTGGCTCTAATGTTATCTCTGCTCAGGAGTTCATTTGTAACTTTGTTTCTCTCCCTCTGTCTCTCTGATCCCGGAGCTCCAACTGCCCAGCCTGTATATTTTTTTCATTTCATCTTCATTTTTATCTATTAACATCTGTTTTTTTTTTTTTTTTTTTCAGATTTAGCAGGAATTATGTGAGTTATGTTATATTTGTGTCTGCTAATATTGATTTTGTTGTTATTTTAGCTAAATATATCTTTAATATTTTCTTGGGGGGGGGGGGCCCTGCCAGGTAGTCTGTACTGGGCCCTGCGATTTCTAACGGCAGCCCTGGTCAGCAGCTCTCTGCTCAGGGAGCTCTGAGAACTGAGTGATCGGCGGCGTTAGATCGCTCAGTTCTCAGTGTTAGAACAGGCGGGGGACAGATGCTGCATCGGACCTATGCTGCATCCACCTAGGAAAAGCAAAGATTCTGTGCAAAACTGCGCAGAAAACCTCTCATGGACTTTTATAGACAGACCAAAATCGTTAAAAATTTTTTTTTTTGTGTTTAAATTGTTAAAAAGAAAATTCAAACATTACAGCAGTATAACAAATAGATACAAATAAAACAACTGAGTACCCGTTACAGCACAAGGACATGGCAAACAAAGGGCTACAAGTATCGAACCGTCGGGCTAGCTGCCATGAACTTTTGCATGAACACAGTCCCTCTCCCCTCTCTTTATGTGATAATGTTGCATATACAGTATATTCTCATTGCCATTTTTATGTAATGCTTCTGTCTCATGTGGCTAACTTTGTATCCAATTCAATATGACTAACTACTAAGATAGCCTCTATATTGTTTGTAGCAATATGTATACAATCATATTTTGTATAAATTCTTGTATTATTTTGTACTTCTTTCTATATCTCTTTGTTAAGGCCCCTGCAGAATGGACGGGCATGATGAAACCCCGGGGTAACTGATGGGGTCCAATGTGGGACTGGAGCTGCTTCACCCGGCGCACAAAGCTCCCCTCTGTTCCCTTTGTGGAACATAGGCAGGCCATTTAGCAGGCCTGTTCGGCTTGCGCATTTTCATGATCCTCTTCCTGTTTTAGATCCAGCATGGATTGCAGATTGATGGCCTAGTGTGCGTCGTTGGCGTGATGACACGTGACGCCACTCCGCCCATATTAGGCGGGCTGGCACTGCACACCGTCTCGCTGGGGGATCCTTAAGATGCTGCTCATCGCCACGGCGATGGGGGCGTCCACCACACCACCAGCCAGCTGATGTCAATGATTAATCCCACTAGCAATCGACCAGCACACCTTGACAAGGTATTCGTATAACCATCACTCCAGTAGGTCAGCTTATGCTGCATTGAGCTGATGGTTGATGGTTTTGCTGAATAAGTGTTGTTTCTACACAAGACAGGTATGTCTTGGGGCATTGATTATACATTTTTTGCACCTTATTGTAACCTTATGGACACTATATGGGGATGTTTACCTTCATAGTTGGGGACATTTCCCCCCGTAGCTACCAAGGCTGTATTTTTTTTAGCAGCGAGATCCAGCAAACATCCTTTATATCATTTATTTTTTAAATACTTAGTTAATTTGTATCTTTTCTTCATGAGCCTATCTATTATTCATCTTTCTAGATTGTAAGTTCTAACGAGCAGGGCCCTCTAGTTCCTCCTGTTTTGAATTGTATTGTACCTGATTTGTCTTCCCTCACATTGTAAAGCGCTGCGCAAACTGTTGGCGCTATATAAATCCTGTATAATAATAATAATAATAATAATCTGTCCTTAGACAACCTACCACGCTGGTGTATATATGGGCGGTTGCTGGTTTTGGGGTCCTTGTGATTGCGACTGTCTCCATTTGAAGACCTATTGATTCACTGCATAGGGGGGTCCAGGATCCTGCGGGTCCATCCGGCAAGGGCTATTTTTTATCCAGCTATGATCTGCAATATATTTGTTGAACTTTGTAAGTATAATTGTAGCTTATGTAATGCTTTGACTGTGATATTACTGCATCCTTGGATATACTTTCTGATTTATACATATTACTTATTTGTGATTGATATGACTATATTACTAATACACTGCTCAAAAAAATGAAAGGAACACTTTGAAAACACATCAGATCTCAATAGGGAAAAATATCATGCTGGATATCTATACTGATATGAACGGGGTAATGTGTTAGAAACTAAAGGATGCAACATCCTTTGATGGAAATTAAAATTATTAACCTACAAGGGCTAAATTTAAAGACACTCTGAAAATTGAAGTGAAAAAATGATACAGCAGGCTAGTCCATTTTGCTGAAATTTCATTGCAGCAACTCAGAATGGTACTCAGTAGTTTGTATGGCCCCCACGTGCTTGTATGCATGCCTGACAATGTTAGGGCATGCTCCTAATGAGACGACCAATGGTGTCCTGGGGTATTTCCTCCTAGATCTGGACCAGGGCATCACTGAGCTCCTGAACAGACTAAAGTGCAATCTGGCGGGGTTGGATGGACCGAAACATAATGTCCCAGAGGTGTTCTATTGGATTTAGGAGTGTGGGGGCCATTCAATGGTATCAATTCCTTCATCTTCCAGGGATTGGCTGCATACTCTGGCCACATGAGACTGGGCATTGTTGTGCACCAAGAGGAACCCATGACCACTGCACCAGCGTAGGGTCTGTCCAAGGCTTTAATCTCAATACCTAATGGCAGTCTGGGTGCCATTGTCTAGCCTGTAGAGGTCTGTGCCTCCCTCGATGGATATGCCTCCCCAGACCATCCCTGACCCACTACCAAACCGTTCACGCTAAATAATGTTACAGGCAGCATACCATTCTCCGCGGGTTCTCCAGACCCTTTCACATCTGTCACATGTGCTTAGGGTGAACCTGCTCT
Source organism: Pelophylax lessonae (assembly GCF_965119305.1). Lineage (NCBI taxonomy): Eukaryota > Metazoa > Chordata > Amphibia > Anura > Ranidae > Pelophylax > Pelophylax lessonae. Next base: position 658,465,002 of record NC_138770.1, read on the forward strand.
CATCTGTGAAAAACACAGGGCTCCAGTGGCAGACCTGCCAATTCTGGTGTTCAATGGCAAATGCCAATCGAACTCCACAGTGCGGGGCAGTGAGCCCAGGGCCCACTAGAGGTGGTCGGCCCTAAGGCCACCCTCATGAAGTTTGTTTCTGATTGTTTAGTCAGAGACATTCACAGCAGTGGTCATCCTGTTCCTCCTTGCACAAAGGAGCAGATACCGGTCCTGCTGATGGGTTAAGGACCTTCTACTGCCCTGTATAGCTCTCCTAGAGTAACTGCCTGTCTTCTGGAATCTCCTCCATGCTCTTGAGCTGGGGGACACAGCAACCCCTTTGATGTGCCATCCTGAAGGAGTTGGACTGCCTGCGCAACCTTTATAGGGTCCAGGTATTGACTCATGCTACCAGTAATGAAACTGACCCTAGCCAAATGCAAAACTAGTGAACAGTCAGAAAAGATAAGTAGGGGAAATAAATGTCAGTGTCCTCCACCTGTAAAACCATTCTAGTTTTGGAGGTTGTCTCACTGTTGCCCATATAATGCACCTGTTGTTAATTTCATTACCACCAAAGCAGCTGAAACTGATTAACAACCCCCTCTTTTTTTGAACAGTGTATAATACATTTATATTTTAGAAAATAATAGTACCCATCGTTACACCTCTGAAGAAGTACTCTACTATATCAGTCTGAAACAAAGGTGTCCAAGCAAAAGTTCATGGCAGCTAGCCCGACGGTTCAATATGGGTGGCCTTTTGTTTGCCATGTCCCTATGCTGTAACTGGTACTCAGTTGTTTTATTTGTATCCATTTTGTATACTGCTGTAATGTTTGTATGTTCTTTTTAATAATTTAAACACAATAAAAATACGTTTTTTTTTATGATTTTGTGGGATTTCGGAGTTTTGCTCAGAATCTTTGCTTTTCGAATATATATTGGACATGACAGACCATTTTTTCAAACACATACCATCTCTCCTCATACCATATAACATTCACCTAGGTAATTATGATTGAGGGAAAAAACTAACCCCATACTTCTCTTTTTTTTTTTAATCAATAAATATTTATTTCTTTATAACCCATACTTCTCTTTTAACTTTTTACACTCTTAAAATCTGCATTTTTCTCTAGAAGTTACTTAAAATCCCCCAAACAATGATATATTTTTTGAAACAGAGAGCCTGCAAAAAAAAATATTGGCCGTTGCAATGCTTCGAAAAAAAAATAAACCATGCAATATACTTGTACCATATACAGTAAAACCTTGGTTTGAGAGTAACTTGGTTTGAGAGCGCTTTGCAAGACAAGCACATTTTTAAAATAAATTTTGACTTGATATACAAGCGATGTCTTGATATACAAGCAGCGTCATGTCACAACTGAGTATAAAAGAGAAGATGGGTCCCTCTAAGTGTAGCAATATTGTTACATTTAATGAAGGTTCAATATTTAGCAGCTCACAGGGTTGATGATTAAAACAGGCACATCTAAGTATGCAGGCATCCAGGGTAAAGCTGTCCATATAGACCGTCCTCCTCACCGCCATCTTCATCACACCCTTCCACGATGCGCTCCACGAGCGATTCAAAGTCTCGCTTTCAGATCACTCTACTGCAGGGTAGTCTTCCCAATCACAATTGCAGACTGACATTGGTGAGAGCCAGTGGTTCAGAAGATGGTCTATGTGGACAGCTTTACCCTGGATGCCTGCATACTTAGATGTGCCTGTTTAATCCTCAACCATGTAAGTTGCTAAATGTTGTACCTTCATTAAATGTCCCCATACTGCTACACTTAGAGGCGCCTCTCTTCTCTTTTATACTCTGTAGCTCCTGCTGGATTTTGCTTCTAATCCCCTTGTGGATGGACATTTTATGATGACACAACCAATCACATTGCTATAATCTTTGTATATAGACTATAAACTGAAAGACTTATGAATAAATGGTTGTGGAACGAATCATCTGAGTTTCCATTATTTCTTATGGGAATATTTGCTTTGTTATAAGAGTGCTTTGGATTACAAGCATGTTTCCGGAGCGAATTATGCTCGCAATCCAAGGTTTTACTGTACATACAATTCACTTCAGGAAAAAAAAAAAAAAACACACACAATATTATACCCATTTTAATGTGAAAAATGAATAGTGTATGGCCCCGTTCACACAGGGGCGATCCGACTCGGGAGGGACGACCTCCGAGATCGCGGTGCGAGCAGCGCGCCGCGACCTCGGAGCGGCCGGCACGGACTTCATAACATTGAAGTGTATGACGGCCGCGCCGGGTCGCCCCCAAAAAAGCTCCGGACCCTTTTTCTAAGTCGGAGCGACTTGTGTCGCTCCTATTAGAACGGGTCCGCAGCTTCCCTATGGAAGGCGACCTACGGCGACCTGTGAGGCGACCAGGTCGCCTCACAGGTCGCCTTAGTGTGAACGGGGGCTTAGTCTCTCGTGCTAATAAAATTAATAAAGTGCTAATTTGTCACAATTAGTAATAATAATAGTAGAACTGCTGCAACTTATACTACAATAAAATCACCAAATCAGTGTAATACATCAAAAACCATACGCCACGTTGCGCAAAAATATTAATAAATATGTAAAGAATCTGATACAAGTATATCATATACAAGTAAAATATAATATAACTGTGCAAAATATGCATATAAGCAAACTCAAAATGGTGAACACACACTGTGAACATATAATTGAAGTCCGATAATGTGCTCTAAATGATCACAATGCCTAAAAAAGTTTGCCAAATTTTAAGTGAGTACCTTGCTTTACTTTTAATAAACAGATATCATTAAACTGGATTACGCTATGGACCCTCTATGTTTTTCACATACAATTTACAGAAAATTGTATGTGAAAAACATAGAGGGTCCATAGTGTAATCCAGTTTAATGATATATGTTTATTAAAAGTAAAGCAAGGTACTCACTTAAAATTTGGCTAAAACAAACTTTTTTAGGCATTGTGATCGTTTAGAGCACATTATGGGACTTTAATTATATATTATACCTTGCTAGTCCGCGGTCCTTTCAGGATATTGATATGCCGTTTCAAAACCCTGCATAAAACCATCAGTCATTGAGAGGCCATCCTTCCTCTTTCAGTTTAGCCCTCATGGCGGGTTTTGCTTCAGGTTGATTCAAACTTTAACCCTATGTTGGACAATCTCATCACCTGTGGTTTCTCAGCTGGCCCCTCTATCATCTACGGATCTTTTGATCTTGCTGAGACTTAATAGGAGGATTTTGTAGAACGGCCCTTTCTCTGTAAAGAGAATATCAATTCACCCTTGATCCATTAATATGGGGATCTGCGGCTATCTTTATTGCTTGTTTTTAACCTTATAATAATTTGTGCTACTCATCATACATACCTCTTGTCCTGCTGCAGTAATGAACTAAGGATCTGGTATCTTTACATAATGCTATTGTGAAATAAAACTTGCTGGACCCTGATGAAGCATCCACAGCGAAACGCGTAGTTCCAGCAGTGTATCTATTCATGCAATGCCCTTTTTGGATTACCGCATTTCAGTGATCATTATGTTTATATATATATATATATATATATATATATATATATATATATATGTCTGTAACAGGTTTGATGTAACCTATTTGATGTAACTTTTATGATATATATTTAATAAATTTTGCTAAAAATATGTATATATTGTTTTTTCAGTATTATTTTTAAAAGGCACATTTAAATCCCCTTCTCCCAGGTCTGCCTACAGGGCAGGTCTGGACCCTCTATTTCCAATGTTTACCTTTATAGGGGAAGGTGCCACTATATTAAAGGTATAAATCAGGCCATTATCCCCCCCATACAATTTCCACTATATATTATACCCATTTTGTTTAGTAAAATATAAAAGATTGGGTTGTGTTAAGGAAATAGATACCAATAATGACAAGCCTTAAAATTGCACACACTTGTGGAATCAGAAAAATAATATGGTATCCAAAATCCTCAATGGGCAACTTTTAAAAAGCCTTTACATGTTATCGGTTTAGATCAGGGGTCCTCAAACTACGGCCCTCCAGCTGTTGCGGAACTACACATCCCATGAGGCGTTGAAAAGCTCTGACATTCACAGACATGGCTGGGCATGATGGGAACTGTAGTTCCTGAACACCTGGAGGGCCATAGTTTGAAGATCCCTGGTTTAGAGTTTCCCATGAATTATGGTCCTAGAATTATTGCTTTCAGCCTGACATTTGCAGCAATAACATTACATGTGTGACATAATTTATATTTACATACACGTGTGCACCCTATGCTGCATGTTTGGTGTGTACAGGGGTAATGGGGCTACATATCTTTTTTCTATTATTAAAAAATGTTTCTCTGCTGCCCAATGATATTGCTTTGCTGCATTATTGCTATAAAATTAAAGCTCCCTGGCTGCTGTTTGGGGACCATATTTATTTAGTGATGTCACCCAGGATCCCCACTGCTGTGTTCAAACTCCAGCAGTGCCGGAGTTCTGTCACTTTGCGGTGGTATTGCAGCAGGGCAACTACATTGGGTGGCAGGTCCTTGTGGCAGCCAGGGATCTGTAATTTAATGGCGTTAGTGCAGGGGGCAGCATCGTCGGGCGGCAAGGAAACATTATCGGGTCGTTTTGACTGATGATGGCTCCACATTGCTGAATGATGTGCTTGATGATAACATTAACATGTAATCACACAACTTCTCAAAAAAAATGCTGAAACGTGGATGTAGCAGTTAAAGAGGGACAGTGAATCTAAAAGTGCACTGTGCTAAGATGATCCAATAGGTATATTGATCAGAAGAAAAGGTATATCATAGCAGAAAATACAATTTTTAAAACAATGCTGCGACGTAGATGTAGCAGTTAGAGGGTGAAGGTTAAACTGAAGGTGCACTGTGTTAAAATGCAGTAAAAAAAAAAAAAACAGAAAAATACGTTAGTAAAACATAAGTGGTAAAGCAGTGCTTATCCATCCATAAAAGAAAGGGGTAGGATGAATAAGTAAATAAATATCAAAGTGTCCTAAAATAAATGCATAAAAGTTCATGCGTCGTTTTGTGACGCAACACGTCGGAAGAAGTCGTTTGACGTCACTTCCGGTCCACGGCCGAGACCGGAAGTAATCGGAGAACACCTCTGTGTGCGGTTGCTACTGTGTTATGCTGTTTACTGTCTACTGAAATGTGAGTTTTACTATGTTTTTTTAATACATTTACGGTAAATACTACACTGTGAAGTCCCTTCTTCTATCTATGGTTTGAGTTCAAACCCCTCCAGGATCCCTCCCTTATACCCATCGGATGATCGTTATCGTTCAAAGAGTTAAAAGAGATAAGGAGAAAAGAAATAGTGACCCCCTGTCTACCCAGACCCCGGAATGTGGAGGAAGTACCTGCAGCGGAGATCACTGTGTTAATTATTACAAACGCTCTTTATGAGTGTTCTGGAGGTGAGCGGCCATTACACTTATTTATGGATAAATGCTCACACCCTGGTGATATATCTCCCTCCACTGCTGGCAACCTGTGAAGACACCATCACCTACCTCCACTTTATCTCTTTTTTGAGAGCACATGAACTTTTATGCATTTATTTTATGCACAAGGACACTTTGATATTTATTTACTTATTCATCCTACCCCTTCCTTTTATGGGTGGATAAGCACTGTTTTACCACTTATGTTTTACTAACGTATTTTTCAATTTTTTTACTGAATTTTAACACAGTGCACCTTCAGTTTAAGCTTTACCCTCTAACTGCTACATCTACGTCGCAGCAAAATGGTATTTTCTGCTATGATATACATTTTCTTCTGATCAATATACCTATTGGATCATCTTAGCACAGTGCACTTTTAGATTCACTGTCACTCTTTAACTGCTATATCCACGTTTCAGCATTTTTTATGAGAGGTTGTGTAATTACATACCTCTTTTGCTTTGATACTTATATTTATTTTGATCACCTCAGCACAATGCACTTTTAGTTTCACAATTACCTTTTAACTGGTATCCCCACGATTTTTATCATTTTGCTTATTATACTATTTATGGGTGAACTTTCTTCTACTATTATATAATTTATGTGATTTTTATCATTTTATGCATTATTTATATGTGCTATTCATTCATCGTAATTACGATTGAGGGAAAAAACTAACCCCATACTTCTCTTTTTTTTTTAATCAATACATTTTTATTTCTTTATAACCCATACTTCTCTTTTAATTTTTTACACTCTTAAAATCTGCATTTTTCACTAGAAGTTACTTAAAATCCCCCAAACAATTATATATTTTTTGAAACAGAGAGCCTGCAAAAAAAAATATTGGCCGTTGCAATGCTTCGAAAAAAATAAACCATGCAATATACTTGTACCATATACGTACAATACACTTAAGGGAAAAAAAAAAACACAAAATATTATACCCATTTTAATGTGAAAAATTAATAGTGTTAGTCTCTCGTGCTAATAAAATTAATAAAGTGCTAATTTGTCACAATTAGTAATAATAATAGTAGAACTGCTGCAACTTATACTACAATAAAATCACCAAATCAGTGTAATACATCAAAAACCATACACCACGTTGCGCAAAAATATTAATAAATATGTAAAGAATCTGATACCAGTATATCATGTACAAGTAAAATATAATATAACTCTGCAAAATATGCATATAAGCAAACTCAAAATTATATAATTTATGTGATTTTTATTATTTTATGCATTATTTATATGTGCTATTCATTCATCGTAATTACGATTGAGGGAAAAAACGCACTCCATACTTCTCTTTTTTTTTTTTTTAATCAATAAATGTTTATTTCTTTATAACCCATACTTCTCTTTTAATTTTTTACACTCTTAAAATCTGCATTTTTCACTAGAAGTTACTTAAAATCCCCCAAACAATTATATATTTTTTGAAACAGAGACCCTGCAAAAAAAAATATTGGCCGTTGCAATGCTTCGAAAAAAATAAACCATGCAATATACTTGTACCATATACGTACAATACACTTCAGGAAAAAAAAAAAAACACACAATATTATACCCATTTTAATGTGAAAAATTAATAGTGTTAGTCTCTCGTGCTAATAAAATTAATAAAGTGCTAATTTGTCACAATTAGTAATAATAATAGTAGAACTGCTGCAACTTATACTACAATAAAATCACCAAATCAGTGTAATACATCAAAAACCATACACCACGTTGCGCAAAAAAATTCTAATAAATATGTAAAGAATCTGATACCAGTATATCATGTACAAGTAAAATATAATTGTGCAAAACATGCATATAAGCAAACTCAAAATTATGAAATGAAAAATGGGGGAAAGGGGTAAGTGGGACCTCAGACTCCCCAAATGTAGGGGTCCACACTGGGGACAAGGGGGAAGGGGGATGGAATTAGATCTGGATTTTTGGGTACCAATACCTCATAAATTTCAAAAGAAAATTAAAAAGAAGATATCTTTATTGAATATATATAAAATTTACACATATGCTTGATACATTACAACAAATAATGACAGACAAGTCGACACAACCAGTGCCAGCTTTAAGTGATACAAATTCCAGATATGGAAGAAAACAGAGGTATCTCCACGATTTCTCGACATGTTTCGCGGACTGGGCCGCTTCTTCAGGAGAATATAATACATAGATTTAAAAATATCTAGGAGATGAAACAAAGGTAAATGAGAAAACATATTACCACTGTATAAAGAGTTTACAATATGTATGGGGAGAAATAATAACCTCACCTGTGGTCACAGATGAAAAAGGGGGCTCAGAGAGGGAACAGAACCATCAAAACTCTCACCGGCGAGTATGGGAGACCTTAAGTACGGTATATACTGGTATGAAATTAAAAAAAATTCAAAAACCAGAAAAAATTCATAAAAATCAAATGTTATTGTGTATAGAGAAAAGGAGGGAAGGAGGAGGGAGGAGAGAAGGGAAGAAGGGGGAAGGAGGGGAGGAAAGAGGGAAAAGAAAGGGGGGAGAGGGGGGGAAGGGGGGAAAAGGGGAACAGGATGGAAGGGGGAAAAAAAGGAGGAGGGAGAGAGGGAGGAGGGGGAAGGGGGGGGGGTGCTATTCATTCATAGTTTATTATTGGCAATTCTGCTAGTATAGGAGACTCATTTGTGATAGATTAGCGCCGATTTATTTATTACACTCATTTTCTCTTATGTATGTGGATACACTACAGAAAATTGGCTGCTAGTCAGATGTTATCACATCCTATCTTCTACTCTCCATTTACTACATCCTGTTGTATGGTTAACGCTTAGGTTTTCTATCTTTATCTAGATACCTGGGGTTCCCTTATTCTAAAGGGGACTTCCAGATTTCTATAAGACCCCCAACCACCTTGCTTTAATCTTTCAAGTTCAAAGTAACATTGCAAGTGAACAAAAAAAAAAAAAAAATATATATATATATATATATATATATGGAAAGGGAAAACGCTGTAGGTAACAATTTCAAATACTTGATTTTTCTGTGCATTTACCTGAATTGTGACAGGTGGGTAAAGGGTCTCTTTATGATAAATAACGCCAGAGAATAAGTTCATGCAGCCAAATAATGGGTTTCACTTTCTCTGTAAAATCTGCCAAATGTCTGTCTAGGTGAGATGATCTTTGGGGCTTGGAGCTGTTGAAGACATTGGGGATTTGAACCTGCCAGTGCTATTTTGCATGATTGATAGATATGAAAATAGCACAGGGGCACTTGAGTACCAATGTTTCAGTAGTTTGAATAAAGTGGTGTTTCAATGCATTTTCCTTTACTTTGATCTAGAGTTGATCTCAAATGCACAGCAGAAAGTAAGGGAAAACCTTCTCTTAACCTTTTACTGCCACCACTGATGCCGTACGTCGGTGGCAGAGGGGATATTTTACATACATTTAGGCAGGTGCAGTCTGTTTTCTTCACTGCAGGTGGCAGGTAGAGGCCACATGTGCCCTGCTGCAGGCAGCCATAGCCTCGTTGGATGAATCACAATACAAGCTACTCCTGGAACAGCTGGACATTCCTTTCCAGGACTATCCCCTGCCACAGCAACGGTTGCTACACCAACTGTGAGAGAATCACCTTTTAGTCTTTGCCACCAGCCCAGAGGATTATGGATACACAGAGGCCATTGGCCACCCAATTCATAAGAGGGATGTTCTACCAATCCAGGAACGGTACCGTCACATCCCCCCAGCCCTGTGCCAGGAGGTCAAGGACTTACTCCACAGCATGTTGCAAAGAGGGGTAATCTGGGAGAACCGCAGCCCTTGAGCTACTTTAGTGGTTCTGGTAAGAAAGAAAGACAGAAGCCTGTGTGTAGGCCTTTACCAACCGGTCAAGCAAGTCGAATGCATTTACCAACCGGGACGCCTACCCATTACCTTGGGTTTAGGAATCACCAATGGCATTGGGGCAGGCCAAATAATTTTCTGCCCTCTATTTGGCGAGCAGCTACTGGCAAGTCCCAATAGGTTATCAGGATTGTGAAAAGACTGCTTTTATCGCGCATTTGGGACTGTTTGAGTTTAATTCCATGCCCTCTGGGCTGAGTAAAGCCCCCAGCACTTTTCAGCGCTTAATGGTAAGGTGCTTGGGAGACTTACATTTTGACACTGTGCTAATCTATCTGGATGATATCATCATTTTTTTCAAGACTTTCGAGGACCACGTTCAACACTTGAACAGGGTGTTCGGCCGCCTAGCACAGTGTGAACTGAAACTCAACCCCATGCTGCCTGATGAGGCAGAAGATCCAATATCTCAGGCACGTTGTGTAGGCTAGAGGAGTCTCCCCAGATCTGGCTAAGGTTCAGTCTGTTTAGGAATAGCATCCCCAAAGACTCAGTTCTGGGGTTAGTGGCTTATATCGACGGTTTATTCCAAAGTTTGCCCAAATAGCCACTCCGCTTACCCAACTGCCACCCAAAAGAAGAATGGCCCATCCTTTCTCCATTCAGGCCCAGTGGCATGATCCTAAGCAACAGGCCTTTGAAGCATTAAAACAGAAACTGACCTTGGCACCTTTGCTGGTGTACACAGACTGCACTAAGTTCTTCCCGGTGTATGCCAACGGAAGCATGCACGGCAAAGGAGCTGTACTGGCTCAAGTACAGGATTGCTGTGAATAGGTAATTGCAAATCCCAGCCACAGCTTGAGGCCTACTCAGAAGAACCCTAACAACTACAGTTCCTTTAAACTGTAGTTACTACCCTGGTGTGGGCCCTCACAGAGAAATTCAAGAAGTAACTCACCGGAGCGAAGATAGAGGTCCTCACAGATAACAACCCGCTGGCCTACCTGGATACAGTAAAGTTGGGGGTGCTGGAGCATAATTGGGTTGCCCACCTCATCCAATTCAAATATAAAATCCATTATAAGCCTGGGAAGCTTAACAGGCATGCAGATGCTCTGTCCCGATATCCGGTAGAGAGCCCAGGGGAGGATGTGGACTAACCAAGAGGACATTGAAGTAGCCCCTGTGTTGTCCATGGCCATCTCTTCATGCTCCCTCAAGAAGGACCCTGCTCTTCAAGATGCACCTGGTAAAATATACACCCGAGATGAGTGGGCACTGATTCAACAAAAAGATCTTGACCTCATGCAGGTACAATGCTTCCTCTCATCCTCCCCTTATTGCTAAAAACTGTCCAACACAGCCTGAACAATCCTGAGGCAATGGGATCAGCTCAAGACCTGGGAGAATGTCCTATATCGTCAGGCACGCATTCCTACCAAACAAGAAGACATATTACAGATTGTGGTCCCCAGTCGCACATTCTTCAAGTCTGCTGGGTGCTACTCGCTTCTGGAATGTTCATCTCTCTTCACAGAGAAACACTGGAGCTCTATCAGAGTGACCATCGGGTTCTTGGTCACCTCCCTGACTAGGGCCCCCAATTGCTCAGTTTGGCTGGGCGGCCTGCTCTAGGAAGAGTCCTGGGGGTTCCACACTTCTTCTATTTACAGATGATGGAGGCCACTGTGCTCATTGGGACCTTCAATGTGGCAGAAATGTTTCTGTTCCCTTCCCCAGATCTGTGCCTTGATAAAAATCCTGTCTCGGAAGTCTACAGACCATTCCTTGGACTTCATGGCTTGGTTTGTGCTCTGTCATGCACTGCTAACTGTGGGACCTTATATAGATAGGTGTGTGCCTTTTCAAATCATGTCCAATCAACTGAATTTACCACAGGTGGACTCCTATCAAGTTGTAAAAACATTTCATGGATGATCAGTGGAAACAGGATGCACCTGGGCTCAATTTTGAGTGTCATGGCAAAGACTGTGAATACCTACAGTATGTACAGTACATGTGATTTTTTTATTTTTAATAATTGTGCAAAGATATCAAACAAACGTCTTTTTATGCTGTCATTTTGGGGCATTGTTTGTAGAATTTTGAGGGAAATATTAAATTTAATCAATTTAGGAATGAGGCTGTAACATAGCAAAATGCGGAAACAAGTGACGAGCTGTGAATACTTTCCAGATGCACTGTACAACTTCTGCTTTTGATACAATATAAGTTACAGTCAGGTCCATAAATATTGGGACATCAACACAATTCTAATCTTTTTGGCTCTATACACCACCACAATGGATTTGAAATGAAACAAACAAGATTTGCTTTAACTGCAGACGTTCAGTTTTAATTTGAGGGTATTTACATCCAAATCAGGTGAAAGAAATAGGAATTACAACAGTTTGTATATTTGCCTCCCACTTTTTAAGGGCCAAAAGTAATGGGACAGATTAACAATCATAAATCAAACTTTCACTTTTTAATACTTGGTTGCAAATCCTTTGCAGTCAATTACAGCCTGAAGTCTGGAACGCATAGACATCACCAGACGCTGGGTTTCATCCCTGGTGATGCTCTGCCAGGCCTCTACCGCAACTGTCTTCAGTTCCTGCTTGTTCTTGGGGCATTTTCCCTTCTGTTTTGTCTTCAGCAAGTGAAATGCATGCTCAATCGGATTCAGGTCAGTTGATTGACTTGGCCATTGCATAACATTCCACTTCTTTCCCTTAAAAAATTCTTTGGTTGCTTTCGCAGTATGCTTTGGGCCATTGTCCATCTGCACTGTGAAGCGCCGTCCAATGAGTTCTGAAGCATTTGGCTGAATATGAGCAGATAATATTGCCCGAAACACTTCAGAATTCATCCTGCTGCTTTTGGCAGCAGTCACATCATCAATAAATACAAGAGAACCACTTCCATTGGCAGCCATACATGCCCACGCCATGACACTACCACCACCATGCTTCACTGATGAGGTGGTATGCTTTGTATCATGACGCAGTTCCTTTACGTCTCCATACTCTTCTCTTCCCATAACTCTGGTACAAGTTGATCTTGGTCTCATCTGTCCATAGGATGTTCCAGAACTGTGAAGGCTTTTTTAGATGTTGTTTGGCAAACTCTAATCTGGCCTTCCTGTTTTTGAGGCTCACCAATGGTTTACATCTTGTGGTGAACCCTCTGTATTCACTCTGGTGAAGTCTTCTCTTGATTGTTGACTTTGACACACATACACCTACCTCCTGGAGAGGGTTCTTGATCTGGCCAACTGTTGTGAAGGGTGTTTTCTTCACCAGGGAAAGAATTCTTCGGGCATCCACCACAGTTGTTTTTGTCGTCTTCCGGGTCTTTTGGTGTTGCTAAGCTCACCGATGCTTTCTTTCTTTGATTTGGCTACACCTATAGTTTTTGCTATCTCTCTGATGGATTTTTTTTGTTTTTTCAGCCTAATGATGGATGGCTTCACTGATAGTGACAGCTCTAAGGATCACATATTGAGAGTTGACGGCAACAGATTCCAAATGCAAATAGCACACTTGAAATGAACTCTGGACCTTTTATCTGCTCCTTGTAAATGGGATAATGAAGGAATAACACACACCTGGCCATGGAACAGCTGAGCAGCCAATTGTCCCATTACTTTTGGTCCCTTAAAAAGTGGGAGGCACATATACAAACTGTTGTAATTCCTACACCTTTCACCTGATTTGGATGTAAATACCCTCAAATTAAAGCTGAAAGTCTGCAGTTAAAGCACATCTTGTTTGTTTCATCTCAAATCCATTATAGAGCCAAAAAGATTAGAATTGTGTCGATGTCCCAATACTTATGGACCTGCTGTATACTTGTAGCACCCTCCTAGGTAGGTGCTAGTGAGAGAGTATAGTTTTGAGCCCTGTCTGCTTACCAGAGGGCCTTCAGGTAAATCTATATATATATTTTTCTCTGCCTACCAGAGAGCAGGATCTGTTTGTGAGATCTGCTCATTTTGCTCAGTATGCGATTCATTCAGTCTGGAGAGTGTTTCATGCTGGTCCAATAGGGAGGCATGTTGGACAGTGGGAGGAAACCTGACGGATGGGTGCATAGGCTTTTGATACAGTCCTGATGATTGACAGAGGGCAGGTCGTCTCGGTGCATTCTGGGATACTGTATAAAAGCCAGGAGCACATATGCTGCAGGGTCTTTGGTTGGACAGCGGAGCCCCAGAGGGAGGGGGCGGCTGCCTCCTCCTCTGTAGAGGTGCCATGCGGTCTTTCTGAGGTCAGTAAAGAGGAGCTTAACCCAGAGGTCCAGGAAAGCTGACTGAGAGGGGAAACACTGGAGACCCTGGACTGCAGTATAGTGAGTACAGGGACCCGTGTCAAGGGGCCTGACCTGATGGGGGCCTCCCCTGCTCGTATGATAGTCAGTAGAAGGGTGTGAGCAGAGGAAGAGAGAGGATACTAGGGAGTGTGTCCTGAAGACAACTAATTATCTTGTTAATTCATCAAGTCGTCTTAAACATAAGTGACTTAATCTATATTCATTCAAAGTGGCATGATGAATCAACAGCCTGGCTGTTCCATACCTATTGCAAAGGAGTACTCAAACACTGTGAATAGTTAAGATTGGAATATCCCACTATTCCTTTCTCCTATCCCCCATTCTACAATAAAAAACAACCCCTGGACTGATTATTGGAGTGTGATCCAAGAATTAGGGAACAGTGGCGGCTGGTGAATGAAAATTTTGGGGGGGGGGGGGGCAGCAAAACCAACACCCCCCTGGAGGGACGGCCGGCAATCAAATCTACCACCCCCTCCCTTCCCTCCCCCCCTTGGGGGATAGCCAGCATCCTTACCTGCTCCTTCCCCGAGCAGCTGTGAGTCTTCTCCGGCCGTACGACTCCTCCCTCTTCCTGGTCAATGGCCAGTAAAATCGCTTCTCTTTTCAGCCAATCAGGAAATGGGTCTCTCAACCCGCTAACTGATTGGCTGGGAGGAAAATCAGTGTGATAATAGAGAATATTCATTCGCTATTGTCATACAACTGGGTGGGCTCGGGGCGCAGTGCTCTGCGCCCCGAGCCCACCCTTTTTTTTAAGCCTCCAGCTCTAATCACGTGCTTAAAAAAAAAAAAATCCCCTTTTAGAATCCGTGCATCCGGTGCCCTGCATGTAGATTAGGGGGCATGGATAGGGGGGGGGGGGCGGCGCCCCTGCGCCCCGAATATATGAGCCACCACTGTTAAGGAATTGTCTTAGCTTATGGCCGTGTGCTGGTAGCCAGGGGGAACCCACAGGGTGAATACCAAGCAGTCCTTACAGGGGCAGTGCTACATAATGATTGTTCCTTGACTGTGTGTAAATTATTACCGCCGCACCACGCTGCACCCACCCACATACATATTTTCATTGCAATAAATATTCCCTCCTCCATCAGCCCAGGGATGTCAGAGAGAGCGTGCTGCTATTTGCAGAGTTGTAGGCTCCAGAGACTGGGGACCCAAGAAACAATGGCTCCTTTGGGGGTAAGCACTACACAAAAAATGGATTTACAACTATGGCAGATAAAAGGGATTGGAGAGGGCACTACATTTCCTGTAAGCAGTCTTATCACGCAATCGTTAATCAGTTCCAGGCATCCGGCATTTTTTTACATTTTAGGTACACAGAGCAGATTGTGTGTTTAACGTTGGCAGACGGATTATACTGTGTGGTGGCATTATATCAATGTCTGGAAAACTCTTTGTACTATCAAATTTTACCTTGAATACATAGAAACTGTTATTTAGCTTTCAGTGGAGCATGCGGAACAGCACTTGACTTGTAATCAGCGGTTCATTATTCTAAATCCATGTCCCAGATAGAGAATCTGATATTGTGGTTTACCAACCAAATGTATGCCATTAATGTAATATTATATACCAGGGAAAACAAATGGGTTGTAGGAAAATAAATACAGTTGAGTGCCTTCCTGCCTGTACTGGTAATGTACTACTCACAGAATGGCAATAGTATGTATGTTTAGTAAAGTTAGACAAAAATAACAAAATTTATTTAGGTTACAGTGTTAAAGGGGAACTATTGTACACATCTAAAAATGTATGCTGTATTGTTAACCACTTCTGGACTGGAAGATTTTCCCCCTAAATGACCAGGCCATTTTTTGCAAATCGGCACTGCGTTATTTTAACGGACAATTGCACGGTTGTGAGACACTGTACTCTAATAAAATTGATGTGCTTTTTTTTTTTCCCACAAAAAGAGTTTTTTTTTGGTGGTATTTGATCACCTGTGCGATTTTTATTTTTTGCGCTATAAACAAAAGAAGAGCGACAATTTTGACAAAAAAAAAACAATATTTTTCACTTTCTGCTACATAACACTCCCAATAAAAAAAAAAGTAAAAATCAAATTTTTTCATCCTTTTAGACCAATTTGTATTCTGCTACATATTTTGGGTAAAAAAAAATCCCAATAAGTGTATTTTGATTGGTTTGCACAAAAGTTATTGCGACTACAAACTAAGGCAAAGATTTATGTGATTTTATTTCATTATTTATTTTTTACTAGTAATGGCGACGATCAGCGATTTTTAGCGGGACTCCGACATTGCGGCGGAGAGATCGGACCCCTAACTGACATTTATGGAGGGGGACCAGGGAAAATACTACAGTAATTAGTGCTTAAAAATGCACTGTTACTGTACTAATGACTCCGGCAGGGAAGGGGTTAACCCAGGGGCGATCAAAGGGTTAAATGTATGCCTATGGGGGTGTTTTCTAACTGTGAGGACAATGGGCTTGTGGAATCAACACAGGGACATGTGATCCTAAATAGGAGGAATACAGACGCGCTGTATTGATTCCTGAGAGAACAACGGTCTGCTTTGTTTACAACAGGCGATCACGGGTGCTTGGCGTAAGTCGCGGCCGCCGGCCCTGTGAATCAGCTTCCCTGCTGGTGAATGGTGGCCCCCCAGGATTGCTCCCATGGATCACCGTACAGGCGATTTGCGCAGCCAAGCCAGCCTGCCGCAGTACATGTGAGGTGGACGGTCGGCAGGTAGTTAAATTAGGCATTCTCAATCTAGATTCCACTGGGTTCCTCCAGAGGTTTCTAGGGGTTCCTTGAGCTGCGTCTAGTTGACCTCCCATTTGATGGTGCCTGCATAGTAGACATGTGCGGTTCGTTACGTTCCGAATAAATATTTGGACACATTTTTCATTATTTGGAGATTCGGATATATTCAAATCCCCGAATTACAGTACAAACAAATTTTACCAAATTCTCCAAATAATGGTTTTAATCATTAGACGGCAATATGGAGATGTTTTTTATCTATATCATTAGTATGTGGTTCACACATCGATATCTCAACAAGTTTTCTCTTCATGGGTGATAGTTGTAGGTGTCTGAGTCTCTTCTATTTTGGGGAGCTGCGATGCACACCTGGAGCTTTCCCCTCCTCCTCTGCCTTTCAGATGCAGGGGGTTGGGCATTGATGCCACACCCCATGCTCGGTGCATGTGACGCCACTTTTGAGGCTGCGCATCGGCGCGTTGTTTTTCCATCCACGGCTCTGTAAGGGAGTGTTTTTGGCGCCAATGGTCACCTAGGTACAGACGCCTTACCTCCCTCCCCCCACCCTCATGGTTTATGGCAGCGTGATGCTGGGAGGGTCCTGTGGCTGCACTTCACTGAAATAAAAAATAAACGGAGGGCGCACCGGCCTAGCGCATTATCCTCAGTCAAGGGCAGACTGGCAACTTTCAGCCCAGGGGGCAAGTACATACCAGAGGCCCATGGTGCAGCGCCTCGGCCCTCCTCTCACTCTCCTTCTTCCCGTCCTCCTCCTGACCCCCATTCCAAGCTGAAGCCCTGCTCCAGATACTCTCTACTTACCAGCTGAATCCGGGTTCCCGACCTGGCCAGCAGGGGGCGGTTGGGAGGAGCTGGGACAGCTCGGTTGGGGCTGGCCGGGGGAAAAGAGTCTCCAGTGGGGCATGGAACCGGCATCTGCTCTGAAACAGCTTACATCATAAATGCTGGGGGGGGGGGGGGGGAAGCCTGCGCTCTGTCTTTGTCTTAAACCTGTTCTCAGTAGGCCAGCGGCAGAGACTTTTTACTTCTCTTCACCAGGAATCCTTTAGGCATGTCTGTGGCAGAAGCAGTGCGGTCTTTTTACAGGGCATCAGAGCGGCCCAGGGGGCAATTGCCCAGGTGCCCCCTGGCCCAGTCCCCCCCTGTCCTCAGTAGTAGGCTTTATTAGATAAAAAGAGTTATACTCACAAACAAATGTTTTATATTGACACATCAAATCCATACATCTGGAACCATCAATATCACAACAAAAATAGATGCCATGTCCTCGATAGATGATGGCTAATGCGTTTCGAGGCCTAACCTCTTCTTCAGAGCTCTACAGATGTTCCAGATGTATGGATTTGATGTGCCTATATAAAACATTTGTTTGTGAGTATAACTCTTTTTATCTAATAAAGCCTATTACTGAGGATAATGTGCTAGGCCGGTGCACCCCCTGTATGTTTTTTGATTTCAGTGCTTACAGACATCCTCAGTCTTAAAGGGCAGCAAGTCCGTGGCAATCCAGAAAGCCAAGTGGGAGTTCCTTAGAGCAACTTCATTGGAATAGGTTGGTTGGGGGACCCTCCCTCTGGTTCAGGGTCTGGTAGCGCTGGTAGTGCGGTCCGTGGTCCCGCTACAAACACCGATCGCCAGAAGCTCCTTCCCCATCAACAAACAGATTCTAGTGGACGCCGTATAGCCACGCCCCTGGGGAAGGAGCTTCTGGCGATCGGTGTTTGTAGCGGGACCGCGGACCGCACTACCAGCGCTACCAGACCCTGAACCAGTCACTGTTTTACTTTTAATGATCTTCTAACAAGTGAGTTTGATGTGTATTGTTGTGTGAAAATAAATTTATGCCACACGGTATCACGCTATGGAAGTGCCTTTTGTTTTGTCACCCATGCAATATATGTGAGAGGAGGAGTGCTTGTAGCGGCCGACATTACCGGGAGGAAGTTGTTTGATTTATCTATGCCTTTTCAGCCTATTCCATGAGAGTGGTTAGGCATGGTTTTCCGGTGAGTGCGTTTTTTGGCCATATTCCCAGCACTGGTGGTGGTGATATCTTGTGGTGATCCTGATATCAGCACGAACAAGACCCTCTTCAGATTGTGGTTTACAACAAAAGACTTATGAAATTTTATATTTTATCAGTTTGATGCTAATCAAAGGACATTTAGCACTCTATGCACTTTATGATAGGAAGGTTCTACCATCCTTGCGCTACTTAAGTTCTATAGAAATTGCTTTTGGATGAATTTCTGTGATGAATTTTGCTTGTATATGATGTTATAGTCTCTATTTAAAGACCATAAATATGGTTGACCTTTTCGTTCCTGGATAGACAGGGTTCAAATGTGCAAAAACGTGCCCAAGAAATCACTACGCGTTTCACTACACAGCTTCTTCAGGAGATCCGTAGATGTTATAAAAGCAGGAGCATTGGGCATCTCATATTCTCCCAAATGGGGGGCGAGTGGCAGAAAATTACAGGGACAATATAGTTGTCTCCGAGAGACTAACCATGTCTCTGAGGGGATATTGTGTATGTCTCCCGGAGAGGCTGGCTTCATTCTGATTGTAAAAGGAGAAGAACAGGCGCCGCTGAGTGTAGCATAAACATTTATTACATAACAATATATAGCAACTCACATGGGAATAGCCTTAAGTCCATGTTCCATATTCCTAGATCGCTTCCTGTGTACAGTCTCTCCGCATTCCGACTGGCCCGCAGCCGGGTGATGACGATACAGGAAGGACCGTGGAGGAGCTGGATCAACTGAGGGCAGCGGTGAACCGCAAGCCTTCCGGAAGTGACGTAACGTGTTTCGGAGCATGCGCACTAAGTTCCTTCATCAGACGTATGTGAACTCTCTGCAGCGGTGGCCATAAGAGGACCCGCACCGGAAATGACTATAGCAAATGTCAGAGGACAATACAGGCAACAACAGGAAGTGTCCCAGTGCCATGGAGAATACAGAAATAAATAAAAACATATGATTACATCTTAAATACATAATGAAATAAAAAAAAATATATAAATATATATATATATATAGCATGGAATTATAGCTAATCTATATAAGCGATGTAAAATAACTTAGACCCAACACACATATACGGAATATGTGCGGGATGTCCCTAATATTAATATGCACAAGTATAAATGAAAAAAAGAGGAAAAATGTAAGAGAAAAAATGAAATAATTGATAGTAATTAATACAAAGACAAAAATAAAATAAATAAAATATAAAATATAAAAACTATATATAAAAAAAAAAAAAATTATATTAGAAAGACATAAGAAAAGAATGTGTATGTACAATATCCATATGTCACACATAGTTTTCCCAATTTTAATGATACATGGTTAGGTGTAATTAGGGTTAAAATGATATAGATGACTCACAGAATGGTATTAATATCTAGTTCTTCATTGAGTCCCCCGGGTGAGAGAACATTCAGGGTATATATCCAATATGTTTCCCTTTGGCAGAGTTGTTTGAACCTCTCTGTCTCAGGGATACCCTTTGGGATAGACTCTATCACCCAGACACGTAAGCCATTGGTGGACTTAGCGTGATGGTGGAGGAAATGTCTTGGGACACTATGTATGTCTTTTCCTTCTTGGATGTAGCATCTATGTTGGCCAAAGCGTGCTCGCAACGCCCGTATGGTTCTGCCAACATAATGCAGACCACACAGGCACACCAAGCAATATACTGTACTACAAAATCGGAAGAGCAGGTATGAAACTCATTTATCCCATACCTGGTCCCCTTAACAACAAATTATTTTTGGCCATGTGTGACAAATTGGCATGTCAAGCATGTTATGGCATTGGTACATGCCGGTTATATTGAAAAATGATAGGGACGGAGACAAATACTTTTATGTTGGCAGAACCATACGGGCGTTGCGAGGACGCTTTGGCCAACATAGACGCTACATTCAAGAAGAAAAAGACATACATAGCGTCCCAAGACATTTCCTCCACCATCACGCTAAGTCCACCAATGGCTTACGTGTCTGGGTGATAGAGTCTATCCCAAACGGTATCCCTGAGGCAGAGAGGTTCAAGCGACTCTGCCAAAGGGAAACATATTGGATATATGCCCTGAATGTTCTCTCACCTTGGGGACTCAATGAAGAACTAGATATTAATACCATTCTGTGAGTCATCTATATAATTTTAACCCTAATTACACCTAACCATGTATCATTAAAATTGGGAAAACTATGTGTGACTTATGGATATTGTACATACACATTCTTTTCTTATTTCTTTCTAATATAATTTTTTTTTATATATATATTTTTTATATTTTATATTTTATTTATTTTATTTTTGTCTTTGTATTAATTGCTATCAATTATTTCATTTTTTTCTCTTACATTTTTCCTCTTTTTTTTTTATACTTGTTGTGCATATTAATATTAGGGACATCCCGCACATATTCAGTACATGTGTGTTGGTTCTAAGTTATTTTTCATCGCTTATATAGATTGGCTATAATTCCATGCTATATATATATTTTTTTATATATATTTTTTATTTCATTATGTATTTAAGATGTAATCATATGTTTTTATTTATTTCTGTATTCTCCATGGCACTGGGACACTTCCTGTTGTTGTCTGTATTGTCCTCTGACATTTGCTATAGTCATTTCCGGTGCGGCTCCTCTTATGGCCGCCGCTGCAGAGAGTTCACATACGTCTGATGAAGGAGCTTAGTGCGCATGCTCCGAAACGCGTTATGTCACTTCCGGAAGGCTTGCGGTTCACCGCTGCCCTCAGTTGATCCAGCTCCTCCACGGTCCTTCCTGTATCGTCATCACCCGGCTGCAGGCCAGTCGGAATGCGGAGAGACTGTACACAGGAAGCGGTCTAGGAATATGGAACATGGACTTAAGGCTATTCCCATGTGAGTTGCTATATATTGTTATGTAATAAATGTTTATGCTACACTCAGCGGCGCCTGTTCTTCTCCTTTTGTTGCCAGCAGGATCTCCGTCTTTGCCTGCCAGAGCTGCCCTGAGTTACAGCATTATCTGTAGAGCCCAGTCTCCAGCAGTCCCCGATCATCTGTTGCTACACTGGGGTCCTTTCCTCTTGGCACAAGCGCCCAACACCCCCTTGTTTTCATTCTGATTGGGTCAGCATTCCCAAAATGGTGATCCTAGAGCAAGAAGGAAACATATGCATTGACATTGGCTCCCGCTGCTATCAATCTATCCAATGGGGACCCGAGACAGCGGATGGAGCTGCTGGGCTCATGCTCGTCGCTGGAACGATCAGGTTCATGCAAGAAAAAGGGGGGCTGAGGGGGAGGGGGGCAGATGAAGCAGAGAAGGTGTTTCACCTTAATGCCTAGACCGACTGCATAAATTTATGTGTACTTGGCTTTGCTGGTCCCACTTTCAAACTACAGAACAATACAAAGTTCTTTCAAGGTAAAATTCCCTACTTTTCTAAGCTGAGCCTCCTGCCCTCATTCTAGTCTGCCAACAGAGGAGATTGGTAGGAAAGCTGTACTAATGCATATCTATGGACAGGGGCGTAACTACAGGGGTTGCAGGGGTTGCAATCGCTACCGGGCCCCATGCTCCAGGGGGCCCAGTAGCAAACCAGTGGGTGAACTTCTAGGATCTCAAAGGTCACACTTGCGACCGGGCCCTGGCATTTCACCACTGTGGGGAGGCCCCAAGATTGCAGGAAGGGGGCCCACTGCAGAACTTGTGAAAGGATCCTGATGCGGGACCATAATAAAAGGCCATGCAATGAGTAAAGAGCCCCAGGATTAGTGGGAAGAGCCCCAGGCTTGAAGGGAAGGGCCCCGGCCAGGGGTCTGGGGGGCCCTTCATGGTTTCTTGCATCGGGGCCCTGAAGGTTCTAGTTACGCCTCTGTCTATGGAGTTATTGTTATAACAGGAAGAGTGGGAAGGGGTCTCCATCCTTGTTCCCCCCCCTTTTTTTTTCTCTTCTTTCTCCTTTCCTTTCTTTCACCCTCTCTTTATTTTTTCCTTAATTTTCACTCTCTTCCCCCATAAGTCATTACCTTGATGCACATCCAGAAACTACAACCATGACACTCCAACTCCGGTTAGAAGCCAACACTCACTTACCTTATTGATATAACTTTATTCTGGGCTTTTTTTCTCAGAGAAAAGGTGCAGGAACTCCCCTTTCTAATGCCTCGTACACACGCAACGATTGTTGGGCGTAAATTTTCGGCCAACGTCCGATTGGCCGATTGTCGGCTTGTTAATATGATGCTTCCGACAAACGACTCCGACTTTTTGCCCGAAAAAAATCTGGTGTGCAGGCTATAAAATTTTTGTTGGCTGTCAGAACGGCCGATTTTCCGTCAGTCAGTACAGATTTCGGCAGACAAAAATCTGATGAGCAAGACTGGGCATGCTCAGAGAAGAAAAAACACACGGAAAGTAAACCAGCACATGACATCACTTCTGAAGTTGATTTTTGTTGGCCAAGAAAATTTGTGTGCAGTCTAGAGCACATTCCAACCAACACAACAACACTGGACAAAGGACGGCCGATCGGTCGGCCGATAATCGTTGCGTGTGTACGAGGCTTAAGTTACTTTGTATCTCCGCCCCCTACCCACCTTCGAGCACTAACCCTTGGTTCCACCCCTACCCACCTCTGAGCACCAACACTTGGATCCACCCCGTACCCAGCTTCCAGTACAGCCCCTTTTAGAGAATATAGAGCCAAGTATAATTTTGTAGTGGAATGTATGGTATTTGCTTATTAAAAACAAGAAAAGCAATACAATTGATCCCCCACAGCCAGCAGCAATATACCCCCCCCCCCCCAGCAGCAATAGACCCCCAGCAGCAGCAAAAGATCTCACAGCAGCCAGCATCAATACACTCTCTAGCAGCCAGCAACAGTAGATCCCCTCCCCAAACAGTAGATCCCTTCCAGCAACAATTAACCCACAGTATCAAAAGATCCTCCACCAGCAACAATAGATTGCCATCCAAAAATAGATCCCCTCCAGCATCAATAGATCCAGCATCAGTAGACCCTCCAGCACCCCTTGTCATGGCATACATTCAGTGCTAGATGTGCCGGAACTGCGTTCCCCCATGTTCCCGCTGAAAAAAGCCCTGACTTTATTAAACCTGGAGGCCCCCGAGTGCTTGTGTAGCAATATTATGCAGGCTAATGCTTTATACACAGATGTTATATTACTGTAGACCCGTTGTCAGAGCACACACGGTTTTACTTTTGGAGATCTGATATCGTTTTGTTAACTACATGAACATTATTTGCTGTAACCTTGGTGAGTTTTTGGGAAGTTACCAATTGTGCATTTCTCTTATGCTGTTTTAAAACACTCTCAATATAAAAGTTTATGGTGAAAAAATAAATAAATTAGATTCAGGGAAAGTGTTGCATGACTGCGCAATTGTCACAAAAGTGTGGCAGCGCTGACATTTGTGTAAAGAACAAAAAGAGGGCGCACTGACCTTGTGCATTACCCAAATGAAGTTTATTATAGGAAATATACTCACAAACATAAATATGTAAAAAGCATATCAATCCACAAATGGACCCAAAGTGACCAGGTCATCAGGACAGTGTCCAGCACGCCGGAGGACCTTCCAAGATGGCTGACACATTTCGAGGGGGGGTCCCCTATTCTTCAGAGCCAGTCTATCATGATGCATTGACTCATATAATATAGAGGAACGGGCTAGTCACATGATCTCCAAGCCCCTCCCAAAAGTGAGCAGACAAATAAGTGGTGTCAAGGCAACACCTAATAACATATATTGAACTTTCCAAATTTGGTTGAAATGAACTCAATTTGACCAAATTTGGAAAACTTTAATCGATTTGAATTCAAATTGCATTTTAATTCGACTCCAGCTCCTTTTAAAATCAAATTTATTCTATTCGAAATCTGAATTTTGGAAGATGTTTATATTCCTTCTATTCTATTCCATTGTTTTTTCTATTCTATTCTTTTCTGTTATAGTCTATTCTT
Source organism: Pelophylax lessonae (assembly GCF_965119305.1). Lineage (NCBI taxonomy): Eukaryota > Metazoa > Chordata > Amphibia > Anura > Ranidae > Pelophylax > Pelophylax lessonae. Next base: position 658,489,447 of record NC_138770.1, read on the forward strand.
TTCAATTCTGTTTGAATTTGAATTTATTCTATTCGAAATTCAAATTTTGGAAGATAGTTATATTGTTATTCTTTCTATTCTATTGTTTTTCTATTCTATTCCCATTCTATTCTATTATTTTATTTTCTATTTTATTCAAATGTGTTCAATTCGAATTTATTCTATTATAAATTCTAATTTCAGAAGATGGCTACATTCTTTCTATTTTTTTTTTTTGTTATAATCTTTATTTATTTTCATACAAAAACAAATAACAACATTACAAATGGTAGGATAACGAGGGGGGCACAAGAGGTATAGAGGTAGGCAATAAAGAACATAGTTCCCAAAAAATTCCTAACATCCCGGAATGGCTCGCTAAAGTGAGGTCCATTTACGAGATGGAAGAGACTCTGGCAATCAGAGCTGAGAGAAATGACCTCTTTCAGAGGCTTTGGTTCCCCTGGCAATTATTCACAATGACAATTTTAACTTTTTATTAAATTTTAACATTTTAATGAATTCTAGTACACATTTTAATAAAGGATTTTAACCCCTTTTAGGCACATATAACTATTTTAGTATTACTAAAGATTATTTAATTCCATTTTAAACATTTATTAATGACTTATATGGATTTTAGATATATAGGGTATATGTGACCAACATTTTACCTATGTATACTGAATTGTTAAAATCTGTGTTCAAGTGTTATAATTTGGCTAAATATGTAGCAGGTTCACTGGACTGTAAACAGGAAGTAGTAAGGAATCCCTTTTCCGGTGTCATATTCCCTTAAAAGCCAATTGGTAAAAAGGACGCAGTAATATTGAAGTTCGGAGCGCCAATTATCCCTTACTAAGTAATCATTTGGAAAATTAGTGTTGAATTAGTGGGAATATAAGCGATCCTCTCACAATACAAAACGATCTGTTAATAGAAAGGACACTTCCGGCGCTCGGGACATTCTCTGCAGACACCGGAAGAGGAAGATACTTACAACCTGTATAAATGGGCGGAAATGACGGCGCGCGCCTATCTCCCATCTCAGTCGAAGCCCTATTGGAGGAAACGCGTCAGGAGGGAGGCGTGCCGTCATTACGTCATCCGAGGTCCGTGCTGCAGCCGGACCCGATGCTAATAGAGATCCTCAGCCTGTCATTTAAAGATTTTCTGCTCGTATTTGCTCAACCAACTGTAAGTGCAATACTGTATACCAATAAAACTGTATCTAAAGGTAATGCACTATTAGTCCCATTTATGCTTTAGATGTGCACTGGAACATCGTGGAAGTATATTTAATCACCCAAGAGAGTAAGAGGCTATTGTGGTTTGTGCAGAGGGAACGAAGTGGGAGCCATCCATCCAACCGCAGCATTAAGGGAAAATCCTTATGCCCCCAGTGCCATCTTATATTTCAGAGGCTTTTTTGTCTCTTTAATCTGGTAAGAGGCTTGCATTGATTTCATCACCGGTGTGATCGTACACGTGTGTCACGTGGGAAATAGGATATTGGCTTCACTTCTACAGGAATTGCTACAATCAGGCACTTACCTTCTTTCCGCCGGGTAAGGAGGTATTTCACCAGGTGGAGGGAACATCACAATCACCATAAGATTTACTAGTTGGACTCTTCACACATTTTTTTCACTTTTGAATTTTTTTTGGATCACTTTGTATCAAATGGACTTTAGTTCACGTGCTTTATTGGTTTTATACACATCCAAGTTGTATTTTTGAAGACTTTGTTCAATATTTCACTTTATTTGGATATCACTGTGATACACACTGGGACCACACCCATATAATTTATTCTACATAATATATTGTTTAATATATTTCTTTATTTTGAAAAGCGCACCATAACTTTTAAACATTTACATTTCACTCAATCTGGTTGCAGCCTTTCACATAATCAGCGCACCCTTTTCTTTCCCAATTATTCACAGTCTCAAAAGAATATCAAGAATTAATGAACACATAATCCTAATTTAAAATTTATGGATAGGCCATGATTGGTAACTACAGGGGCGTAACTACAGGGGTTACAGGGGTTGCAATCGCTACCGGGCCCCATGCTCCAGGGGGCCCGGTAGCAAACCAGTGGGTGAACTTCCAGGATCTCAAAGGTCACACTTGCGACCGGGCACTGGCATTGCACCACTGTGGGGAGGCCCCAAGATTGCAGGAAGGGGGCCCACTGCAGAACTTGTGAAAGGATCCTGCTGCGGGGCCATGCAACGAGAGTAAAGAGCCCCAGGATCAGTGGGAAGAGCCCCGGGCTTGAAGGGAAGGGCCCCGGCCAGGGGTCTGGGGGGCCCTTCATGGTTTCTTGCATCGGGGCCCTGAAGATTCTAGTTACGCCTCTGGGTAACTATAAAGTACCATTATTCATTACCCCTCCCCCCTCCCTATTTTACCCTTCATCTCCCCCCCCTCCCATCTCCCACTCCACTTCTCTTCTCCCTTTACTCTTCTTACTTTCTTCTTTCTAACCTTAACCTACCTCTTGTTTCCTCTTTAATTGAGGATGAACTTCTTTGACCTCTTCTCCCCTTCCTTGGAGTCGAAAGCACATCATATTTGTTGAATTTTGATGTTAAAGTTTTCTCGTCAATTTTGATTTAATATCTCTGCACTTTAAGATTGTGTTACGTGTATCATGTTCTACATTTCAGCACAATGTTGTAACTTTTTTCTTTTTGAATAAAGCTTTATATTGTGAAAAAAAAAGAAAAGAACATAGGGTGGTGTATGCATGCTAGGGGAACACACAAGGCAGCACAATGAGAAATTCAACGTTTCCGGCTGACACGGTGTCCCGACTTGGGTTGGTGTCAAAATGCCTAGGACAAGGGGAGTCCAGAAAGTCCCAGACATTGGAGGGGGGGGGTAGAGGGTTGGCTGGGGAAGTAAAGGGAGGGAAGGGATAGGGTTGGGGGGAACGGGGCAATGGTGTCTTGGGCATCATATGAAAGAGAAACAGTTCCAAAACTTTGTGCAGTGTCCAGGGAGAACGTGGCAATCGAAACAGTGAATATGTGAAAATATAACCTCGGGGGGGCGTTCTGGAAAAGGCAGTAGCAAGAATGACTGCTTCGGTCCAAGGGTGCAGGCAGTTGCCCTCCAGCAGAGGCCAAGTCACCCTGTGGTATGCAAAGCATAGTTTATCCAGGATGCCCACTTCTCGTAAAATTGATCATATCGGTCCCTGCATCTGGCCATCCACTCCTCCGCGTCCATAATATTGTTCGCCATCTTAATCCAGGCCTCCCTATTTGGGGTTGCCGTCTTCTTCCAGTAAATTGGAATCAGACGATGAGACGCATTCAAAAGATGCGGCAGGACACTCTTTCTATATCGACTAAGAGGAATGGGGGGCACATGCAACAGGAAGTGCCTCGGGGCATTGGGTATGTCCCCATCAAGATTCGATCGTATCTGGGCACAGACGTCCTGCCAGAGGGGCTGCAGCAGCAGGCACTGCCACCACACATGTAGGTAGGTTCCACAGGCCCTCCAGCACCGATCCGATTGCCCAGGGAAGATCTAAGCAAGGCGGGCGGGAACCCTATACCATCAAGTCATAAGTTTGTACCCGTTTTCTTGCATCCTAGTGTCCACCGTGCTGGAGTGAGTCAGCTGGAACATATGGCTCAGCTGCTGGTCCGTGAAGGTATAAGACAGGTCTCTCTCCCACTCCCTCACAAATGGGGGCTTCGGCACAGGCTCCCTAGAAAGCAGGAGTTGGTATAATAGGGCAATGGAATGTGGGACAGGCTCTTTAGCTATACAGAGTTTTTAATATGAGGTCATCGAGGGCGGGAAGCGTACCCCGGACCGGTGGAAATGCAGTAAGTGCTGAAGCTGACGGTACCTCCAGAAGTCCATGGGGAACCCCCCGTACCGTTCCTGCAAAACCCCCAGGGGGACAAACGCCCTGCCCTGGACAACCCGACCACAGGGGATCTCCCCATCCCGCGCCCACGTCCCAAAGAAGGATAAATCCTCCTCAGGAGTGAACCACGAGAACTCCCCCAGGGGTGTCAAGGGGGAGATCGGCGTAGATATGGACAGTCTCTCGATAACCCTGTCCCACATGCCCCACGTGTGTGGTGGTAGGGGAGACCAGAGGGGAGAGACCTCTATGCAATCTCGGGAGCCATGGGGCATGTAAATGGTTCCAGCCTGCCATGGTCTTCTCCATAGGGACCCAAAGCCTGTACCAGACGTGATGGTGCCAGTCCAAGACCCTCTGCAAGGCCACAGCCTCGTAAAATATCTCCTCACATTCTGTATCCCCAGACCACCCGACCGCTTAGAACGCTTCATGATGCGTAGAGCCAGGCGAGGACTCCGACCACCCTAGACAAAGCGGACAATCAGGCTGTTGAGGCTTGAAAAGAAGGACCGCGGGAAGGCAGTATTTGTAGATTAAACAAAATTCTAGGTAGGATATTCATTTTCAATATGTTCACGTGGCCAATCCATGTAAATGTAGATTTATTCCAGTCAGAGAGGTCTCGCCGTATCACAGTCAGCAAGGGTTCATAGTTTTGAGTGTAGGGGTCACCAATGTTGTCAGGTACTTTCACCAAGTGAAAGAGAAGGAGGAACGCAGTTGAGCACCCAGGTCCCGAGGGATATTGAGGGGGAGGATCTCTGATTTACACAAATTGATCTTAAAGTTAGAAAGATGATGAAGTTGCGGAGTTCCGAAATAATGATCTGTAAGGTTGTTTGGGGGTACGTGACGTAGACATTCTTTCTATTTCATTCTGTTCTGGTCTATTCTTTTATTTTCTATTCTATTCAAATTTGTTCTACTTGAAATTCCAATTTCAGACAATGGTTATATTCATTCTGTTGTATTGTTTTGTATTCTATTCTTTTTTTTTACTCTATTCTATTCTACTTCTTTATTTCTTATTCTTTTTAATGTTGTTCTTTTATTTTCTATTTTGTTATTTTTTACTAGGGCAAGGCATGGATCATTCTCCCTGCTTTGCAGGAACACAGGATCCATGCCTTCCCTCCTGTCAGAACGGCCATCTACCTTGTGTACATCACTGTTCTGGCTCTCTGCCTAACGATCGGCGGGTGCCGGAGGGCATTCAGTCCGCTGTACCCACCGATAGGCTCCTGCTGTGTGTAATCACAGCGGGAATGAGCGGCCGGCGGCACGCTTGTGTGCACCCTACATGGAAATGTTGAATTACTTATATACAGTATCTCACAAAAGGGAGTACACCCCTCACATTTATGGAAATATTTTATATCTTTTCATGTGACAACACTGAAGAAATTACACTTTGCTACAATGTAAAGTAGTGAGTGTACAGCTTGTATAACAATGTAAATTTGCTGTCCCCTCAAAATAACTCAAAACACAGCCATTAATGTCTAAACCGCTGACAACAAAAGTGAGTACACCCCCTAAGTGACATTGTCCAAATTGGGCCCAAAGTGTCAATATTTTGTGTGGCCACCATTATTTTCCAGCACTGCCTTAACCCTCTTGGGCATGGAGTTCACCAGAGCGTCACAGGTTTCCACTGGAGTCCTCTTCCCCTCCTCCATGACGACATCACAGAGCTGGTGGATGTTAGAGACCTTGCGCTTCTCCACCTTCCATTTGAGGATGCCCCACAGATGCTCAATAGGGTTTAGGTCCGGAGACATGCTTGGCCAGTCCATCACCTTTACCCTCAGCTTCTTTAGCAAGACAGTGGTCATCTTGGAGGTGTGTTTGGGGTCGTTATTGTGTTGGAATACTTCCCTGCAGCCCAGTCTCCAAAGGGAGGGGATCATGCTCTGCTTCAGTATGTCACAGTACATGTTGGCATTCATGGTTCCCTCAATGAACTGTAGCTCCCCAGTGCCATCAGCACTCATGCAGCCCCAGACCATGACACTCCCACCACCATGCTTGACTGTAGGCAAGACACACTTGTCTTTGTACTCCTCACCTGGTTGCCGCCACACACGCTTGACACCATCTGAATCAAATAAGTTTATCTTGGTCTCATCAGACCACAGGACATTATTCCAGTAATCCATGTCCTTAGTCTGCTTGTCTTCAACAAACTGTTTGCAGGCTTTCTTGTGCATCATCTTTAGAAGAGGCTTCCTTCTGGGACAACAGCCATGCAGACCAATTTGATGCAGTGTGCGGCGTATGGTCTGAGCACTGACAGGCTGACCCCCCACCCCTTCAACTTCTGCAGCAATGCTGGCAGCACTCATACGTCTATTTCCCAAAGACAACCTCTGGATATGAAGCTGAGCATGTGCACTCAACTTCTTTGGTTGACCATGGCGAGGCCTGTTCTGAGTAGAACCTGTCCTGTTAAACCGCTGTATGGCCTTGGCCACCGTGCTGCGGCTCAGTTTCAGGGTAATTTCTTCAGTGTTGTCACAGGAAAAGATATAATAAAATATTTATAAAAATGTGAGGGGTGTACTCACTTTTGTGAGATACTGTATACATGATCCTGCACAAAGATGCTGTCCCGTAGCAGTAAAACTACTATAGGGGGGACCTTAATCTCTTTCCGACCGCCCGGCGCCTATTTACTGCGGCAGTGCAGCCCTCCTGCGCAAACCGACATAGACCTACGTCGGTCGCGCGCCTGCAGCTAGGGGGCGAGGGGGACTTGGCAGCGGGGACTCCGATGCATGGGGCAGGTGGCTCCGATTGCCGCCTGACACCCACGATCGCTCCCCGTTGAGAAAGAAGGACGGTCGGCTGTTGTAAATGCAGCTGACCGTTCCTCTCCCTGAAATGATCACAGAGTGCCTGTGATCCTTCTATATAGGGACACAGGTGTCTGTGATCATTTCACAAGCCCATCCCCCCACAGTTAGAATCACTCCCCTAGGCTCACATTTAACCCCTTGATCACCCACAGGGTTAACCCCTCCCCTGCCAGTGTCATTAGTGCATATTTGTAGCACTGATTACTGTAGTAATGTCACTAGTCCCCCCAAAAGTGTCAAAAATGTCAGTTAGGGGTCCGATCTGTCCGCCGCAATGTCGCAGTCCCGCTAAAAATCGCAGATCGCCGCCATTACTAGCAAAAAAAAAAAATGACAAAGATCTTTCCCGTAGTTAGTAGCCGTGATAACTTTTGCGCAAACCAATCAAAATACGATTTTTGCGATTTTATTTTTTAACCTAAAAAATATGTAGCAGAATACAAATTGGCCTAAAAGGTTGAAAAAATTAAATTTAAAATTTTTTTTTTATTGGGAATGTTATATAGCAGAATATGAAAAATATTGTTTTTTTTTTTTTTTTCCAGAATTGTCGCTCTTTTTTTGTTTATAGCACAAAAAATAAAAATCACAGAGGTGATCAAATACCACCAAAAGAAAGCTCTATTTGTGGGGGGAAAAGAACATCAATTTTATTTTGGTACAGTGTCGCACAACCGCGCAAATGTCCGTTAAAGTAACGCAGTGCCGAATCGCAAAAAATGGCCTGGTCATTAACCACCTCCCACCCGGGCCATTGTACATATACGGCCGGGTGGGAGTCTCGTCCTTCTGAATGGACGTTCCGGAACGTCCTTCAGAAGGAGCGAGATCGCGCCGACGCGGGCACGCGCAGCGGCGCGATCCCGATGTGCCTGTGTCCCTCGGACACAGCGCAACAAGATGCGTCAGGAGAGCCCTGTGATTGGCCCTCCTGATCACATGACGGCTGTGTCCAATCACAGCCGTCATGCAATGTAAATATGGCCGTTGTAACGGCTTCGATCTCTTCTCCTCCCTGACAGATCCTGTCAGGGAGGAGAAGAAGAGGATCGATACTGGAGCTGGGGGTGATCAGTGAGTATTTCTAAGTACTCACTGATCACAGGGGGGTCTGTGCTGGTAATCAGATGATTGATTACCAGTGCAGCCCTGGGGGGAGGGGATGCCACTAGAGCCACCAGGGATGCCCACCCATGACCACCAGGGATGCCCACCATGGCCACCAGGGATGGCAAACAGCCTGCCAGTAGTGCCCTCCTATCAGTGCTGCCCACCAATGCCATATATCAGTGCTGCCCACCAGTGCCCGTTATTGCCATCCACCAGTGCTGCCCACCAGTGCCCATTATTGCCCACCAGTGCTGCCTATCAGTGGCCATCCGTGCCCCCCATCAGTGCCAATCAGTGCCGCCCATCAGTGCCAATCAGTGCTGCCCATCAGTGCCAATCAGTGCCGCCCATCAGTGCTGATCAGTGCCACCTATCAGTGCCCACCAGTGCCTATCAGTGCCGCCGATCAGTGCCCATCAGTGCTGCCTATCCGTGCCCATCAGCGCTGCCTATCAGTGCCCACCAATGCTACATATCAGTGCTATCTATCAGTGCCACATATCAGTGTCCATCAGTGCTGCATATCATTGCTACCTATCAGTGCCCATCAGTGCTGCATATCAGTGCCACCCCATCAGTGCCACCCCATTAGTGCCACCCAATCAGTGTCTCCTCATCAGTGCCTGTCAGTGCGGCATCATCAGTGCAGGAAAAAACGTATCTATTCACAAAATTTTATAACCTAAACAAAAAAACTTTTTTTTTTTTTCAAACTTTTCTGTCTTTTTTTATTTGTGCACCAAAAAAGAAAAAACCTGACGGTGATCAAATACCACCAAAAGAAAGCTCTATTTGTGGGGAAAAAATGACACAAATTTGGTTTAGGTACAATGTTGCATGACCGCGCAATTGTCATTCAAAATGCAACAGCGCTAAAAGATGAAAATTGGTCTGGGAAGGAAGGGGGTTTAAGTGCCCAGTATTGAGGTGGTTAAGGGAGCAAAACCTTCCAGAAGTGGTTAAACCTCAACTTGAAACTCTTTGCGTTTGGCTGTGAAGGATAGACGTTTACTTAGCTGATCGGATTCGCATTAAACACGTCCGTGGTTCAGCGATGAAACTACAATTTGATTTAGAGACGTGTTATACAAACTGGGCATTCCAATCTGTTTTCTCAAATATCTGTAAGCCTGATCTGTTTGTCAGATGTGTCCGCTTCTAAAATATTTCTAGCGTTGAATCCAAGATGTGTCATATGGGCAATGAAAATTTATGTCGGCTATTTCAAACAACGGATTACGATCGTGTTACTTTGTATAACTCATTCTAACAGTTATTGTGCAAGATAAACCCCTGGGAGCCCCATTGCACTCCTAACCCCGTCCTTCCTCCACTCCCCGTCCACACCCAGCATGTGCTAACATTGGAGCCTATGACAGCTCCCATGTAACGGAAGATAGACTCTTACTCATTGCTCTTGCATATATTGTGTGTGATCGCGGCTGACATCAGATTACTAGTAATGTCCTTCCTGTCACTACTCATTTAGTTACATGGTTAGCGAGGTTGAAAAAAAAGACACCAGTCCTTCCAGTTAAACCTATGATTTATGCAGGGTTGGGACAAGGGATGGGCAGGAGGGGCGGCTGCCCAGGGCACTGTGGTATCATGTGCATAAAAAAAATTTTCAGGGACGCTTTGCAGCACAGCTATCAATTGCCACACCGAAGCTCCGCCCACTCTGCATAATTAATCTCACCTACTTATCAGATTATAGGGTCTACTCAATATTGAGAGAATTACTGGAAGTTAAAAAGGGAATTTCAAACTTAAGGCCACAGTAGCAGAGTTGGAATAATTTTCCCATTCAGCTGCACTACTTCTGCGTAACATTTATGGGCAGCCCGATTAACAGGCGCTTCCAGGGACAATATAAATTACCTGGGACAGGCTCCTATTTGCAGGGACTGTCCCAGGAAAAAGGGACAGTTGGCAAGTATGCATGTGAGGTGGGGGGGGGGGGGGGCACCAAAAGGAGATGGGGCAAGGGGATATGTGTTGACAGGGGGAATTTGTGGGCGGCAAGGGGTAAGTATTGTTCTTGGGATGGGGGGGGGGTGCTAAGAGATAAATGATTTGTGCTAGATGGGAGGATTTAGGGGGAGTTTGTGCTAGGTGGGGGAGATTTGAAGTGGGGGGGGGAGATGTACTAGGAGGGGAAATTTTAGGGGTAAAGGATTTGTGCTAGGAAGGGTGACATTTTTTTTTTTGAGGGGGGGGGGGGGCAAAGATATGTGCTGCGAGGGGGGAATTCAGCAGGGGGTGGATTTGTACTGAGAGGAGGGGGATTTCCGCATAGAGGTAAGCATGCAGAACAGTGCTCAGTATTTTTGTGGGGAGATTTTTGCAGACACATAATGCTCATACATCTCGGGGGGGGGGGGGGGCTGGGGTTGCATTTTGGCATGTTTGCCCTGGGCTTTAGTTGACCTTGTCCCACCACCACTAGATATATGCGTGTGTGTATTATTTATTATTTCAGGTACTTATATAGCGCCGTCAATTTACGCAGCGCTTTACATATACATTGTACATTCACATCAGTCCCTGCCCTCAAGGAGCTTACAATCTAAGGTCCCTAACTCACATACATACACATACTAGGGCCAATTTAACTACCATCATGTCTTTGGAGGGTGGGAGGAAATCCCCGGAGGAAACCCACACAGGCACAGGGAGGACATGCAAACTCCAGGCAGGTAGTGTCGTGGTGGGGATTCAAACCAGTGAATCTTTTGCTGGTAGGTGAAAGTGTTAACCACTACACCACTGTGCCATGTGTTTATGTCAGTAGTACATTGTATATCCCTGTATGTTGTGGTCTTTATCCACTTCTGGACCGGAAGGATTTGCCCCCTTAATGACCAGGCCATATTTTGCAATTCGGCACTGCGTTATTTTAACGGACAATTGCGCGGTCGTGCGACGCTGTACCCAAATAAAATTGATGTTCTTTTTTTCCCCACAAATAGAGCTTTCTTTTGGTGATATTTGATCACCTGTGCGATTTTTATTTTTTGCACTATAAACAAAAAAAGAGCGACAATTCTGAAAAAACAAAAACAATATTTTTTACATTCCACTATATAACATTCCCAATAAAAAAAAATAAAAAATAAAAACATTTTAGGCCAAATTGTTTTCTGCTACATATTTTTGGTAAAAAAAAATCGCAATAAGCGATTTTGGTTTGTGCAAAAGTTATCGCGTCTACAAACTAGGGGAGAGATTTATGTCATTTTTATTGTATTTTTTTTACTAGTAATGGCGGCGATCTGCGATTTTTAGTGGGACTGCGACATTGTGGCAGACAAATCAGACCCCTAACTGACATTTTTGACACTTTTGGGGGGACCAGTGACATTACTACAGTAATCAGTGCTATAAATATGCACCGTTACTGTAATAATGACACTGGCAGGGAAGGGGTTAACACTGTAAATGATCAAGGGGTTAAATGTGTACCTAGGGGCATGTTTCTAACTGTATGGGGGCAGGGCTTGTGAAATGACCATAGAGACATGTGATCCTATATAGAAGGATCACAGGGGCTCTGTGATCATTCCAGAGAGAACGGTCGGCTCTGTTTACAACAGTTGCCCGTTCTTCTCTCTCAGCGGGGAATGATCGCGGGTGTCAAGCAGCAATCGGAGCCGCCTACCCCGTGCATCAGAGTCCCCACTGATGAGTGGGGGCGGAAGCACGCCGGTGGCGGTGCGCGATTGCCTCTAGCTTCAGGCGCGCAACCGATGTATACCTATGTTGGTTCGTGCAGGAGCGGTTGGTCGTTAAGCGGTTAAGGCGCCCATCTAATCGTTTTTGAAACTATTGATGCTCCCTGCTGATACCACTGGTTCTGGAAGAGAATTCAACATCCTTACCGCTCTGACAGTAAAGAACCCTTTACGCAGTTTAAGGTTAAACAACTTCTCTTCTAATTTTAGTGAATGGCTGCGAGTCTTTTTATATTCCCTTTCACTGAATAGTTTGTTCCCTATGCTAGGGTCACCAGTACGGTATTTGTACATTGATATCGTATCCCCTCTCAATCGTCTCTTCTCCAGAAAGAATAGGTTCAATGATTGTAGTCTTTCCTCATAGCTGAGATCCTCCAGTCCCTTTATTATTTTTGTTGCCCTTCTCTGAACTTTCTCCAGTTCCAGCACATCCTTCCTGAGGACCGGTGCCCAGAACTGGACAGCATACTCCAGATGTGGCCGGACCAGAGTCTTGTAGAGTGGGAGAATTATCGTTTAATTTCTGGAGTAAATCCCCTTTTTAATAAATGCCAGTATTCTGTTGGCTTTGCTTGCAGAAGCTTGGCATTACATGCCATTGCTGAGCTTGTCTTCTACTAGGACCCTTAGGTCCTTTTCCATCTTAAATTCCCCCAAAGGCTCTCACCCTAGTGAGTAACCTGTGTTCATATTTTTGGCACCAAAATGCATTACCGTACATTTTTCAACATTAAACCTCATTTGACATGTAGTTTCCCCACCCCATTATTTTGTTCAGGTCTTCTTGTAAGATTTCCACATCCTGCATAGAAGTTATTGCCCTGCTTAATTTTATCGTTCGCAAATACTGAGATTGTGCTGTTTATCCCATCCTCTAGATGGTTTATGAATAAATTAAACAGGATTGGTCCCAGGACAGATCCTTGGGGGACCCCACTTACCAAACCAGACCATTCCGAGTACTCCCCATTTATCATCACCTTTTGGACTCACCCCTGAAGCCAGTTTTCTATCCAGGTACTCACTCTATGGTCCATACCTATGTACCTTAGTTTGTACAGTAAACGTTTGTGGGAAAATTGCCCAACTCTGGGTGCAACCAAAAAATGAGCCTTGCAGTGGGGCAGGGACATAGATACGGTTGGGATGGGGGGGGGGGGGTCCAAACCCTCAAGAGCATCCATTATCCAGCAGAGCAAATAGTGGTAATAGCTGGCCATCCAAAGCAGGAGTCGCTCCCGCAGCCTATCAGTTCAGAGCGAGGTAGATTGCTCCTGCTACCAAAGTTTTTCCACATGTACAGATCGCTGAAGGAAACTGCATGTGCATCTCTGGATCCCCAAGGCTGAACCCTGGCAGGAAAAAATATATATCTACAGCCTTGCAGCCCACCCCCCCCCCCTCCCCTTATACTGTAAGGGTCATTGTTTGTTAAAGCGGTAGTAAACCACTGGAAAAACAAAACCTGTAAGACAACGGCTTAATGAGCTAGTATGCATGGGGTGTGGTCCAGTGCTGTATTTTGGCCTAGGCCAACAAGGCCCAGGCCTAGGGCGGCACTTTGCAGGGGGGCAGCAAAAAATCTGCCCCCCTCCACATGAGACTCTATTGGCCATTGGTTGCTAGATCAGGGACAGATGCGGAGACTGGAGAGTGGTCAAGGTACAGTGCAGAGAGCAGGAGTACCCACAACAAACCGCGTAGGTAACTGGAAGCAGATGGAGATAAACAGGGAACAGGACAATCACGGGAATGCTGTAGACAAGACAGCACTGATCCTAGGAACTGACCATTTGGCTCCCTTTGTCTGTCAAAGGATGCGCCGCAAACATGCGTATATCTTTTCCCATTCTGAGGCATATTTGTGCGCATGCGCATGCACAGATGCACACGCACATTAGCATGCCCTAATGCACCTCTTCTGGGAGAAGTCCGGGGAACAGAAATTTGCCTGCAGGAAGCATCTCCTCTTCTGGTAAGCCCTTCCCATCATGGGGTTAGGATGAAACGGAGGTTACTCGCCCTTTTTTAGTGAATCTTGGATCCTGCACAGGCTTTCTGCTACACAGGTCGGATGTTATCTGTCAGGATGGCTTCAGCTAAGCCTAGCTGAGGCTGGTTAAAGGATGAGACTTCCAGCTGCACCTTCTCTCTTCCACCTGCTCTCTCTTTCTCCTGCCCTTCCTTCTGCCTAGGGGAAGAGCAAGCCCCAGCACAGGGGTTTCCTCCGGGTGACTGAACCCTGGACTCTGCTCTCGCAACATCAGACTCCTGGACATTTAGGGCCTATTTCCCTACCTTCTGGGGTACTTTGACGTAGTGGTGGGCTTGAGCACTATATGGCCATATGGTGGGACCAAATCCCCATTTTTATTTATGGATTGTCTTCAAATTTGGTAGTAATTTCTTTTGCATGTGTGTGCTATTCTTTTTTAATATACCTTCTGGGCCTTACCTTCCCAGGGGTTGGTGGAAACTCCATAAATATTCAGGCTTTAGCCTCTGTTTCTCCACCCACTAAGTTCCAGCTCTATCCAGAAAATTCTAGAAGCCGGGGGGGGGGGGGGTAACAGAGGCCAAGCCCTTAGAGCTCTGCACAGCTAAGCACAAAGAAATGAACCCCAGCTCCTCTGCCTAAAGAGGAGCCAAACCAAACGTACCTGCTCTGTAACACTAAGGTGCTACATGTTCTTTGTGCTTGTGGGACCATTAATTATTAATTTCACACCAAATGCAGCCACTAAATAATGCTCCTTTCTGTGCAAGGCAAACATGCTAAAATGTGTGGTCAAAAGCTGTGTTCACAAGCACTGTGTGTACCTAGAAGAATTGATGCTGCTTTGAAGCCAAAGAGTGGTCACACTAAATATTGATTTGATTTAGATTTTTCTTCTGTTCTCTCACTTTGCATTTTGTACATTGATAAATAAAACATTAAATTATATACCAATTTTTAAGCAAGGGGTGGGATGCCATTAACTAATATTTATGAAGTTCTTATTGGCATCACCCCTGTATAGCCAAAGAATTTGAAAAATAAATAAAGAGACTTTAAATATGCCTTTGAGAACTTCACACCGATTTGTATAAAAAAGTTACACATTTTAGTGATTTACATTTTTGAAAAGCGAAATTTAAACAATTTTGTATATACCATACAGTACAGAGCACATTAATGGAGCTGTTGTCGAATTTTCATTCAGTTAGTCAATGATCTGGTAAATAATTGGTCTACGCGTTTCATGGGAGCCTCTGCTTCTTTAGGACCACATATATAATAAATCACTCAATATGTATAGCTCTGACTATAGAAAGAAAGATGACAAAACAAGAACAATATCATCAACACATATATATATAAATAGCATTTATCAATAATATGTTAATGAGTTACCAATTAGACTGATTCATTACCGTGTGATTGACTAACTGAATTAAAATTCTACACCAGCTCCATTAATACGCTCTATACTATGGTATACACAAAATTGTTGGAATTTATTTTTAGAAAAATGTAAATTAATACAATTTGTACATTTTTTTAACCACTTAAGCCCCGGAGGATTTTCCTGCTAAAAGACCAGGGGGTATTTTGCGATTCGGCACTGCGTGACTTTAAAGGACAATTGCGCGGTCGTGCGACGCTGTAACTAAACGAATTTGACGTCCTTTTTTTCCCACAAACAGAGCTTTCTTTTGGTGGTATTTGATCACCTGTGCGATTTTTTGATCACGCGCTATAAACAAAAAAAGAGCGACAATTTTGCAAAAATAGCAATATTTTTCACATTTTTTTTATATGAAATTCCCCATAAAAAAAATGTAAACATCAAAATTTTTTAAAATTTTTGGCCAATTTGTTTTATCCTACATATGTTTGGTAAAAAAAATCGCAAAAAGCGTATTTTGATTGGTTTGCGCAAAAGTTATCACGTTTACTAACAAAGGGAAAGATTTTTGTCATTTTTGTTGTTTTTTTTTTTAACGCGTAATGGCGGCGATCTGCGATTTTTTTTGCGGTACTGCGACATTGCGGCGGACAGATCGGACCCTTGACTGACATTTTTGACACTTTTGGGGTTACCAGTGACATTTCTACAGTAATCAGTGCTATACATATGCACTGTTACTGTAAAAATACACTGGCAGTGAAGGGGTTAACTTTATTTGGGAGGGAGGGGCTGTGTGTGTCCCTAGGGGCGTGGTTTCTACTGTGATTGGCTGTGGCTCTAGCTGTAAGGACACTGATCAACGGATCTACATACTAGATCCGAGTGATCAGTGTCTTTACAGCGAGGAGAATGACAGGTGGCTTGTTTACACAAGCTGCCTGACATTCTCCCTCTCCCCCGACTATCGCTGAGTGGCCGGCGGACATCGGGTCCGCTGGTCACACGCGCGGGGGGGTCCGTGACCGCGCGGGAGTGGGAGCGCGCCTCCGCGGGCGCGCGCTCGCTCCCCAGACCCTCCCAGGCTAGTGACGTTAATTAACGTCACTCTGCCTGGCAGGGGCTGACCGCCGCAGTAAATCTACTTGCGGCGGTCGGCAAGCGGTTAATACAAATTCATATGAGGTCGGTACTCAAAGGCATATTTAAATTTTATATTTTTGAAAGCATTCTTACTTTACAGCATTTCCTCACACCTTGCTAATACTTTTGCACAGTACTGTGGCATCCAAGGCAGTGAAAAGGAAAAAAAGAGAGAAAAAAGGGGGAAAATGTGAAAGCCAAGAAGGAGGTAGAAAATGGAAAAAGAAAGGCCCCTTTGACACAAGCGGATCTGAACGGACGCCCAATGCATCTCTATGGGGCATCGGATGTCAGCAGAGACATGTCCGCTGACTACCGATCCGACGGATGGAAACCCTATTTTCCATCCGTCGATCGGATCGGATGAGAACGGACAGACGGTCCGTTCCCATCCGATTCCCCCATAGAGAAGAATGGGGACCTGACAGCTCTGTCTCCGTACACACCGCGTAGACACAGCTGCCAACCGCCTGCTCAGTGGGGGATCGACGTATCGATCCCCCGCTGAGAAAAACGGAGTCCACCTGGCTGTGTGAAAGGGGCCATAGAAAAAGAAAGGAAAACCAAGAAGGAAAAAAGAAGAAGAAAAAACGATAAGGGAAAAGGGAGAGGGCTTTGAGGATTTCAATGGTACCATACCAAAAGTCATGCAAATAAAGTTTAAAACATGAATTCAATTTTATTTTGACAATAAAAGACAAACATGACATAACAATGGGTGTTACATAGTCATGACATTAAAATAGATCTCTCTGAATCAATAGGCCTAGAGAGCCGGTAAGCTCTTTGTATATGTAACACCCATTGTTATGTCATGTTTGTCTTTTTTATATTATTGTCAAAATAAAATTGAATTCATGTTTTAAACTTTATTTGCATGACTTTTGGTACGGTACCATTAACCACTTGCCGACTGCCTACATGGACTGTACTGTGGCAAAGTGGCTCGTTAAGGTCTGGTGACATAGACCTACGTCACCAGACTATCCCCTCTCCCTGCGACGCGAGCGCGCCGCCGGAGGCTCGCTCCCGCTGTATTCAGACACAGCGGGAGACGGGCCAGGGGAGGAGAGGTGGTGATCACCGCGGCTCTTCCCCGATCGTCGGGGATCGAGTGTGGAAATCCGCCCGCTTGTGTAAACAAAGCGGGCGGATCTCCTATTTGACAGGCAGGGACAGATCACAGGATTCAGCATAGCTGAACCTGCGATCTGTGTCTCCGTCACACAATCCCCTCCCCCCACACACGTCAGTAAGCATTAGGCATACATTTAACCCCTTGATCACCAACAGTGTTAACCCCTTCCCTGCCAGTGTCATTATTACAGTAACAGTGCATATATATAGCACTGATTACTGCAGTAATGTCACTGGTACCCCCAAAAGTGTCAAAAATGTCAGTTAGGGGTCCGATCTATCCGCCGCAATGTCGCAGTCCCACAAAAAAAAATCGCAGATCGCCGCCATTACTAGTAAAAAAATAAACAATAAAAAAGACAAATCTTTCCCGTAGATAGTAAACGCAATAACTATTGCGCAAACCAATCAAAATACGCTTATTGTGATTTTTTTTTACCAAAAATATGTAGCAGAAAAAAATTGGCCTAAAATGTTAAAAATTTTTGATTTATACATTTTTTTGGGGGAATGTTATATATAAGAATGTGAAAAATATTGTTTTTTTTTTTTTTAAATTGTCCCTCTTTTTTTTAAACATTAAAAATTGCACAGGTGATCAAATACCACCAAATGAAAGCTCTATTTGTGGGGGGAAAAAAGTGCATCAATTTAATTTGGGTACAGCGTCGCACAACCGCGCAATCGTCCGTTAAAGTAACGCAGTGCCGAATCGCAAAATATAGCCTGGTCAGGAATGGGGTAAAATCTTCCAGTCTTAAAGCAGTTAAAATACGCTCATTGAGAATTTTTTTGTCAAAGACATGTAGCTAAATACATTTTGGCCTATATATATGACAAAAATTGAATATATTGGATATTTTTTAACTGTCAAAGTAGAAAATGTCAATTTTTCTGCAAAATTTTCGCTCTTTTTTTACTAATATCGCAAAAAATCAAAAGCGCAGAGGTGATCGAATACCACCAAAAGAAAGCTCTGTTTATGGGAAAAAAAGGACGCAAATTTAGTTTGGGTACAGCATTGCATGACTGCGCAATTGTCAGTTAAAGTCGCGGAGTGCCAAGTTGCAAAAAGTGGCCTGGACCTTAAGCAGGAAAATCATCCGGGGCTAAAGTGGTTAAAATCCTCATAGCCCTCTCCCTTTTCTCTTATCATTTTTTCTTCTTCTTCTTTTTTTCTTCTTGGTTTTCCATTCTTTTTATTTCTCTCTTTTTCCATTTTCTACCTCCTTCTTGGCTTTCACATTTTCCCCCTCTTTTCTCTCTTTTTTTCCTTTTCACTGCCTTGGACACCACAATCTTATGTGATTCTGTTTATCCCATTGGTATGTAAGTACCTTGAATATGGTTGTTATCTATTTCAACACAATCAACCTGCTTCTTTTGCACCGTACTGTAAAAATATTTTAGTATTACACCAAATGATTTAGAACCCTGCTAATATGCCCATGTTCACATTTTGCCCCAGTACGCTCAATGCACGGCCCCCTTATCACCCAATAATCTTTAGTAAAAAACTAAAACTATAAGTGAATTTTTTTGTTACCATGTTTACAGTGAAATACTATTATTGGAAGGAATGTAGAAGTGGAAAGCGAAGATGACCCCCAGAGCCCTGTCCTCCGGCTGGGTAATCAGCACTCTACACATTTCCTCTCCTTGGGCCTTGGCAGGAAATCTTCTGCATAAGAACTGAGTGATCAGGAATAAACGGTAGTCAGACCCTCAAGAACATACTGGTCTACACCTCAAGGGAAATGTTAGCCTTAGCTTATCCTAGCCCCCGATCCATAGATAACCGGGACTGTCCATGTTTTCGGAGATCTGCTCCAGGAAATGTTTGCCGCTGGAATTATCTCCGATTTCAAACATTGGCTATACTTGCCATGGTAACATTTATGTTTAGCAACAACAAAAGAAGGGCGCACCGACCTCGTGCATTACCACTAAAAAGGTTTATTAAAATCCGAAGACAACATACATTGTACTCACAAGCGTGCTACTGACTTTTACTTAGTTAGTCAGGTTCAAAAAAAGACACAAGTCCATCTGGCTCAAAAAATAAAAAAAAAACAAAAAAAAAAACAGTAATGAAAACCCAACCATACAATCCCATATACACAATCCTATACCCACAGTTGATCCAGAGGAAGGCGAAAAAAAAACCAGCAAAGCATGATCCAGTTTATTACAGCAGGGGAAAGAAATTCCTTCCTAATCCCCCGAGAGGCAATCGGATATTCCCTGGATCAACTTTACCTATAAAAATTAGTACTAGGGATGCACCGATCCGATATTCGGATCGGATATCGGTGCCGATATGGCCATTTTTGATGGATCGGGGGATCGGTAACATTGACCGATCCACTGTCCGATCCGGTTTTTGCTGAGTAACGGCTCAGCCATCCCTTACTAGGTGCAGTAATAGTATGGGATGGGAGCCGCTACTTCCTGTATAGGTCCAGCTCACAGGCGGAGTGATATCAGATGCACTCCGCCTGTGAATGGAGGAGCCACACACATGAAGCAGCGGCTTTGCTCTGTACTGCAGCCGCTTGCTTTGTGTGTAGCTCTGGATCGGTTCCGGTATCAGTATCCGCGATTTCACAACGCCAGATATCGGTATTGGATCCAAAAAAGTTGGATCGGTGCATCCCTAATTAGTACCCACTTATATTAAGTCCACCCAGGAAAGAATCCAGGCCTTTTTAAAGCAATCTAGTGAGCTGGCCAGAACCACCTCTGGAGGGAGTCTATTCCACATTTTCACAGCTCTTACGGTGAAGAAACCTTTCCGTATTTGGAGACTAAATCTGTTTTCCTCTAGACGTAAGGAGCGCCCCCTTGTCATCTGTGTTGACCTTAAAGTGAACAACTCAACACCAAGTTTACTATATGGACCCCTTATGTATTTATACATGTTGATCATATTCCCCTTTAATCTCCTCTTCTCAAGAGAGAATTAATTCAGTTCCTCTAATCTCTCCTCATAGCTGAGCTCCTCCATGCCTCTTATCAGTTTGGTTGCCCTTCTCTGCACTTTCTCCAGTTCCCCAATATCCTTTTTTAGAACTGGTGCCCAAAACTGAACTGCATATTCCAGATGAGGTTTTACTAATGATTTGTACAGGGGAAAGTTGATATCTCTCTCTCTGGAGTCCATGCCTCTGTTAATACAAGAAAGGACTTTGCTTGCTTTGGAAACCGCAGCTTTTTCATTGCATGCTATTATTAAGCTTCTGATCTACCAGAACACCCAGATCCTTCTCCACTATGGATTCCCCCAGTTCTACTCCACCTAGTATGTATGATGCTATAATGATGCTCTGAGGAAGAGGGTCCTCCCTCGAAACGCGTCAGCCCAGCCAGACATTTGTGGACACTAGCACGTCATCCAGTACAGGGGCTCCCTGGTTATTTTGGAGACAACAGGTTCCATTGTGTTTTATGTATGCAATCATCACTTGTTTGTGAGTAACTGCGTACAATGTATGTTGTCTTCGGATTTTAATAAACCTTTTTAGTGGTAATGCAGGAGGTCGGTGCGCCTTTACTTTGTTGTTGTTTTTCAGTATATTTTGGATGCCCTTGGTCCTGAGGGGGTGTAAGTGGTGGTGGTGCATATAGAGACCATATAAGAACATTTATCCTTTGTTAAATACCACCCGAGCGCAGGAGAATTTTCGTTTGTTGACTTAATATTTATGTTTCCCTGGATGTTGCATTCCGTTCAAACTGGCTAGTTATACACCAATCAGCCATAACATTATGACCACCCACCTAATATTGAGTTTGGCCCCCCTTTTGCTAAAATAGTCCTGACCAATTGAGGCATGGACACCAAAGTAACATCTGCGTGAATGGCAGGAGCCAAGGTTTCCCAGCAGAACATTGCCCAGAACATCACACTGCCTCCATCAACTTGTCTTCTTATACCGCCTTCTGGTGCCATCTCTTTCCTCAGGTAAGTGACGCACACACACCCGGCCATCCATATGATGTAAAAGAGAACGTGATTTATCAGACCAGGCCACCTTCTTCTATTGCTCCGTAGTCCAGTTCTGATCTTCATGTGACCATTGTAGAAGATTTTGGCTGTGGACATTAGTCACCATGGGCTTCACAGCCCCATACACAACAAACTGGGATGCCCATTTTTTTTCCTGCTTTCATCACATCAACTTCATGGACAACATGTTCACTTGCTGCCTAATATATCGCACCAATTTGCAGATGCCTTTGTAACGAGATATCCCCTGTACCTGTCAGTGGTCATAATGTTATGGCTGATTGGTGTATATTGGTCTCTTCAGCAAGGCAATACACAGGACAGTGTGCAAGTAAGGTTGCCACATTTTCTGGGGAAAAATATAACCTTTTGATCTTTTTTCCAATAACATCAGCAGTCCTCTTTTACTAGCCAGAATATTTGCAACTCTATATGCAAGGGTCAGGAACCCATCACAACCAATCAGGTTTGATTTAACCACTGCCAGATCAACTAATGATTTTTAATGCATAGAAAGCAGGTAGTTTAGTTTTGCAACGTAACATAGTGAGATTGTCATATCTAGGATCTGTTGTGAATCATTGGACGTGAAAATGGGGCTGGGAGGGGAGCAGTAAATGGGGTTGATAGGTTGGGCATTGTTGCATTATGCACCGAAATATTGCCAGTGGACGTGGTTCACTGAAGCAAATTGAAGTTTAATACTGTGCCGCAATACAATATGGGGCTAAGAGTGGAGAAGGAAAAAATACCCCTGTATTGGTGGTATCGCTGAAAGCTGGTGGTATCACTGGAAGGAAATCAGATTGGGGACACTCACAAGTTGTAACAGCAAAGCGGCAATTGAGTGTTGGATCAAAGGTGCCAATAGTGACTGTATTAAGCAGGGGCAGATTGGCAGCTTTCGGCCCAAGGGGCAAGTGTAAAGAAGAAGCGGTGCAGCCTTTTTATGGGTCATCAGAGTGGCCCAGGGAGCATTTGCCCCCTGCCCCTTGGCCCAGTCCTCCCCTGGTTTCAAGGAGTGAAATGCCTGGTATGCACCCAAACGGGGAGGTTTCCAGGAAGAACGCCGTGTCCCTGCTCTTTTCTCGCTCTTAGTAACCCTTTCCCTGACACTATCCACTGTCCCTGACAGATGTGTTACCCATCCTAGCCACTCGCAAAATGCGCGCCAAACCTGGGAGCCAGGGTCTTAAATAGACTCTGCCTGACCAAAGATGACTGACAACATCACATAGGGTGCCAGCATCCAATCAGATAGCTGTGACCAAGGAAAAAATAGATGAGCTAGGTTCCTATTGACTTCCTCCTCCATCTGCATTGCAGCTGCAGATGAGCGCCACCTGCAGTGGAGAAAATAGGCTGCATCCGCCTACACCTGCGATGGTGGTGTCTTTGGAAGGAAAAAACTTCCCTCCATTGATGGTGTCACTGGAAGGAAAAAATGCCCCTATAATGGTGGTGTCACTGGAAGGAAAAATGCCCCTATAATGGTGGTGTCACTGGAAGAAAAACATGTCCCTGTATCGATGGCGTCACTAGAAATTGGACCATTTTCAACATTATGTGCAAGGGCCAGGAACCAATTGCACCAAATCAGATTTGATTGTCAGATAAATTAATTATTATTTTTTAAAGCACAGAGACCATGTAATTTGGTGGTTTGAGAATTAGTGTGTAGGGTTTCAGGGAGGCTAGTGTTAGAATTATGGCCACACGTAGAGTTAGTGTTAAGGTTAGGTTTCTAAAATGGTTAGAGTTCAGTTTAAAAAAAGGGTTAGCGTTGAGGTTCCTTGGAATGGGTAAGAGTGAGGGTTACAGTGAGGGTAAGTGTTGGAGTTACAGCAAAGTTAATGTTAAGGTTAGTTAACAAAGATGATTAATGTGATAGGGAGGTTATAAGGAGGTTTCGTTTTAGGGGTTAGGTTAGAGGGAGGGAGGGTTATTCTTGGAGTACTTCAAGGTTAGTGTTAGGATTAGGTTGCAGAAAAGGATTAAAATTAGGGTTGCAGGAAAGTAAATTTGAAAAATACTGTTAGTGTTAATGTTAGTGTTATGGTTACAGTGCAGTTAATGTTAGAGTTAGGTTACAGGTAGAGTTAGTGTTAGGGTTACAGGGAGGGATAGTGTTATAGGTAAGTTCCAGGGAGGGTTCGTTTTAGGGTTTGGTTACAGGGAGGTTAGTGTTAGGGTTACAGAGAGTTGGTGTTAAGGTAACAGGAAGGTTAGTGTTAGGGTTACAGGTAGGGTTAGTGTTAGGGTTACAGAGGGTTGGTGTTAAGGTTACAGGGAGGGGTAGTGTTAGGGTTACAGGGAAGGATAGTGTTATTAGTAAGTTCCAGCGAGGATAAGTTTTGGGGTTAGGTTACAAGTAGGGTTAGTGTTAGGGTTACATAAAAAGTTGGTGTTAAGGTTACAGGGAGGTTAGTGTTAGGGTTCCAGGGAGGGTTAGTTTTATGATTAGGTTACAGGGAGGGTTAGTGCTAGGGTTACAGAGAGTTGGTGTTAAGGTAACAGAGAAGTTAGTGTTAGAGTTACAGGGATGGATAGTGCTATAGGTAAGTTCCAGGAAGGGTTAGTTTTAGCGTTAGGTTACAAGTAGGGTTAGGGTTACAGAGAGAGTTGGTGTTAAGGTTACAGGGAGGTTAGTGTTAGGGTTACAGGGAGGGATAATGTTAGAGATAAGTTTTAGGGAGGATTTGTTTTAGGGTTAAGTTACAGGGAGGTTAGTGTTAAGGTTACAGAGAGTTAGTGTTAAGGTAACAGGTAGGGTTAGTGTTAGGGTTACAGGGAGGGATAGTGTTATAAGTAAGTTCCAGGGAGGGTTTGTTTTAAGGTTAGGTTACAGAGAGGGTTAATTTTAGGGTTAGGTTATAGGTAGGGTTAGTGTTAGAGTTACAGCAAGTTGGTGTTAAGGTTACAGGGAGGTTAGTGTTAGGGTTACAGGGAGGGATAGTGCTATTGGTAAGTTCCAGGGAGAGTACGTTTTATGGTTAGGTTACAGAGAGGTTAGTGTTAGGGTTACAGGGAGGTTAGTGTTAGAGTTACAGGGAGCTTAGTGTTAGGGTTACAGGAAGGGCTAGTGTTATAGGTAAGTTCCAGGGAGGGTTAGTTTTAGGGTTAGGCTACAGGGAGGTTAGTGTTAGAGTTACAGAGAGTTGGTGTTAGGGTTATAAGTAGGGTTAGTGTTAGGGTTACAGAGAGTTGGTGTTAAGGTTATAGGTAGGGTTAGTGTTAGGGTTACAGGGAGTTGGTGTTAAGGTTACAGAGAAGGATAGTGCTATTGTTAAGTTCCAAGGAGAGTACGTTTTATGGTTAGGTTGCAGGGAGGTTAGTGTTAGGGTTACAGTGAGGGATAGGTTTATAGGTAAGTTCCAAGGAGGGCTTGTTTTAGGGTTAAGTTACAGGGAGGTTAGTGTTAAGGTTATACGAAGGGATCGTGTTATTCGTAAGTTCCAGGGAGAGTCCGTTTTAGGAATAGTTTACAGGAAGCTTAGTGTAGGATTACAGAGAGTTGGTGTTAAGGTTACAGGGAGGGTTAGTGTTAGAGTTACAGGGAGGGATAGTGCTATTTGTTCCAAGGAGAGTTAATTTTAGTTTTAGATTACAGGGAGGGTTAGTGTTAAGTTTACAGGGAGCGTTAGTGTTAAGTTTACAGGGAGGGATAGTGTTAAGGTTACAGGGAGGGATAGTGTTAAGGTTACAGGGAGGGATAGTGTTAGGGTTACAGGGAGGGATAGTGCTATTTGTTCCAAGGAGGGTTAATTTTAGATTTAGGTTACAGGGAGGGATAGTGTTAAGGTTACAGGGAGGGATAGTGTTAAGTTTACAGGGAGGGATAGTGTTAAGGTTACAGGGAGGGATAGTGTTAAGGTTACAGGGAGGGATAGTGTTAAGGTTACAGGGAGGGTTAGTGTTAAGGTTACAGGGAGGGATAGTGTTAAGGTTACAGGGAGGGATAGTGTTAAGGTTACAGGGAGGGATAGTGTTAAGGTTACAGGGAGGGATAGTGTTAAGGTTACAGGGAGGGATAGTGTTAAGGTTACAGGGAGGTTAGTGTTAGGGTTACAGGGAGGGATAGTGCTATTGGTAAGTTCCAGGGAGAGTACGTTTTATGGTTAGGTTACAGAGAGGTTAGTGTTAGGGTTACAGGGAGGTTAGTGTTAGAGTTACAGGGAGCTTAGTGTTAGGGTTACAGGAAGGGCTAGTGTTATAGGTAAGTTCCAGGGAGGGTTAGTTTTAGGGTTAGGCTACAGGGAGGTTAGTGTTAGAGTTACAGAGAGTTGGTGTTAGGGTTATAAGTAGGGTTAGTGTTAGGGTTACAGAGAGTTGGTGTTAAGGTTATAGGTAGGGTTAGTGTTAGGGTTACAGGGAGTTGGTGTTAAGGTTACAGAGAAGGATAGTGCTATTGTTAAGTTCCAAGGAGAGTACGTTTTATGGTTAGGTTGCAGGGAGGTTAGTGTTAGGGTTACAGTGAGGGATAGGTTTATAGGTAAGTTCCAAGGAGGGCTTGTTTTAGGGTTAAGTTACAGGGAGGTTAGTGTTAAGGTTATACGAAGGGATCGTGTTATTCGTAAGTTCCAGGGAGAGTCCGTTTTAGGAATAGTTTACAGGAAGCTTAGTGTAGGATTACAGAGAGTTGGTGTTAAGGTTACAGGGAGGGTTAGTGTTAGAGTTACAGGGAGGGATAGTGCTATTTGTTCCAAGGAGAGTTAATTTTAGTTTTAGATTACAGGGAGGGTTAGTGTTAAGTTTACAGGGAGCGTTAGTGTTAAGTTTACAGGGAGGGATAGTGTTAAGGTTACAGGGAGGGATAGTGTTAAGGTTACAGGGAGGGATAGTGTTAGGGTTACAGGGAGGGATAGTGCTATTTGTTCCAAGGAGGGTTAATTTTAGATTTAGGTTACAGGGAGGGATAGTGTTAAGGTTACAGGGAGGGATAGTGTTAAGTTTACAGGGAGGGATAGTGTTAAGGTTACAGGGAGGGATAGTGTTAAGGTTACAGGGAGGGATAGTGTTAAGGTTACAGGGAGGGTTAGTGTTAAGGTTACAGGGAGGGATAGTGTTAAGGTTACAGGGAGGGATAGTGTTAAGGTTACAGGGAGGGATAGTGTTAAGGTTACAGGGAGGGATAGTGTTAAGGTTACAGGGAGGGATAGTGTTAAGGTTACAGGGAGGGTTAGTGTTAAGGTTACAGGGAGGGATAGTGTTAAGGTTACAGGGAGGGATAGTGTTATTGGTAAGTTAAAGGGAGGGTTAGTTTTAGGGTTAGGTTACAAGGAGGTTTAGTGTTGGGGGCACAGCAAGGTTAATATTAGTGTAAGATTGCAAAAAAAAAGAGTTAGTTTTAAGGTTGCAGGAAAGAAGTTAGTTGGAACAATGCAGTAAAGGTTAGTATAATGACTCTGCTGATTTCTGTCTTAGCCGAGGTCAGAATGTTGGAACAGGATTAGACTTTTCCTGTAGCAAACACTGCAGTCAGGGGAGGACTGAGCCAGGGGGCAGGGGGGCAATTGCCCCCTGGGCCACTCGGATTACCCATAAAAAGGCTGCATCCCTTCTGCCAAAGACATGCCAAAAGGATACCTGGTGAAAAGAAGTAAAAAGTTCCCATCGCTGACCTACTGATTGCGGGTTGAAGACAAGGACATAGTGCAGGCCTCCCCCCCCCCCCACCAAACCAGCATGCCCCACTGGAGATTCTCCTCCCTGGCCAGCCCCAACCGAGCTGTCCCACTTCCCCCCAACTGCCCACTGCTGGGCAGGTTGGGAACCTGGATTTGGCCGATGAGTAGAGAGTACCTGGAGCGGATCTTCAGCCTGGAATGGGGGTCAGGAGGAGGCCAGGAAGAGGGAGAGTGGGAGGGGGGCCAAGTCGCTGCACCACGGGCCTCTGGTTTGTACTTGCCCCCTGGGCTGAATGTTGCCAGTATTACAATTGCAGCATAGTTATTCCAAGAACTACGTTACAGAGTGGGTTAGTGTTAAAGCTACAGCAAGGCTCCATAGGAGGCTGGAGGAGAGATCTGGGGTCTAATAGACCCCAAATCTCTCCATGAAGAGGATCTGTCATGGCCCATGCTGTCACAAGAAAAAATAAAAAAAATTTAAAGTGCCCCATCCCACCATACTTACGTGCGAATTGGAATGCATAAATTACTCCCACACACATATGCAAACGGTGATCACACCACACATGTGAGATATCGTCACGAACGTCAGAGCGAGAGAAATTTTTCTAGCACCAGACATCCTGTGCAACTCTAAACTGGAAACCTGTAAAGGCGTTTAAAGCGTTGCCTATGGAGAATTTTAAGCATGTCGTTTGCCGTTATTCCAGGGGCAGAAGCAATTTTAAAGTGTGACATGTTAGGTATCTATTTACTGCGCGTAACATCATCTTTCACATTATACAAAAAAATTGGGCTAACATTTCTGTCTTTTTTTTTTTTTTTTAATTCAGGGAAATGTTTTTTTTTTCCCACAAAATTGTGTTTAAAAAAAACCTCTGTTAAAATACTGCGTGCTGTAAAAAATTGCAACACCCACCATTTTATTCCATAAGGTCTCTGCTAAAAAAACATATAACAATAATAAAAATGTTTGGGAGTTCTTCATAATTTTCTAGCAAAAAAAAAAAAAGTTGATTTTTACATGTAGGAGCCAACTGTCAGAATAGGCTTGGGAAGGATGGTGGTTAAAAAAACAAAAAAACAAACAAACCCATACTTCTCTTTTAAGAAAAATGTGTTTCTATACCTGTAAAGTAAATGTACCAGGCTTCACAAAGTCAATGGAACTTTAAACTGCCAAAGATCTGACATTTAAAAAACGGCCACGGATGTAACCTTTCTAGAATCTTTTGTTATATTGTGGACATTAGGTTAAAAATACTCCACAATTTGCTGTTAAAATGCTGTTTCTGTGTTTCATCCTTTTATGATCGTTGTCATTTAAGCAGTCACTTATGTTCTCCAGAATGTAACATATAATGTAATGGAAATCAGGGTTATTTTTTATTTTTTTTTCCCTTTCAGTATCTTGACAAAAACAAGAAATTGCTAAATAGTTTTAGATCAGCAGGAAATATTTGAAAAGACTTTGCATACCTACAAGTGCCAAAACGCTAAATTAAAGCATAATGTTGCTCGGCGGGGAACAAATGTTCCGCTGTTATGTAACCAACTAAATCTGTGAATTTATAATTCACTGAATTTAATAAAGGGGAATATATGTAAGCACATAGCATGAGTAAGTGAGTTCTGAATTATACACTATCTGTATTCGTTTATATTATATAATTTATTCTTTTATATTGCTGGATAACGTAAGTGTTGAATAGATTGTTCATGCAGCAATACATTTTTCTAAATCTTTTCTGAAAAGTGTCTTATATTTTCCAAAGTGGTTGGGTATATATATATATATAGTAGAGTGAGATCAGATGCGGTAGAAACCAAAATGATCCCCAACACTAGATGTAGCACCCACCTTCTTATTGTAGGGTGACAAGATGGCTTCAGGGGACAATCCCTCATTTTAGGGGTCTCTCTGTGGGAAAAAAGTATCCCCAATTTGGTCCCCAGTTTAACCACTTTACCACCGGAGGATTTTGCTGTCTTACGTCCAGGGCACTTTTTGCGATTCGGCACTGTGTGACTTTAACTGACAATTGCGCGGTCGTGCGATGCCGTACCCAAGCGAAATTTACGTCCTTTTTTCCCCACAAACAGAGCTTTCTTTTGGTGGTATTTGATCACCTGTGAGATTTTTACTTTTTGCGCTATAAACAAAAAAAAAGCGTAAATTTTGAAAAAATAACAATATTTTTCAAATTTTTTTATATGAAATTCCCCCCCCAAAAATTGTAAAAATCAAAATTTTTTTACATTTTTGGCCAATTTGTTTTCTGCTACCTATGTTTGGTAAAAAAAAATCACAATAAGCGTATTTTGATTGGTTTGCGCAAAAGTTATTGCGTTTACTAACTAAGGGAAAGATTTCTGTCATTTTTGGTGTTTTTTTTTTTAACGAGTAATGGCAGCGATTTGTGATTTTTTTTGCAGGAATGCGACATTGCGGCGGACAGATCGGACCCTTGACTGACATTTTTGACACTTTTGGGGGTACCAGTGACATTACTACAGTAATCAGTGCTATACATATGCACTGTTACTGTAAACATGACACTGGCAGGGAAGGGGTTAATTTTATTGGAGAGGGGGGGGTTAATGTATGCCTGGTGCTTACTAACGTGTGTGGGGGGGGGGAGGTGACTGAGTGACACAGGGACAGATCGCAGGTTCAGCTACGCTGAACCCTGCAATCTGACCCTGTTTGTCACTTAGGAGATCCGCCCGCTTTGTTTACACAAGCGGGCGGATTTCCAGACTTGATTCCCCGACGATCGGGGAAGAGCGGCGGTGATCACCGCCGCTCCTCCCCTGGCCCGACTCCCGCTGTGACTGAATACAGTGGGAGCGAGCCTCCGGCGGCACGCCGCCCACAAGGGGAGGAGTCCAGCAACGTAGGTCTACGTCACTGGACGGGAACGAGCCACTTTGCCGCAGTACAGTCAACGTGACTGGTCGGCAAGTGGTTAAAGAATATCTCCCTGATTTATTTCCAACTGTAAATATGGTGTCTCTGGCTCAGGTGGCTGCAAGATATCTATCTTACAATAATCTCTATGAATCCTTCTCACTGCCTATTTTAACCCAGTTTGCCAAACAACCATGCCGCAACCCCATGCATTGCACACGGTTGCAGGACATTTGCGATGTTTCCCCATTTGTCTTAATAGGTTGCATTCAGAGAGCTTGCCACCTGCCGATCACAAAATGTTGGATATGTATAACCCTTCTAGGATGCTAGGTAAATTTAGTTTCATTGAAGCAGTGATAGTTTGTCCTGGCCTGTTCAGGATTTCACAGGCTGGGAGTTTGATTGCTTCCCCTAGTATCTGGAGAAGCTTCCAGAGCTTAGGGCCAGAGATTCAAATAACCAACCTAAGTATTTATCATGCCCCAACCAATCCTTGGAGAGGAGTGTCCAGAAGGGGATTGGAAAGGTAATAAATAGTCTAAAGCTCTGGAGAGCTGGGTTCCTTCTCCCCAGGAGGGTTCTAGAGCCTGTAGCTGTTCTTGAGGCCTCAGCAGTATGAGGCCCGAGGGACCTCACCACAAGGGATCTGGTCTAGGGAAGGACTGTCTGTATGCAAAGTAAGCTAAAAGTTTCAGCTGTCCTGGGGACTTGTGCGTAAAGAACCTAAAATGATCCCTGTGACTGTGCAATGTTCTGGAAATTGCATTGGCAACCAGTAGTTGAGCAGTGGCACAAGCTAACCAGGAGACAAAGAGACCTGCCTCATAATCCCCAGCTGGGAGGTCTTAGATTGTTTAAAGCGGAGTTCCGGCCTATTTTGCAACTTTAGTGATTCCTGGAGTGCTCGCTATGCTGATCAACAATTGGGCATTTTCAATTTTTTTCGGGGGTCCCTTACCTTATTTGCAGGGCATTTTTGATTGTACTTCCTCCTTCTCCCCCCTATGTGGCCACGGCCACCGACATCACTTCCGCTTTTACATTGCATCCTGGGAGCTGTTTGTCATCACTCCCAGGAGGCTGGAATCAGGAAGAACTCCCAGAACACTCCCTGGAATCAGGAAGAAGGACACAGCAGATTACATTGTGGCTTCAGATGCCCACATCCAAGATGGCTGCGCTCAGACAGCGTTTTTAAAAGTAAGATTTTGACTAAAATCCAATACTGTACATCTTGTAAGTATGAGAATAGCGATTCTGTAAAGGGCGATTGATTAGTATTATAGGGGTATTTTTAATTAAAAAAGGTATTTGAGGCCGGGACTCCGCTTTAATATTCATAGTTACTTATAGAAAAGAGTGTCCTATCATTGATGTTACTGGGCATTTGGGGTATTCCATGCCCCAACCCCTCTCTTCTGTAAAGTGGATCTTTGCCTGTCCAAACCTCCCCCAATACAGCATTATTTATGTAGCAGAGGGCAGGAGTGAGGATAACTCAGAGGGTGAAGATCCGCTTTAAAGTTCTTGCCGTGGGCGCAAAGCGAAGCAAAGCCTTCACCCAATGTTTGCATGGGATTTTTTGCCAATTTTTTTTTTGCCAATTGTTACATATCAAAAAAAGATCTGATTCCGTAAATTCCATTTTTATTTTGAAAACACTGTAAAAGGCCCTTGAGTATGAAGATTTAATGATTCTTTAGAACTGGATGAATAGCAGAATTCCTTCCACATCTTCTCTGTGCATGACCTTCACTATTTCTCTTAGCTCCTGTGAAATCAGGCTTGATCATTTCCAGTTCACTGAGCTCTCTAAAGCAGATATAAAAAGTTCCCGCAAACTGGCTTCTTGCTGCCACTTTGTGATTTTTTATTTTTTTTTTATATTCTCCTTTGAAGACAAATATAAGCAGCCTACACAATTTGTGCTAGACATACGGATGTTTCTGACAAAGTGACTCAGCTGTGCCTATTGTTGAGTGATCTCTGGAGTTTTGATGCGCGGTAAATTGTGCAAGATATAACTGTCTTGGATAATATTTTTTGCTGGCTCCATGAAGTCCAGTGAAGTAGCAAATGATTCCTGTGAATCCATGACTGTCAATGTACGAGTAAAAGTCCATTGTGCAGAAGGATATGTGTAATCTGTACAAAATAGATGTACAAAAATAATCTACTTTTTTTTTTTTTTCAAATTCTTTATTTTTAATTTTAAGTTTTCCAGTAACGGGAACCAAGCATTGGTAGTCATATCAAAGTATTTTGGGAATCAGCAAATATATATAGGATTACCAGCAGTAATTAACATAGAGAAGGCACCTATTTGAACAGTAGCTGTAAGGCCCTGTTCACGCCTGAGCATTTTGGAGCTTGAAGCTCCAGAATGCTCAACACCGTGGTTTTCATGCTTAAGACTGGTGTCTCTTGATTGAAGAGAAGAAATAACACATCACTGTGCAAATAATTAGTAATACCTCATATGGAATATGCAGTTCAGTTTCTAAAATAGGATATTGGGGAAATGGAGAAAGTGCAGGGAAGGGCAACCGAACAGATAAGGCCATAATCATAAATAAAAAGTGCAGCACAATCATATTAAGGCACACATAATGAAGCATAAAATGGATGTGTTAAAATAATATTGTATAAATTAATGCAAGTCCACTAATATAGGAAAGCAGAGTTCCAGTCCATAGCATTCAGAGACAGATAGATGGAGAGTTCCTCAGTGAATGCATAGAACGAGGATCAGAGTGCTGATATCAATACATATGATGACTCCTTAAGTGCTCCTACATTCCCATCACCAAGGAATTATCTGTCTCTCACCTACAGACCCAAACCCTGAAGGGTCAAACAGCATGAAAACAAAGATCCGAAAGCTCCGATCTTCAGACACTCAAATATGGCTATTCTGGACCTCTTGCACATTTTTGCACATGTAGGGGGAAAGGAAGCAAGAATCTAGTGCTCTCCGTAAGGAATTTTATTGCAGTAAAACCAGTGCACTTACATTAGAATGATAAGAATCAAGCATGTAGCAGACAGGGTGTGCATCTGTGTGTTCCTGGTGTACCAAGATGACCACGGGTCCCCCATACGTGTTACGTCCTGTGTGGGCGGGACTTCGTCAGCGGGGATAAACAGATAAGAGATATGGAGGAGCTCAGCTATGGGGAAAGATTAGAAGAACTGAATTTATTCTCTCTTGAGAAGAGGTGATTAAGGGGGGATATGATTAACACAAAGGAGTCCATATAGTGAACTTGGTGGTAATTTATTCACTTTAAGGCAGTGTTTCTCATCTCAACTCCGGTCCTCAGGGCACACTAACAGGCCAGATATTAAGCATTACCTTGGGGAGATGCAGACTAGAATACTGCAATCACTGAGCAGCAAATTATATCACCTGTGATGTATTTCAGTTTTCTTG
The DNA here is from genome assembly GCF_965119305.1 of Pelophylax lessonae. Taxonomy (NCBI): domain Eukaryota; kingdom Metazoa; phylum Chordata; class Amphibia; order Anura; family Ranidae; genus Pelophylax; species Pelophylax lessonae. Next base: position 658,522,687 of record NC_138770.1, read on the forward strand.
CAACCCTGGCCTGTTAGTGTGCCTTGAGGACCGGAGTTGAGAAACACTGCTTTAAGGTCATCACAGAGAACAAGGGGGCACTCTCTACATCTATAGGAAAAAAGATTTAACCTCCAAATACGGAAATGTTTCTTCACAGTAAGAGCCGGTTCACACTGAGGCGACACGACTCCTTACTACTTTGGGGGCGACTTGTGCATTACCATGCACCACGACTTCGGAGTGACTTGCAGGGACTTCACATAATGGAAGTCTATGCAAGTCGCTCCGAGGTCGCCCCGAAATAGTACAGGACCCTTTTTCTAAGTCGGAGCGACTTGTGTCGCTCTTATTAGAACGGGTCCTGTAGCGGTCAATGGACCGCGAGGGAGCGCAACTTGTCAGGCTGACAAGTCGCGCTAGTGTGGACCGGCTCTTAGAGCTGTGAAAATGTGGAATACAGTGGACTCCCTCAAGAGGTGGTTCTGGCCAGCTCAGTAGATTGCTTTAAAAGAGTCCTGGATTATTTTCTACATGTACATAATATAACTGGATACTAACATTTATAGGTAAAGTTGTAGGTAAAAGGTTATAGGTTGCAGGTTATAGGTAAAGGGAATATCCGATTGCCTCTTGGGGGATCAGGAAAGAATTTTTTCCCCTGCTGGAGCAAATTGGATCATACTTTGCTGGGGCTTTTTTTGCCTTCCTCTGGATCAACTGTGGGTATAGGATTGTGTGTACGGGATTGTATGATTTTTTTCCCCCTTTTATTGGTTTAACTAGATGGACTTGTGTCTTTTTCAACCAGACTAACTATGTAACATCAGCACTAGAGCGAGGCAAGGCATAAACCAGTCCTGGAGCAGGACTCAGTGGCTTCATACTACAGTACAGTACCTGGGTATGATTTAAGCTTTGCTGCCCTCTTCAGATTGGGAAAATCTTTGACTCAAAATAATAATCAATAAGAAGGCTGTACCAGCCTTGAGCATTACCTTTGGTACCATTTATTGACAAAAAGAATACAAATATATTCAGAGTATTGGCTTTCAGTGGAATTAGATGAAAACAAAAAACGTTGGCTATTTGTATTCCCCTAAGGAATGCCATCACCCTTAAATTCAATGTACAGGAAGTAAGTATGCGGATTGGGATTTTACAGACATTCAAACTATTAATTCATACCAATACAAGTTTTATTATGACAAATTATATAAAAAATTACACAGACAAGTGTTAAAATGATAAGTGATCATAGCAACAACTGGGGTATAGTATTCTCTTATTCCAACGCGTTTTAACTTAAGGGTTGAGAATTGAAATAATTAAATATATATGGCTTTTTGAACCAGTGCAGTCAGTGCCACAGTGCCACCCAGACGCTCTCCACCAGTGCCACCACCATTAAGTGTGTTGGTCGGTCACTCGAGCACTGAAGGAGGTGGAAGCATCTGACAAGTGAAGTGACACTTTAGATTTGCACACTGGAATTCATTTATGGACTTTTCGTTATAGATAGGTTTACATACTTCAACTTGTTGCACGCACCTGACCTAACTTATTTCATAACTTAATTTATTGTAATTTATTGTCATATTTTATATGAATTTAATTTACTGTTACATTGTGGGAATAATTATTTTCACTGCATTTAGGCTTTAGCACATTCATGTCACTTTATTTTTGATACTGTGTGGAGTGTGGGCAGGGCACTGGGGGCAACGATGATATTATATTGATTGCACAGGCACTTTATTCGCACAGCCAAGTTGTGTTTGTTAGTAGTTTCTTGATGCACTTTAAGCGCTGTAGCACCATTTATTTGTTTGTTTCATATTTTCTTTTTATTGGAAAGATTTGGTATAGCAGCTTTTATTATACACAGCCTTTATTTTCGTATGCGCTGATTTACAAATGACATTATACACATTTTTTTGAGTTTTATGCAACCTGGTAGTGGTAATTTTTTTAAAAGTAATGAGTAACTATGCAGCACAAAAAAAAATACTTGAGTAGAAGTATCGAAATCATCGAAAAAATGTAGTGAAGTAAAAGTAGAAGTAGGAGAAAAAAATTCTACTCTAGGAAAGTACAGATACCGCATTTCGGTACTTAAGTACAGTACTTAAGTAGTTCTACTTCGTTACTATACATCTCTGGTTTTAAGGTATTCTCATCTTTAAGAAAACAGAGAAGGTACAACAGAACCTCTGTGTTAACTTCTGACAATGTTTGACCTATCTGCTTTTTGTATATTGGCAGCACTTTAAATTATATGCATTTATCCTTACTATCTGACACATAATTTTTTGACCTCCACAATTCATCCTAGTGGGCAACCTTCCTATGATTGAACGTCTCAAATATATTTCAAGAGTGGACTTTGCAATTCTGTGAAGCAAGATGTCTCTGGGCCTGCTGCATGGTATTGGGTGGCCATCCCCCTAACACAGTGATCCCTTGGCTTCTGTTGTACTTTCTCTGTTTTCTTTAACCTCCCTGGCGGTATGATTCTTTTGGATTTTAGGTGCTGAAAGCGGTACCATTATTTTGCATGTAATTCTTGTGAATGAGCAGCCCAAACCAACTGTATACATTTATTATATATATATATATATATTATATATATAATATATATATTATATACAGTTGGTTTGGGCTGCTCATTCACAAGAATTACGTATATATATATATATATATATATATATATATATGTATATATATATATATATATATATATATATATATATATATATACATATATATATAAATATATATATATATATATATATATATATATATATACATATATATATAAATATATATATATATATATATATATTTATATATGTGTGTGTATATATATGTATATATGTATATATATATATATATATATATATATATATATATACATATATATATATATATGTATATATATACGTATATATATATATATATATATTTTTTTTTTTTTACATAAAAAGTACAGTAAAACTGCAGGAAAGGGCACTGGGGGGCAAACTAATGTGATTTTACTTTATTTTGAATGGTATCAGTGTGTTTGGTGTGTTTTTACATTTGAATTTGCCACCGGTTCCACCCCCCTGCGAACGTCACGTCGCAGGAGACGGAAGCCGGGCACGGAGACGATCGGGAGGAAGAACCGCCGCTAGACACCGCCGGACACATCGCTGGATCCCGGTGACAAGGTAAGAAACCTCTTTTACAGGATCCAGCGATGCTTCTGGCGGTACCCCAAGTGTGGCTCGGGATTACCGCTTTTGGCTCTGAAATTTAACCCCGAGCCACGCTCGGGAATACCGCTAGGAAGGTTAAGAAGAGAATAACATGTCGCAAATATGAGAATTCTATACCCAAGTTGGTGTTACAATCACTTATCATTTTAACACTTGTCTGTGGCATTTTTAATATCTGTGATATAATTTGTGATAATAAAAATTGTAAAATCCCAATCTATATACTTTTAAATTAGTGGATTATGGTGTATCTTAATATTTAAAGGCCAAGAATCTGGCAGACAACTCTGAGAAAGGTTATATAGCACTTAAAACGCATTATCTCTTGATTCTTTTGTTGAGTGTCATCAAGATTTACCCATTAAATGTCCAGGTTCTGGTGTATTCAGGGATTGGAGGCCATGATGTTTACAAGTGCATTACTATACAGATTTGTTAAGTATATTTGTATTTTATTTATCAATAAATGATACCAAAGGTAATGCACAAGGCTTAATGCTTGACACTTACAGACAAAAATAGCATGAGCTTTTGAGCTACAAGCTTAAGCGCTTTTGGCCCCAATAGAAGTTCATGGGACAGCTTGAAAAATGTGCATAATTGTAGCTAGTTTTCTATTGGCTAAAAATAAGAAATGTTAGAAATTCTCAAAAAAAGGCCTGCAAAAATGTTCAAAACCAACAATACAAACAGTAAAAAAAAGGCTGTAGAAACGTCCAAAGACGCTCAAGTATGAATGCAACCTAAGGAAAGTCCAGTGCGTTCCAATACGAGAAGACCAGTATGTGCATAAAAGTGTGCAGGATGCAAAGGGCCCTGACGGCGCCGAGGGACGACGGTCTCCCACGTGACATAATTGTGAAGCCTCACTACTACAAGGTTAAGGAGCAATTTATGTCTAGAGCCAGGGACATCGCTAATTTACAGTTTTGTGACCATAAAATCCAGATATTTGCTGACATATCACCTACTACAATCCAAAAACGCAGAAATCTAAAACCGTTGCTACAACCCCTCATAGCTAAAAATATCAAGTATTATTGGGCGTTTCCTTTTAGACTGAACTTTACGTATCGCAATAAGAAGCACTCCTTTGCCACGTTTCCCGAGGGGGAGGCCCTCTTGCGACGCTTGGGACTGATCTCCACGGATCCGGATGGACCCCCTTCTACTCCTCACTCGAAGTCTTCTGCAGCCAGGTCCACGCAGAGTCCGTTGCCTCAGGTGTGGAGGTCTACCAGGAGCCAAACCAAGATTAAAGGCAAGCCCCCCTGATGGACTGAAGGAGACTCCAGGTCCTAGGTGACCTTGTGCGAACTCACTTTTCTTCTTCCACCTTCAGGTGCAGTGTCTTTTTTTTTTTGACAGGACTCTATTTTTTGGACGTTTTTTTAGTGCTTCTTTTTGATTTTTTGAATTTTTCACTTTTGATCCTTGGGCGGGATCTTACATGGGATTTCCCGGCTGGGAAACCCTGATATAATGTTGCTAGCTGTGGGGGTGGGGGACCCGGGGCTGGAGACTGTCTGGCCTCGGAGTGTTCTGTGTTCCTCCGGGCCGGGATTTCTGGGTCTCTGGGTCGTCGGCCCCACAGATACTATTATTTTTATATTGTTGACTGTTGTATCTTTTATGGGCGGGTGAGGGCCGGTGGTGGTGGTCATGCTGCCGGGTTTGACTTTGTTTCCCACCCTTCGTGGGTGAGATGGGGCCAAACCAACTCCTGGGCTTGCCCAGTGTCACATTTGTGGTTTGCCGGGGTACTTCCTCGGTGGTTTACAAATTTTTCTGTTGCTGTTTGATTTGACTAATTTGACTCTAGCTGTACCTCCTTTTGGGGAACCTCAGTTTGGGGACTTGATGTATCTTGATGCTAAACTTTTTTCATTATTGCCTTCCTTGTTGCCAATAATGTTATGATTCATGTACTGACAAGCACTGTTGTGGTGCGTGGTAGTTTTCTGTATGCTACCCCCCTTTTCTATGTTTTACTATTGTACTGTTTTGTTTAAACTCAATAAAAAACTATTGAATACTAAAAGTGTTTCTGTGCTTAAGGTTACTACCAGACAGGCATTGCATGCTAAGTAGATTATGCATGGTTTGTAAACTCAGCAGTCAGCACTGGTATTGATTGATGTCAAATTGCCCCTATACGCTGGAGTGTGACATGGACTGATTGCTGAGTGGTCTTCAGTTAGTTTCTAATGAACTTGTAACTTGACGTGCTACTTCTGCCTTCCCGTCTACCACCTAGTGTGCCTTTGACCTTGGTCTAAATCTTTGTCTGCCAATCAGAGTTGTATAAAGTACTCGAAACCCATACTTGAGTAAAAGTACAAGTGCTCGATCAAAAAGTGACTTGAGTAGAAGTACTAAAGTATTCAACATTTTTTGTACTTAAGTATTGCAAGTAGTTTTTTAAAAAATCTTGCTACTCAAGTACTGAAAGTAAAAGTACCAGTAGTTTTAAAAAAAAATTGCTACTCAAGTACTGAAAGTAAAAGTACAAGTACTGTGTTATGTAGTTATTAAAGAAAGAAGTCAGAAGTTTGAACATCATATTGTTTTTTATTATTTCAAATGCAGCTTTGGTGGTGGTGCCCCTGTGCCCCCAATGGATGGGCCGCCCCAACCAGAACTCTTCCAAACATGCATACATTGCACATCAAATAATTTACATTTGCCCAATATACAACAGTAGTATCTACTTTCCCATTGTATTAACCACTTGCCGACCAGTCACTGCGAGGGTACTGCGGCAAAGTGGCTCGTTCCCGTCCAGCGACGTAGACCTACGTCGCTGGACTCCTGCCCTTGTGGGCGGCGCTCGCGCGCCGCCGGAGGCTCGCTCCCGCTGTTTTCAGTCACAGCGGGAGTTGGGCCAAGGGAGGAGCGGCGGTGATCACCGCCGCTCTTCCCCGATCGTCGGGGAATCGAGTCTGGAGATCCGCCCGCTTGTGTAAACAAAGCGGGCGGATCCCCTAAGTAACAAACAGTGACAGATTGCAGGATTCAGCATAGCTGAATCTGCGATCTGTCCCTGTGTCACTCAGTCACCTCCCCCCACACACGTCAGTAAGCACCAGGCATACATTAACCCCTCCCTCGCCAATAAAATTAACCCCTTCCCTGCCAATGTCATTTTTACAGTAACAGTGCATATGTATAGCACTGATTACTGTAGTATTGTCACTGGTACCCCCAAAAGTGTCAAAAATGTCAGTCAAGGGTCCGATCTGTCCGCCGCAATGTCGCAGTCCTGCAAAAAAAATTGCAGATCGCCGCCATTACTCGTTAAAAAAAAAAACACCAAAAATTACAGAAATCTTTCCCTTAGTTAGTAAACGCAATAACTTTTGCGCAAACCAATCAAAATACGCTTATTGTGATTTTTTTTTACCAAACATAGGTAGCAGAAAACAAATTGGCCAAAAATTTTAAAAAAATTAGATTTTTACATTTTTTGGGGGTGGGGAATTTCATATAAAAAAATGTGAAAAATATTGTTATTTTTTTCAAAATTTACGCTCTTTTTTTGTTTATAGCGCAAAAAGTAAAAACCGCATAGGTGATCAAATACCACCAAAAGAAAGCTCTGTTTGTGGGAAAAAAGGACGTAAATTTCGTTTTGGTACGGCGTCGCACGACCGCGCAATTGTCTGTTAAAGTCGCAAAGTGCCGAATCGCAAAAAGTGGCCTGGACGTAAGACAGCAAAATCCTCCGGTGGTAAAGTGGTTAAAGGACAGCATGCGTAAACATTATTCCAATGGCATTTGAGAAATGGTCGCACAAGAAGACTGATGTTTACAGCTAAAACAATTGATTTTTTTTATGTAAGTGATGAATCGTCAAACTTACACTATATAGATAGATAGATAGATAGATAGATAGATAGATAGATAGATAGATAGATAGATAGATAGATAGATAGATAGATAGATAGATAGATAGATAGATAGATAGATAGATAGATAGATAGATAGATAGATAGATAGATAGATAGATAGATAGATAGATAGATAGATAGATAGATAGATAGATAGATAGATAGAGACTCCCATACAATCGTTTTCCAGCCATTTACCGTACATGGGCTGTTTGCCTGGTGAGTCTTGGGCCAAGATGGAATTCTTGCCCAGCTTACTTGTTTATTTCTTGAGAACGCTGGAAATGCCCAGAGAATTCTTAGGCATATTTTACTAAATGGTGAATGTTTCAGTGTTCTGCCAAAATTGCTGGCTTCCCTCCCTATTTGATCTGCAATTCAAAAAAATGTGAAATTCCAAGAAAAAATGAATAGAGATTAGTGAATGCGGAATTACTAACAAATGTGTCATTTTTTGGCCAATGTTTGATGAAGTCTCTAAGTGCAATAATCATACAAACGATAGTAATCTAATATTGGGAGAATCATTAAAAAGGACATTTGCATCATTTACTAATCATAGATATTGTGAAATACGCAGAAATTGACACGAATTAATATGAAATTTGCAAAAGCCACAAGCCGGAAATTAATCTTCAACATTGGCTATTATTCTGCAATCTGCAATCAGATGGAAATAATTATAAACATAAGACTTCCTCAAAATGTGTAAAAGGGAAATGGCTGGGCCATTTATATCAAGTGGCCAATCGCAATACAGTTTTTTCCTAAGTGAGAAACTAAAAGGAAGAAGCGACACAGACAATTTATGGCTGCATTTAATCGCAACAAGTATAATTTGGTATAATTCGGATCTGCATCAACACTCATCTGTGTTGTCCCAGGCAGACAGAATAAAGTCCAGTGTTTCTCCACCACTGTGGCTGTGACCTGCTGCTGGGCCGCAGACACTCTCCTCTAAGCCAGCTGCAGATCCCCAAACCTCGGACAGTGCTTCGCAACTTCACTAGTGCGCCTAAACTTTCCATAGTGGACCGCAGTGCCCCTTAGCTCCCACAATGCCCACCAACCTCTCACATTGCTACCCAGCCCCCCAGAGTGCCCTCCAGCACCCTGTAGTGCCAATAAGACAACTGCAAACCTTCAGCCCCCCACAGTGCCACCAATCTCTGAACAGTGTCCCATACTGTCCCCCAACCTCCAAAAGTGCCCCCAGCCTCTGTAGCACCCTCCAGTCTCCCATTGTTGTTGTTGTTCCCTCGTTTAGTCGTGTCCAACTCTTCGTGACCTCATGGAACATAGCACGCCAAGCTTGACTGTCCTCCACTGCCTCCCAGAGCTTGCTTAACTTCATGTTTATGCTTTTAATGATGCTATCTATCCATCTTGTTTTCTGTCACCATCTTCTTGTTTTTCCTTCCATGTTTCCCAGCATCAGGGTCTTTTCCAATGAGTCCTCTCTTCGCATTAGGTGGCTAAAGTATTTCAGCTTCATGATTTGTCCTTCCAGTGAATATTTAGGGTTGATTTCCTTCAGGATTGACCGGTTTGATCTTCTTGCCGTCCAAGGGGCTTTCAAGAGTCTTCTCCAACACCATAGTTTAAAAGCATCAATTCTTCGGCGTTCAGCCTTCCTTACGGTCCAACTTTCACAGCCATAGGTTACTACTGGGAATACCATAGCTTTGACTATACAGCACTTTGTCGGTAGGGTGATGTCTCTGCATTCTATAATGTTGTCTAGGTTTGCTATTGCTTTCCTCCCAAGAAGCAAGCATCTCCTTATTTCATCGCTACAGTCACCGTCTGCCATGATCTTGGACCCTAAGAAGATAAAATCTGTCACTATTTCCATTTCTTCTCCTTCTATTTGCCAAGCAGTGATGTGACCGGTTGCCATAATCTTAGTTTTCTTAATGTTCAATTTCAGGCCAGCTTTTGCGCTCTCCTCTTTAGCACCAGTTCACATATGTGCAATGACAGACATCGCATGTGATTTGCAGCGCACTGCTCTTCCAGTCACATGCAATGTCTGTGCAATGCAAATTCAGCCATACAGATTGTATGGCTGAATTTGCATCGCATTCTGACACAACTCGCACAGGACCCTTTTCGGATCGCATTGGGTGTTCATACCTACGGGATACAATTCATGTCCGAATAGACAGTTCGCACTGCGATATGCGAACAGTTCTGGGGGTGTCGTTACCTTTGATTTGACACCTCCAGCGATTTGCATATGGCAGTGTGTACTGCCTGCGAGTTGAATGTGATGCCGCATCGCATATGTGTTGCCCTGGGACTTAACCTTCATTAAGAGACTCTTTGGTTCTTCTTCACTTTCTGCCATTAGTTTGGTATTGTCTGCATATCTCAGGTTGCTGATATTTCGCCCTGCGATCTTAATTCCAGCTTGTGATTCGTTGATCTTGGCATTTTCGCAGAAGTCCTTAACCCTCCAGAGACCCCAGCCTCTACAGTTTCACCCAGCCCCTTCAAAAACCTCATCCCCTACAAGGCCACCCAACCCCTAAACTACTCCAGAACCCCCATCCCCCCTACAGTGTCACCCAGCCCCTCCAAAAACCTCATCCCCTACAAGGCCACCCAACCCCTAAACTACTCCAGAACCCCCATCCCCCTACAGTGTCACTCAGCCCCTCCAAATACCTCATCCCCTACAAGGTCACCCAACCCTAAACCACTCCAGAACCCCCATCCCCCCTACAGTGTCACCCAGCCCCTCCAAAAACCTCATCCCCTACAAGGTCACCCAACCCTAAACTACTCCAGAACCCCCATCCCCCTACAGTGTCACCCAGCCCCTCCAAAAACCTCATCCCCTACAAGGCCACCCAACCCCTAAACTACTCCAGAACCCCCATCCCCCCTACAGTGTCACCCAGCCCCTCCAAAAACCTCATCCCCTACAAGGCCACCCAACCCCTAAACCACTCCAGAACCCCCATCCCCCCTACAGTGTCACCCAGCCCCTCTAAAAACCTCATCCCCTACAAGGTCACCCAACCCTAAACCACTGCAGAACCCCCATCCCCCTACAGTGTCACCCAGCCCCTCTAAAAAAACATCATCCCCTACAAAGCCACCCAACCCCTAAACCACTCCAGAACCCCCATCCCCCTACAGTGTTACCCAGCCCCTCCAAAAACCTCATTCCCTACAAGGCCACCCAACCCCTAAACCACTCCAGAACCCCCAACCCCCTACAGTGTCACCCATTCATCCAGCTTTCCAGTTTTCAATAAATATGTTGCGTGTGACTTCTACAACTTCTTCCCAGCAGCAGCAAAAGGTAAGGGCTTTACCCTGTAATGTAAGAGAGGGTGGGGGACCCTTGACTTCTGAAGGTGGGACTGGGGGCACTTGACATCTGATGCAAGGGGGGGTGAGGTGCTTTAGACATCTAGTCTTACAGATACAACCCACCCTTTGTGGGCAACCATAATGCTGATGCAGCCGGCAATGGAATTGAGTTTGACACCCCTGTTCTAAGGTCTAATTTTCACAGGGGGTTTAGGTGGTGGTAAAAACAGGCAGCTAAGATGTGGTTTTACTGCCCCTGGATGATGTTACAGCCTTGCAGGGTCGTATACATGCTTTACTTTGTGCCTGTGGCATTTTTTACTTGGGTTGCAGAGTTTGACAGCTGGCACTGCCCATCAAACTTGGCCAATTAAGTCAATGGAGCCACAAGCTTAAAGCAATGTAAAAATGTCATGTTCAGCAATTAAAAAAAAAAAAAAAAAAAGGATTCAGGAGGTGGCAAAAGCACATCCTAAACACATGTCAGCTGCTGCTTTACCACCCTCTGAAAAAGGGTCCACCGTGGATCAGATTTCAGAGGGTGGAACGCTTACCACCAGTCTGAAGGCCCTTCATTTCAAACATTGAGCTACCATGCTCAGTAAGGTGAAATTTGCTTCAAATGGGGTGAAATTGATTTTAAAATTTACGTACTTGATTATTTATTGTTTGTACCTAGGGTAGTTTAGTTTATTTACTTATTTATCATTGTTTTTGTGATTTTGTTTCCTCTTTTGTGTATTTGCTCATTTTTTTTTTTTTTTTGATGCTTTAACTTGATGCATTTTTTTTCTTTTTTTTCGGTGAAAAAATTTAAAAAGGGATGCCAATTAGGGGCTAGTATTTGGTACAACAACAGGTCTAGGATAGTTAGAGCAAGCATCTACACCCACCAGCCACTTTATTAGGTACACCTGTTCAATTGCTTCGTAACACAAATTGCTAATGAGCCAATCACATGGCAGCAACTCAATGCATTTAGGCATCTAGACCTGGTGAAGACGACTTACTGAAGTTGAAACCGAGCATCAGAATGGGGAAGAAAGGAGACTTTGAACGTGGCATGGTTGTTTGTGCCAGACTAGTTGGTCTGAGTATTTCAATAACTGCTGATCTATTGGGAATTTCACGAATAACCATCTCTAGGATTTACAGAGAATGGTCCGAAAAAGAGAAAATATCCAAAGAGCGGTGTAATGGTATCGCACACCAAATATCCTGCTCTGGGATACGAAAGCAACCATTTTATTTATAGCAGCCATGATGGATAGACCAGAGACCACTGACTCAGAGATATTTTCCTTCCCCCCTCTCTCTCTCCCTCAGACTAATTAGCCCCCACCTTATCCTAATTAACACGCGAGCTTCAAAGGGAAGTCTTATCTCAAGCATATCCTGGCCGGGTCATAAAGGAAGCAAACTTTGTCTTAGCAGGCTGGGTTGTAAATTCCACAAGCCCAGTTGTTAATTAAAATGTAACACCTACATCCAACAATTTATACCCAATTTATAAATGCAGATAGGAACATAACATATTAACAAAAAGTATATATTTGAATGCCACATAAAATACCGATCGAATTAAGATCAAACATGATTACGTTCACTCCTAGGGAAGACAAGCTAGCGATCAGATGCCTTACGGTCAGAGGTTATTACGAGATAACCTGTGTTTGGTGTCCATGGATGTGAAATTCTATGCCGTACCATAAAATATCAGTTTCAAGAATGTAACCATTACATATTTCAAGATATGAATTTTGTTACAAAATCTGTCTAAACGGGATGTCCCTTAGCATTTTATGGGCCTCCGGGGCCGCCCATGGCCCCAGTGTTTATTGGCCAAGTACTTCTGGTGACACCGCCTGGGGGGTCAGAGAAAAAGAGGGAAGCTGAGGGAGGTCTCAGTTCTAATTTTTAACATAACATCAAGCAGTAACATCGCTAAAGGGAAGAACCGATCCCACAGGCTCAGCTCTGAACCTCTGATAATACCAGGACTTTTGAATGCAAGTATTTCCATTTCTAATTCTTTATCTATTCTTCTAAATTGCTGAATTGTGTCTCTATTTCTTTTTAACCCATTTTTCTGTAAATATTTTTATTTGCACCAATTTTAACCTTTTTATATTAAACCTTATTTTGAAAAGTGTTAATTTGTCTCTAAGCTCTTAACGCAAACTAACCAAAGAACCTGCCTCTTGAAAGAGAGCTACTGTGTAGAGTAAATCCTCTGGACACTCCTGTCTGCTGTGACAGCGCGTGTTACAGATGATTATTCTAAGTCATAATTGGTATTTCTAAAATTACGAGCGTCCGCTGGGCTCAAACGAAGCCGGGGTGGCAGAGAAAGGCTTAATTGCTTAATTAGCACAGTGACAATCGCTCTCAGCCTGCTGGCATCTAGATTGTGGTCCCACAAGCTGGACAATCTGTGTGCCCAGTGCAGCTGAGAGTGGCATTGTTACGCAAGTGACGGCAGGGTGTGAGATTGCCGGGTCTTTGGTCACGAGTTGGATGAGAAGGCCAGGGGTCTGATACCCGCCACCGTCACAAGCGGCAGTTGTGTGGAGGAAAATGCCTTGTTCATGTCAGAGGTGAATGGGCAGACTGGTTTGAGTTGATAGAAATGCACCAGTAACTTAAATAACCACTTGTTACAACCAAGGTATGCAGAATACCATCTCTGAATGCACAACACATCAAACCTTGAAGCAGATGGGCTACAGCAGCAGAAGACCACACCAGGTGACACTTCTGTCAGCTAAGAACAGAAAACTGAGGCTACAATTGGCACAGGTTCACCAAAATTGGACAATAGAAGATTGGAAAAATGCCTGATCTGAGGAGTCTCAATTTAACATGCGACATTCATATGGTGGGGTCAGAATTTGGTGTAAACAACATGAAAGCATGGATCCATCAGGCCTTGTATCAATGGTTCAGGCTGGTGGGAGTGTAATGGTGTCGGGGATATATTCTTGGCACACTTTGGGCCCCATAGTACCAATTTAGCATTGCTTAAATGCCACGACCTACCTGAGTATTGTGGCTGACCATGTCCATCACTTTATGACTACAGTGTCCCCATCTTCTGATGGCTCCTTCCAGCAGGATAATGCACCATGTCACAAATCTCCAATCATCTCACCACTGGTTTCTTCACCATGACAATGAGGTCACTGTACTCCAATGGTCTCCACACTCACCACATCTCATCCAATAGAGCACCTTTGGGATGTGGTGGAACGGGAAATTCCCTTTATGGATGTGCAGCCGACAAATCTGCAGCAACTGCTTGATGCTATCATGTCACTATGGAGCAAAATCTCTGAGGAATGTTTCCAACACCTTAAATCTATGCCATGGAGAATGAAGGCCGTTCTGAAGGAAAAAGGGGGTCCAACCCGGTACTAGCAAGGTGTACCTAATAAAGTTTGCCAGCGAGTGTATAAAATTATTTAAAACTTCATCCACAATAGGTATCGGGATAGTTGAATGAAGCTTCATACAAAATAAAGGAATAAATATATTGCTCTAAAAAAAATGGACTTTTACAGGCACCACATGTGGCAAAGCAAAATCATCAAAAATAGCCGAATAATGCTCTGCCTCATGTTGTGCCTGTAAAAGACCAATTTTTGGAAAAATAGATTTGTTCCTTTATATTGTATGATACTTAATAAGTATGTGGCGCAGCGGAGGTCCATTTAATAATATTGAATGAAGCTTTTGTAACCCTAAGGAACCATGAAGAACTCATTGCATCCTTAAAACCTCCCGAATTTTGCATTACCCAATGACTTCAATACATTTCAACAGAATGGTCATATTTTGTTGAAATCTTTGGATCTTCATTAAAATTTTAGATAAATTAAAGCTCTCAATTTTGCATATTTATTGAACATGCACATCTTCCTATTCCAGTATGTGCATTCTACCAGTATATGGGTTACATACCTGTTCTGTTATGTTCTCTGAATACACTTTGTATACTTTTTTTCCCCAAAAACTGAGCCCTGTGTCTGCACAGAGAAAGCTGTTGTGACTAGAGTTGAGCGGACACCTGGATGTCCGTGTTCGGCGGGTTCGGCCGAACTTGAAAAAAAAGTCCGGGTCCGTGTCCCGGACTTTTTCCGAACTTTACCCGGACACCGAACCCCATTGAAGTCAATGGGGACCCGAACTTTCAGGCACTAAAATGGCTCTAAAACACCAATGGAAAGGGCTAGAGTGCTGCAAATGGCAGCAAAATGTAGTTAAGAGCATGGCAAGTGCTCTTAAAAAAATTACCCTTTAAATTAATTTTTTAATAGCAGATTAGAACAGCAATCTGTAGTGAAATATAGCTGAACGCTGCACACAACAGACTGATAAAAATAGATTTTTTTCTCCCTCCTCCTCCTCCTCCTCCTCCTCAGTGGGCTCAAGTGAGGGCAAAAAGATTGTCCACTGCACCACCCCCCACACAGCAAAATCGATGTAGACTGTCCCTGCCTAATCTCCAGCCTGGCCCTAATATGCTCAATAAGATCGTTCACTGCACCACCCCCCACACAGCAAAATCGATGTAGACTGACCCTGCCTAATCTCCAGCCTGGCCCTAAAATGCTCTAATAACTTTCCCTGCCTGCACTCCGACCTGTCCCTGCATTCTTTTCGGACACAATTTTTCACAGAATCACTGTCTGTCCCTAATCAGCAGCCAGCACGTATAATGTGTGCTCTATCCCTAAACTACAGCAGAATGACGTGGCGCGCTGGGGCTCTCGAACTTATAAAGACTTGGTCTCATGCTTCAGATGGCCAATCACAGCTACTAATACATTAGTAGGCATGGCTGTGATGGCGCACACCAGTTAAATGCTTGTTGATTGGCTGTTGAAAGCCCGCCATTAAAAGCGCGCCATTACATACAAAACAGGAAATAAAATGACCGAACACGGATTTTAAACCTGAACATACAATAAAGTTTTCGGGTCCGTGTTCGGGTAACAAAAATCCAATTATTCGGTACGAACACGAATAATACAGTCCGTGTTCACTCAACACTAGTTGTGACATATTAGAAATCCAGCATTTCTAGAAAGCAGAGACATAACTAGCATAAATAACTTTAAGGGCCCCCGATGCAATAAACCATGAAGGGCCCTCCTAACCACTGGGGCCCTTTCCATCGGTCCTGGGACCTTTTCCTCTGATTCCAAGGTCCTTTCCTTCGAACCCTCTGGGGAAGGGCCCTGGGTGATTTGAGCATATTAGAAATCCAGCATTTCTAGAAAGCAGAGGCATAACTAGCATAAATAACCTTAAGGCCCCCGATGCAAGAAACCATGAAGGGCCCTCCTAACCGCTGGGGCCCTTTTCATCGGTCCTGGGGCCCTTCCCTCTGGGACCTTGGCCCTTTACTTCTGTCTCGATGCCTTTTATAAGCCCCGGTTCACACTGCTGCGACTTATAATGCAACTCGCAACACATAAAGTCACATGACAAGTCAAAAACACTCACATGCTGGCACATGCAATGAAAGCCCAAAGTGCATGCCTGCAATGGGAACTTTCCCTATGCCAATATTTCACTTGCTACAGAATACCTCCACTATGAAGGGATTTATTTCCCAGTGTTACTATATGCTCTTGACAGAGTATCTTAGGGCGCACCCCACTAGGTCCATGTCACAATGGGAAGAGGATATTTGATCTATCACGGGGGACCAATGGGAGGAGGCGTTTCAAGTAGCCAATATATGTTCACTCAATACGTCTCAAAAGGTGTCCCAGTTATACATACTATTGTGGGCGCACTATACCCCAGTTAGGCTTCACCAGATTGGTGGGCTGGCCGACCCGGTGTGTGTCAAATGTAAGCGAGCCTCGGGTGACCTTATTAATCTTTTGTGGCGATGCCCAAAACGTCACCGATACTGGCATAGGGTCTTAAGCATACTTAACAGAATTTTCCAGGTTTCTGTCCCCGTGCAGCTGGCTCACTGTCTCCTGGGGATTCTTGAGGAGGTCATCCAGGAGGAGGCGATTAGACTAGCTTTCTCTAGGGCCCTGTTTCAGGCCCGGAAGGTGATACTTCTTGTCTGGAAGTCAGAGACCCCTCCTTCTATAAAAAGGTGGGTGGCCAGCATGGGCGATACACTTATACTAGAGAAATATATTTACCAACATAGAGGTCGGCACCATAACTTCGAAAGACTGTGGTCTCCCTGGCTCGACACCCCTGGGATGTCCCCCGGGGGGCTGGTAATGCAGAGGCTCTTGCAGTGATATGTGTTGGAGGATGACAAGTGGAATTGGAGGGGTACAGAGTCCCACAGGTGTTTAATGACTCGTGGATCTCCCCGACAGGTAGTTACCTTTTCCGTATATATTGTCACTCACATGCACATTCTTTACTACGAGCTGGGTGGGTTGCCGGATGGAGGCAGTAATAGACTTGCCAGGAAGAGGTGATCAGGTTTTGAGACTGTTATTCGTGTTTTGGATATGTAAGCTACGTACAGATATACTTGATAGAATTGTTTCTGTCCTGCTTAACATGTGTAAAATGTTCCGTGATCTGTACTGTGCTTTATTTTTTCAATAAAACTTTTCTGATTTAAAAAAAAAAAAACACTCACATGTCATACAAAAACGTATGTGCCATATGAAGAACTGCAATAGACCTTCTACTAGTTTGTGTGTGTGTCCCGCTCCACTCTTGACAGAAAACCCCACGAACACACCCATTGACCACTCCACTGTGTCTTCCTTTTCCCTAGAACCCCTGTGTAATAGCCTATGATCCATACCTCCCAACTGTCCATGTTTTTGAGGGACTGTCTCTCATTCGGAACAAAGTGCCCCTGTCCCTCATTCCTCCTCATTTATGCCTCATTTTGGTCTGATCTTTAGAGTTGTATATAAAATGCACTTTTTATCTATCAAAAAAGTTTTTCCTAGTGCTAAATCTTTCGTCCAATTTCTAAATTGCTGCATTCGTAAATTTCAAAAGCCACTATAAAGGAGTATTAGTGGTAAAAAAAAAAAGCACCTTTGGGTTTAACCAATCATTTTTTTTTTTCTGTACAATTCTCCTTTAACCACTTCTGGACCGGAAGGATTTACCTCCTTAATGACCAGATCATTTTTTGTGATTCGGCACTGCGCTACTTTAACGGAAAGCGACACTGTACCAAAATAAAATTGATGTCCTTTTTTCCCACTAATAGAGCTTTCTGTTGGCGGTATTTGATCACCTCTGCAATTTTAATTTTTTGCGCTATAAACAAAAATAGCGACAATTCTGAAAAAAAAAAAAAACTCACATTCTGCTATATAACATCCCCCCCCCAAAAAAAAAAAAAAATCAAAGCTAATTTGTATTCTGCTACATATTTTTGGTAAAAAAAAAATCACAATAAGCTAATATTGATTGTTTTGCGCAAAATCTGTCGCGTCTATAAACTAGGGGAAAGATTTATGTCATTTTTATTTATTTATTTAATTTTTAATAGTAATGGTGGCGATTTGCGATTTTTAGAGGGACTGGAACATTGCAGCGGACAGATCGGACCCCTTACTGTTATTTTTTACACTTTTGGGGGGACCAGTGACATTATTACAGTAATCAGTGCTAAAAATATGCACTGTTACTGTAATAATGACACTGACAGGGAAGGGGTTAACACAGTGGGTGATCAAAGGGTTAAGTATAAACATAGGGGAGTGATTCTAACTGTGTGGGGGATGGGCTTGTGAAATGACCACAGAGACCTGTGATCCTATATCGAAGGATCACAGGCACTCTGTGATCATTTCAGAGAGAAGAATGGCCAGCTGTGTTTACAACGGGGAGCTATCGTGGTGCCCGGCGGCAATTGCGGGCCCACGGCCCCATGCATCGGCATCCCTGCTGCCGAGAGGGGGTGGGAAAGCGCCGCCGGTGGCGCGCGCTCGGCCCCCAGCACCACTCCCACGACCAAAGTACCCCTACGTTGGTTCGCGCAGGAGGGGCTGCCTGCCGCAGTATATATGCGGTGGGCGGTCCCTAAGTGGTTAAGGGGTGTGTAGCAGGGGGTGTGTCCTATACCTACATACTTTTGCCTATAAGTGTCCCCATTTTCGGAATTTAGGAGGTATGCATGATGTTTTTAAAGACTTATTCTTAGTCTACATGTTGCAATACATATAGTGAGCACATTCAATAAAGATTATTTCTATGGTATAATACCTTTATTATCATGTATAATTGGTGATCCATTTGAAAGAAGGATTAAATGTGTTTTACAATGATTGGTTGACTTTTGAACAGTGCCTCTTTTTCCATGACAGTGGCACTTTTATAAGCTCACGTTGACTTCAATTTGTTTAATTTTATGTAACGAAAGTTTGATAGAAATTCTAACCCTTCTAGACTATCTTCCCCTTCCAGACTAATGCATGGGTAGAATTCCGAACAAATTTTCTTTCAAAAATCAGAAATGTATTTTGTGATCTGATGGTGCCACCATTGATTTAGAAATCCAACCAACCAAGTCTTCAATTTCACTTCATGTTGCTACAGAATTTTTGTGGCTGGAATCTTCTTTTCTTTCTAGATCACAGCTCATGCGCATTTCTTTTTCGAATATATTTCTTGCACGATTCTCCCATCATTCATTAGAAATTTTTTTTTTTTTTTTAAATTTCCAACATGCCTGATCACTCAAATTTGGCTGTACAAAAATCGACCGTTGCTGCGGCCCACAAATGGTGCGAAATTCGAATGAAAATTCTTAGTTACAATTTTCTAAAGAAAATTAGTTCGGAATTCGACCCATGTATGGCCAAATTAAAGCAAGCCTTAGATTATGCAAATTTCTTTCCTTCAACCCCCGGTTGAAGAAAAGAAAATCACTTGGCTCCCCCCATTAACATAGACAGTGTTGATGGGGAAATCCCTCCTGCTGCTCTATTGTATTCTGAAGGGCAGGAGGTTTCCCTGTTGTCAAAATACAACAATCACTGCTGCTGGCTATAGCCGCTGGTAATGATTGCACATAAAAAGCCAATAGGTTGGTTGTACCAGTGCTTTAAGTGGGCTGGTATGCACTGGTACTCAGTACCGCCACTTCCAAATATGGCTCTTGAGCATACAGCCACCCAGTGGCGGCTGGTGAAGTTTTAAGATGGGGGGGCGCAAGACCCCGCCCTTCCATTTTGACCCCTGCCATTTCTCAGAAGCCCCACCCCTAATAGACTCCACCCATTTTGTCCCCTGTATTTTGCTTGCGTGAACCAATTCTCCCAATATATCACATATTAAGGGATCCATCAGTACTAGTATATCCCATAATAGGGAACAGGGGCCCTATTATGGGATATACTGTGAGAGACACCCTATTATGGGATACATGGACTGAGAGTGGAACAAACCCCACAGTACAGACCCCCCCCCCAGCACAAACCCCTCAAGCACAAACCCCGCACAAACAACTCAAGCACAAACCCCACAGTACAGGCCCTCTAGCATAAACCCCACAGTACAGGCCCCTAGCACAAACTCCACAGTACATGCCCCCTTCAATATAGTGACCAGTATAAATGCCCCCTTTCAATGTAGTGACCAGCATACATGTCCCCAATGCAGTGACCAGTATACATGTCCCCAATGCAGAGCTATGCGTGCGTGCCTCCAATGCAGTGACCACCAGTGTACATGTCCCCAATGCAGAGCTATGCGTGCGTGCCTCCAATGCAGTGACCACCAGCGTACACGTCCCCAATGCAGAGATTTGCGTGCGTGCCTCCAATGCAGTGACCACCAGCGTACATGTCCCCAATGCAGAGCTATGCGTGCGTGCCTCCAATGCAGTGACCACCAGTGTACATGTCCCCAATGCAGAGATATGCGTGCGTGCCTCCAGTGCGGTGACCACCAGTATACATGTCCCCAATGCAGAGCTATGCGTGCGTGCCTCCAGTGCAGTGACCACCAGTATACATGTCCCCAATGCAGAGCTATGCGTGCGTGCCTCCAGTGCAGTGACCACCAGTATACATGTCCCCAATGCAGAGCTATGCATGCGTGCCTCCAGTGCAGTGACCACCAGTGTACATGTCCCCAATGCAGAGCTATGCGTGCATGCCTCCAGTGACCACCAGTATACATGTCCCCAATGCAGAGCTATGCGTGTGTGCCTCCAGTGCAGTGACCACCAGTATACATGTCCCCAATGCAGAGCTATGCGTGCATGCCTCCAGTGCAGCCAGTGACCACCAGTATACATGTCCCCAATGCAGAGCTATGCATGCGTGCCTCCAGTGACCACCAGTATATATGTCCCCAATGCAGAGCTATGCGTGCTTGCTTCCAGTGCAGTGACCACCAGTATACATGTCCCCAATGCAGAGCTATGCGTGCGTGCCTCCAGTGCAGCCAGTGACCACCAGTATACATGTCCCCAATGCAGAGCTATGCGTGCTTTCTTCCAGTGCAGTGACCACCAGTATACATGTCCCCAATGCAGAGCTATGCGTGCGTGCCTCCAGTGCAGCCAGTGACCACCAGTATACATGTCCCCAATGCAGAGCTATGCGTGCGTGCCTCCAGTGACCACCAGTATACATGTCCCCAATGCAGAGCTATGCGTGCGTGCTTCCAGTGCATTGACCACCAGTATACATGTCCCCAATGCAGAGCTATGCGTGCGTGCCTCCAGTGCAGCCAGTGACCACCAGTATACATGTCCCCAATGCAAAGCTATGCGTGCGTGCCTCCAGTGACCACCAGTATACATGTCCCCAATGCAGAGCTATGCGTGCGTGCTTCCAGTGCAGTGACCACCAGTATACATGTCCCCAATGCAGAGCTATGCGTGCGTGCCTCAAGTGCAGCCAGTGACCACCAGTATACATGTCCCCAATGCAGAGCTATGCGTGCGTGCCCGACTGAGAGCAGTGCACTTACCTGTGAGTCACGGCGGCTTCTCCCTCTCCTCTTCTTCGTTTGGCGGCGGGAAGGTGAGCGGCGCTTCTCCCTCTCGGCCTCTTCTGCAGCGGACGGCGGGAAGGTGAGCGGCGCCGGCTTCTTCTCCGGACTGGACTCCTGTTTGGCAGCGGGAAGCTGACCGGGTGGTGACGGTAAGTGACTGATGCACGCACCGCCACCGCCCCCATTGCGACGTCAGCGGGGTCACAATCGGGTGTCCTGGATGATGATTGCTCCAGGCTGGAGACTGGACCAATCACAGCCAGGATATCACGAAAGTGGGGGTGTCCTAGCGCAATCACCTGCGCCCAGGTTACGCCCCCAGAAGGCAGCCAATCGGCGCCTCTTCTGGGTCGTAAACCCCACCCCCCCATAGCCACCACATAGGCCGGCGAACGAGATATTTTTTTTTTTAAAACGTTATTGTTCTTTTTGTAATTTTATTTTTTTTCCTTTTTTTTAGGGGGGGAGGCGCCCTGGCGCCCCCTATGCACAGGCCGCCACTGCAGCCACCTCTTCGTGCGCCTTAGCGTACCAGTACGCTCATTTTGAACATCTGCGCCCTCAATTGCCCCCCCAAGAATATTTACCACTCCAGAGCCCGACCAGTCACCACCAGTGACTCCCCCTGCTCCGGAGTTCCAGCCCAGGCCAGGGGGGGTGCTCTGTGGGGACCCTGATGTGGGGTGGGGGGTGAAAACATTTATAGGCTATAATAGAGTACCAGCACCTCTTTTGGGCCACTTAAAGCACTGGGTTGTTCTGAAGTTGATTGATAAATTCACTTTGGTGCAACCAGCCTGTCATAGATGGATCGAAATCCGGCCGATGCCTGCTGAACTGGATTCATTTCAATTTGTTTATAGCTGGCCTAACCCTTTTGCACAATCAAACATTTTGTAAGGGCCTGTGTTAAGGGGAATTTGTTTGCTTTAACCTTCCTAGCGGTATTCCCGAGCGTGACTCGGGGTTAGATTTTAGAGCCAAAAGCGGTAACCCCGAGTCACACTCGGGGTACCGCTAGGAAGATCGCTGGATCCTGGAAGAGGTTTTACTTACCTTTTCTCCGGGATCCAGCGAAGAATGCGGGTGGCATGCGGCGGCGGAGCTTCCTCCCGATCGTCTGCGAGCCCCGGCTTCCGTCTCCGGCGACGTGACGTCAGCCGGGGGGTGGAACCGGCGGCAAATTCAAATGTAAAACACACCAAACACACTGATACCATTCAAAATAAAAAAAATCACATTACATTGCCCCCCAGTGCACTTTCCTGCAGTTTTACTGTACTTTTTATGTAAATATATGTATATATATATACAGTATATATATATATATATATATATATATATATATATATATATATACAGTATATACATATGTATATATATATATATATATATATATATATACAGTGGCGTAGCGTGGGTTTTCAGCACCCGGGGCAAGGCAAGTAATTTGCGCCCCCTAACCCGCGGGATTTTAGCACTCGAGTCTCTTTCACTAGATTAGTTAATAAACCCTTACCCCCTAAGCACATGTATTGTTTGTTATGAAAATACTGATGTAATTAAAGTAAAATGCATCTAAATACAAGTTTGAATGACCAGCGTGCCCCCTCTCAATGCAGAATGACCAGCATGCCCCCTTTCAATGCAGAATGACCAGCGTGCCCCCTTTCAATGCAGAGTGACCAGCGTGCCCCCTTTCAATGCAGAATGACCAGCGTGCCCCCTTTCAATGCAGAATGACCAGCGTGCCCCCATTCAATGCAGAGAGACCAGCGTGCCCCCTTTCAATGCAGAATGACTAGCATGCCTCCTTTCAATGCAGAGAGACCAACGTGCCCCCTTTCAATGCAGAGAGACCAGCGTGCCCCCTTTCAATGCAGAGAGACCAGCATGCCCCCTTTCAATGCAGAATAACCAGCGTGCTCCCTTTCAATGCAGAATATCCAGCGTGCCCCCTTTCATTGCAGAATGACCAGCGTGCCCCCTTTCAATGCAGAGAGATCATCATGCCCCCTTTCAATGCAGAGAGATCATCGTGCCCCCTTTCAATGCAGAGAGATCATCGTGCCCCCTTTCAATGCAGAATGACCAGCGTGCCCCCTTTCAATGCAGAATGACCAGCGTGCCCCCTTTCAATGCAGAATGACCACTGTGCCCCCTTTCAATGCAGAGAGACCAGCGTGCCCCCTATCAATGCAGAATGACCAGCGTTCCCCCCTTCAATGCAGAGAGATCATCAGTTCCCCTCATCTCCTCGAGTCCTCCCGCCCCCTCCTCAGCCAATGGCATGCGTTCGCCTTTCGGCCAATCAGGAAGCGGGGCTCGGACCCGCTTCCTGATTGGCCAGGAGGAGGATCCATGTGACAATAGCAAATTTTCATTCGCTATTGTCACACAATGGGTGGGCTCGGGGCGCACTGCTCTTCGCCCCGGGTCCACACTTTTTTGAGACCTATTAGAGCCCCTGGCTCTAATCAGGTGATTAAAAAAAAAAAAAACCCCACTCTGTGACAGCGCCAGGCTGCTGACTCACTCGCTGCTAAACTGACTGAGCAGTGAGGAGAGGCAGCATAGGCGGGACTTGGCTTGCAATGCCACCCCACCCTACACCAATGGACAGGTGAGGCACAGTCCAGCCCCGCCCCGACCCACCATTTTTAGCCATAGGGCGGCCGCACTGGACATCTCCCAGCCTAAAGATCGAGGCAGCCGCAGACAGTGTGTGAACTGTGTATGTCAGAGTCAGACAGACAGAGTGACACTGCGGATGCGCCCCCCCCAGATGTTGCACCCGGTGCGGCTGGCCCCCCCTGCACCCCCCACGCTACGCCACTGTATATATATATATATATATATATATATACATATATATATATATATATATATATATATATATATATATATATATGTATATACTGTATATATATATATATATATATATATATATATATACTGTATATAAATATATATACATATATTTACATAAAAAGTATATATATATATATATATACGTAATTCTTGTGAATGAGCAGCCCAAACCAACTGTATACATTATATATATACATATATATATATATATATATATATATATAATATATGTATACATACATGCTATCCACAAAAGCCCAAAACCCATCGACACAGACCCTAAAGGACAAGTTCACTTTTTATTCCACATTGGGGTCCTGCCCTGGATAGCACATACTTTCCCTTGGAAAGGTCCCTGCAACCCCTCTTCTTAGTATATGCCATGGTTCCATTCATTCCTATGGGTAAGCCACTGGAATACAGCTAGGAATGAATGGGGCTACAGTGGCTTTTATTTTACCATATTTTTTTTATTAAAATGTCGTAAATTTTTGTGTGCCAAGCTATTTATGTTAATATGATACATTTTAAGATTTAATAAATGGTACTTATTTTGTATTTTTCTTCATTTCTGTTGTACTTGTTGTGATGTCCATCTGTACCCATGAAACTTTATATTATACAATGACTCCTTGCTGTTCTACCTTTGCTTAGTACTACGACATTGTGATACTTGGTTGCCCATTGGCTTCTATTTGTAGCTAAACACTTTCCAGTAAAAAGTTTTTGCAATAAAAAATAAAATAAAACACGTTTTTGGGTAGATTTTATGATGAATTTCAATACTCTCCTTGGAGTAGTCCAGATGTAATATTGATATGTCCTACATAACACTCAATATATATCTATGGTATAGTTTATTATATATTCATATACTCTATATACTCCCTTCTTCTCCCCTGCAGGATGTATATAAGGGATGTTTATAATAATTGAAAATTCATTATTTATAATTCCAGATCCTGAAGAAGTGACCATTGTGAAATGGATATGCTGCAATTATATTCTACATTGTGGATGTAACTCTGGTTTATATACTTTTTATGGATATGATGTACAGTAAACCCCCCTCCATTGCGGGGGTTACGTTCCGGACCCAGCCGCGAAAAGTGAAATTCCGCGAAATAGAGAAACCCTATTAAAATGCATTGTAGGCGTGTTTATTTTACTGTCACTGTACGTGTAGAAGCATTTTAAGGTCTTTAAACACACTTTTAAAACAATAGAAACTCATTTAAACACATAAAAGATACTAAGAGACATAGCAAGAGCTATGGAAAACACAAAAATATTTCATTTTTAATGATTTATATAGTAAAATAACATTACAAAAAAAAAACGCGAATTACCGGGACCGCAAAAACTGAACCGCGATGGAGCGGGGGATTACTGTACTACTATTTTAATCTGTATTATAATAAATATTGTGTTTATCATATTGTGGATCATTTTTGGTTCCATTCTGGTGCATTGAAATCTCAGCATTTGCCTTTATTATAAAGGAATTTCTGTACTTCACACTCTTTGAAATAGCCCACAAGTGATCTGCATACATTCTACAGACATCACATACCTTTATTATAGGTACCGGTAATCACCAATTCCCATAATGAACTTATATTAACTATACTTGCTTTTATAAAAAAAATGTTTTCTTCATGTATTTTTTTAAATTATTACTTAGAACCATTGTGTTTATTGTCATGGGTCATTTTGTAAGAATGCAATTTCCTTGTAAAAAATAAATTTTTGTAATTATTTTTGTGAGCCCCCGAAACACACTGGCATTCTAACCTTATATCAGATTGAACAGGAGTCATACTGGAATGAACATATCTGTGTGGTTCTCTTATTCTTCCAATATTATATATATATATAGATATATATATATATATATATATATATATACTGTATATATATATATATATATAATATTGGAAGAATGTTACATGACGGATCACAGGTGCATCTTATGGGGACCACCCTTGCTTGCCACCACCACACAGTGCTGGGAGAAGTATCTGAAATTCAGACACACCAGACGCCTATGCCTAACCACTCACATGGACTAGCCAACAACAGCATATAGTAAAATCAGGTTTCCTCCAGATCTCTGATTTGTGCTGCAAAGACTCCTCTGGAAGATTTCCTGGTAAATTTATAGTGAGTCCGAATTTCAGATACTTCTCCCGACACTGTGTGGTGGTGGCAAGCAAGGGTGGTCCCCATAAGTCGCACCTGTGATCCTTCATGTTTGCACTTTCATTGCTCTATGCACTTTATACCTATGGACTTTATGGACTCCTATTGATGTGATTTCATGCTTTTATGTATTTATGATTTTATGCTTATATTTATCACATCTGATTCAAATATTTTGGTATATGTTATCATCCTATTTATTTGGTAAGAGGTTATCACCATCCCTGCGCTGCTGAAATTCGAATGAAAAAAAACAGTTTCTGTTTTTTCTGGATGAATTTTATTTTTTATTATAGGAAAAATTTAATTATTTTTTTATCTGCAAGCTGCTGTGCCACCCTATATGAATGGTGGGTAGTGGGCACAGTATAGTCTGTGGACCTGACACTCACTGGCAGGCAACTGCAATTATATTACAGAGGAAAAATGTAATGAATGTTTTTATCTGCAAGGTTCTGTGCCACCCTATATGAGTGGTGGGCAGTGGGCACAATACAGTCTGTGGACCTGACACTCACTGGCAGGCAACTGCAATTATATTACAGAGAAAAAATGAAATTACTTTTTTATCTGCAAGGTGCTGTGCCACCCTATATGAATGGTGGGTAGTGGGCACAGTACAGTCTGTGGACCTGACAATCACTGGCAGGCAACTGCAATTATATTACAGAGGAAAAATGTAATGAGTGTTTTATCTGCAAGATTCTGTGCCACCCTATATGAGTGGTGGGCAGTGGGCACAATACAGTCTGTGGACCTGACACTCACTGGCAGGCAACTGCAATTATATTACAGAGAAAAAATGAAATTACTTTTTTATCTGCAAGGTGCTGTGCCACCCTAAATGAGTGGTGGGCAGTGGGCACAGTACAGTCTGTGGACCTGACACTCATTGGCAGGCAACTGCAATTATATTACAGAGGAAAAAAT